>NW_026652280.1:72126199-72263436 GCF_009828535.3 Hylobates moloch | reverse complement strand
CTGTCAGACAAGAAAGAAGGGAGGGGGGAGGGAGGGGAGGGGAGGGGGGAGGGAGGGGAGGGGAGGGGAGGGGGGAAGGAGGGGAGGGGAGGGGAGGCCATCTTCAGTCTTTTATTGTTGAGCCACTTCAGTTAGACAAATTACTCCCAAGCAGCAGTTAGTGGTGGAGTTGGCCTGCTGGTTCCCCTGCAGAGCTGCCTCGCTGAACTCCCTTCCCTTACCCCTTGACCTTCCACTTGATGAATGACAGCTATTGGGTCCAGGCTGAATGCACCCATCTCTCCACCTGTGCACACAAACCCATTCCCCTGCCTCAACTGTTGTTGACTTTTACCACCCACTCCCCACCAAGCAGGGGCTAAATCATCTGCCCTAATCCTGAACAACCTCAGGCTCTCACTTCACAGGTAGGGAACTTAGGTCCAGAGGGGGAAGGTAATGGGCCTGTGATCCCACAGTTATGGACACTGCCTCCCAACCCCATCCTTCACTGCTGCTGCTAAGAAACTCCCTCTTGGCTTAGGATTGAGGACAGCTCTGCGACTGTGACTTCCCAAATGAAGCCTACTGACTGTCACCTGTTGAGTCCTTCCCAGCCTCCATCCTGCCCCATTGGCTTTCCCTGACTTTTGAGCTGTGGTTACGTGTTCCACCCCTTGAAGGCTCAACCCCTCTGTGACCTGTGCACAGCAGGCACTGAGTACGCTTGGTGTCATAAATTAGCTTGCTTGGCTCCATAACATCTCCTGTCTCTTTCCTGCCCCGCCAGTTTCCCACCCTCCTCAGTTCCTGCAGCTTGTTTGCAGCTAAGAAACCGCACCGCTCATGGCCGGCTGCTGGAAGAAGGTGTGTGGAAGAGTAACCAGAGCTACTGCTGGCCTCAGCACAGGACTCCATAAAGGAGAAAGCCATTAGTGGATCCCAGCAGGGCAAGACAAGATGACACAGGATGATTCTCTCACTGGTCAATGGAGGGCCACTGAATTGATCTTAATCTGCAAACTTCATATTTAATCATTTTCATGTTTTCCCACACTTTAACTAAGGGCTCACCATACATTTTGGTGTTGCCAAAAGGACTCATTGATATATAATTTGGAAATAAAAAGCAGAGTCCCTAAGGAGCCCCCTTTGCTTCCCTAGAGCTCTCCAGTTCCAGGCATCTGCCTTGAACATGGGCAGCTCAATGATGTGGTCAAAGAGGCTGGGGCTGGGGAAGCAAGATCAAAAATGCGCAGCCCTTCAAAGTCCTGGAGCCATTTTCCCAGGTACTCCATCAGCAGCATCCCAGAGATCCCCTGCAATCGGCTGGGCCATCAAGAGGAGGCCATTAACGCCACCCCACTCTCTCAGCTGAGGACCTTCTGGGGAGCACCACTGGATAAGGCTGGATTGCGTGGCCCTTAAAACTTCGGGACTGACTTCACACAGTGGATGTTTACATTCTAAGAAAGTTTAATGTATGTTTTCTCTAATAATACTTTCAATTATAAAAGTAATGCTTGTTCATTTTAGAAAATTCGGAAAATAAAAGGAGCAGATTAAAAAAAAAAAAGACAAACCATCACCTGCCATGACGTCTAACCTTCTGATGTGCTTCAGGGAGTTGGACCCTTTTTCCTGGCGGCATCTGAAATGGTTGGACCTAGCCTCTCCTTGGTCTATGCAAAATCACTATTATAAAGATGGCTTCTGTCTGTCCTCTGAAAGGTGATGGGTGTGTTCAGACTTTAGCTTCACTGTCAACAGGTTGCAGTTAGGTCTACCTGTAAGTTGTCCTCCATTCTACCCTACTTAAGAGAAAACAGCACAGCTTCGCGAGAGCTCTGTCTCCCACACGAACTCCGCTTTCCCATCCACCTTGCAGGCTGCCATCCACAGCAGTCACCGTACGAGGAGCCACTCAAGGTGAGCCAGTCCTGGGCTGACTGATGGGTTGATTTCACAATTTTCTGTCTCCTGAAAACACATCTTTGTACCCACCTTTGTTTTCTTTCTGGGTCTGTAACTGTATTAAGCTCAAGGCTCAATTCCTTCCAGCTTCAAATATTTTCCCTGCCCAGGAGGTGGGGAGGAAAGCACAGCGTCTGCTATTTATGGTGTCAAAGGAGGTTTGTTTATCCTATTAACATAATCAACAGTTGTGCCTCCATGGCACCCTAGACAAGTCCCTGGCCCACTGCAGCACTCTGACTGGGAAATCACACTCCAGGAAAACAGCCCGGAGGCAGAGCAGTGCCTCGGGCAATCAATACGTTTTTCACTAAAGTTTCCCAATCTCATTTCTGAAGGTATTTCTGAAAAGCAGCGTGGCTTCATAGCAGGCCCAGTGATGGAAACCACAATGCCAAGGCTGAAAGCCTAGAAGTGCGGCCTCAGCTTCACGGTGCCTCACCCTGTGTGCACACTGTGTGCATGCATGTGCACGTCCACACGTATGCACGTATGTGAGCATGCATGTTCGGGGCAGGCCTCGTCCTGGTATCCCCGGGTACGTACTCCATGCCAGAGTCTGTGCTGGTTTCCCTCACAGACATCTCTTTGGCTAATCCTCCCAGCAGCCCTGTTGGAGGTAGGGCTCAACAGGTAGCCCCGCTGGAGGTCGTTTTTCCTTACTGGAGAAACTGTGGCTCAGAAAGTTTCACTGACTTCCCCAAGGGCACAGAGGAGATAAAGGGCAGAATCTGGATCAGAGCTGTAGTCTGGCTGACTCCACAGGCCAGCCAAACCCCAAGTCACCAATAAACTGCAGGTGACTCCACCAATCTACCTCTGAGACCTAATGTAAGGCAGACAAAGAAAGTGAAGGTACAAAGATAATCTACAAATGCTTTTAACAGATGAGATATTAATTTTAGCAATAATGCAATCATGTAAATTCTGTCCAGTTGAAAAAGGTCTTATTCTTCAATTCAGCTTGTTAAACCTCCTTCGGGGTTCTAAAACCTTTTAGACTCTTAAATTGCAGCCTTCTATGTCCCTTGTCCTGCCTCCAGCACACTCTTCAGTAAACAAAAGTCAACGGCACTGGGGCAAAACTAAAGGAAGCGCTGGATGGTCTCAGAATTCAGGATGACAGTACCCGGGAGGCTCACATGTGTGGGTGTGTGCTGTGGCAGAAGAAGGCTGCAGATATAGGATGAAGATGATTTTAGGAACAGGAGCTCAAGACCTCTAGTTTCAGCCCCTTTTAGATCCTGTGGTTGTCCCAGGCCCTAAAGGGCACAAAAAGCTGACTGCTCATTTGTGGGCTTGTTATCCACACCAGATGGCTTTCAGGGGCGGATTTAGATTTAATTGGCCGGACTGAATCAGAAGAACCACGTTAAAGAAATCCTTAGGAAACTTACATGGGTGATCCCTAAATTACCTTCCGAAGAGCCATGCATGTGTCCTCTGGCTGTTCCAGGTATGAAAAATGCCTGTAAAAAGGTGGGAGTATGGGCCATATTTACCACGTTTATCCAGAGAGTTGATTCCCCTTAACACCAGGAAACTAGGCAACAGCTGGAAAGGAAAACATCAGAAGGACTTGGAGGGGACACAGGCAGGCAAGGTACCTCTGTCCCTCAGTGCTGCTCAGACACGAGTGGCCCCTTCTCTTTGTAAATACAGGCACCCGGCAGATCTGTGCTCGAAACAGCCCTCCATGGAAGGGAAGCAAACTACAGGAAAGGGTTTATTTAAAAACACCAAGGACCCAGAAGAAAAACCAGAATGAAGTAAGTGCAGAGGAAAGTGTTCTAAGTGTGTGGGGCACCCTCCCCCGCCCGCCCCGCCTCCTTGTCTTCTCCCTGGATTCCTGAGGGCTGCCTGGAAGAGGATGAATGCCCACACCTCCCCGAAGGAGCCCACAGTAGGGGACGGGAGGCTGACACATAGAGAGGGCGACACAGTGCAACCAAGACTGTGACAGAAATCCGTGCAAAGTGCTGAGGAGAAGCCAGCAGGTTCTGCCTGGAAGGTCGGGGATGGCTTACCAGGGAGGGGACAAAGATGAGTCCTAGGCAGGAAAGGTCCTCTGGAGAGAGGAAATGGCACACGCGCAGGCACGGAGGCATGAGGGGCCAGGGTCCTGGAGGACACTGGGCCGGGACAGATCAGACTCCAGGCGAGGAGGGAGATGGCGCCAGACTGTGATCATAAGCTTCATGATGATGCAACAGCCAAATATTTACTGTCCCGCAGTGAAGATTAAACAACCTCTCCATAAAACACACTGGCTTGTTCTCTGCATTGACAGAATTTTTAAACCACGAACTGAGTCCCCAACATAAACTACACAACAGCAAGCTTTATGAAGAGAGCTGCATTGCTGTTATATAAGTAGAACTTGAGTACAGAGTGACCTTTTTCCTTTTTTAGAATCAGGGTCTTACTCTGTTGTCGGGGCTGGAGTGCAGTGGCATGATCACAGCTCACTGCAACCTTCAACTCCTGGGCTCAAGGGATCCTCCCACCTCAGCCTCCCCAGTAGCTGGGACCATAGACACGCACCACCACGTCCCACTAATTTTTTGGGGCTATATTTATAGAGACAACATCTCACTATGTTGTCCAGGCTGGTCTCGAACTCCTGGCCTTAAGCTAGCCTCCTGCCTTGGTCTCCCAAAGTGCTGGGATCACAAGTGTGAGCCACCACGCCTGGCGGTCTTTTTCATATTACACTCAGTGTGCTAAACTTCTCACACCAGGGAAGGTCCAAAGGTCATCCACACCTTCCTGATTTAGAGAGCATTTCTGAACACTGTGATTCAGAAGGGTGTCCGGAGGCATCTCAGAGGCAGTGAGTATTTTAATTATTAGTAGAAACACGCAGAGTGCAGAACGCCGGAACCAACAGTCTTTCTATGAGAAAGACCAGTTCTAGTCTCCACATGCTCACGTCTCAAAAAGGAAGCTGGAACTCCCACCACCTGAGGAGACCACTCTTCACACTGTTCTTCCAGTAATCTTGGTACACACACCCAAGTGTGCACACGCCTTTTTTGGATATATGAGCAAATGCTTCTCACCAATTGTTTTCCACTGAACAGTATAGAGTGAATTTCCTTCTGTAATTTCTTTAACCAAGTCCCTATTGTTGGCACTGGTTAATGTCAGTCCAAGTTTTCAGTATTATAATAAGCAACTTAAAGTGAACCACGCATTTCACTGCTGCAATGAGTGTCCTTGAATAGTTATTGTTGTCATTGGTCTAAACTGCTGAGGAGAATGGTCTACACATTTTACATTTTGTTGCATTTTCCTCTAATGTCTTCCAAAATGGCAGCACCAATTTATACCCCAGTGAGAGTGCCTTGCAGGGTCAGGCTGGCTTTGGAGGTGTGTGTGGGCCCAGCTGCCTGCCCTCTGAGGGTCGCCACAGCTCTGCAGACTCTGTCTTGGAACCTAGAATCCAGCAGCCCCCAGGGGTCTCAACACTCAAGGTTTCCACCTCCACCGCCACTCAGGGACTGCTGGCAGTGCCTGCAGGAAGGGGCAGGCCTGGCTCTGCTCAGTGCCTACAGGAAGGTGCCCACAGGCTCCAAAGAACCCCAGCAAGCAGGCAAGTTGCCCAGCAAGCCCAGAAGTGAGACAGGAAGAAAAACACGGTCGAGACACCCAGAGCCTTCCATCTTATAACTGTTATCAGCAGACACTGATTCTCTGGGCATTTCACACCAGATCTTGCTCCTGACACGCTGTAACTAACGTGTGGAATTTCCCTCAAATTACCTTTCCTACTGCTCATTATAATCGGAAGCAATTTATAATGTTTCTGCGAATTGCCTTGGACAGATTATTTTCCAGCCAGCAGATGTTGAAGCAGACTAATAAATAACCACTGACGAACCCCCACGGAACTCTCTGAAAAGGCTGTAAATATATTTAACAACCCCCAGCATAAACACATCTCCAGCTCTCCACCAGGATTGAATACCTTTCAGAAACTGTTACGGATGTACCTGAAGAAGAAGAAGAAGAAAAGGTTATATAGGACGCATTTGGAATGCCCATTTCTTCCAGAAAAAAAATATGAGTCCCAGCATTTCCTGTTTCCTTGGCTTGCCCTTAACAACTGCAGACATCTGCAAACATTAGTGCCCTTACAAATATTGAGTCCCTGTGTTTATTCAATGGTCATTTAATTTCAGATGCAAATCTACTCTGCCTTACAGACTAAACAAAGAATTATGGGGATCTCAATTTCTTGGCCCATATCTTTTGCTAGTTTTTTTAAAACTTGTATATTTTAAAAAAGACAAATGCAGATAAATTGGGAAGATTTGGCATGAAAACAAACAAAACAAAATATTCTGTTTTACTCAATCTCCCTGGCATCTGGCTGTGTAACTTCTGACTGTGGACTTTCCTCATTTCCCTGTTCTTGGGCCATGCAGGTGACTTTGGCATGCAGGTGACTCTGGCTCCATCGGCCCCACCCCTGGGGGTGTCAGGGCCTACAGGACTTTGCTTGTGGGCTGACAGTGGTCTTCAAGGACCCAGGTGGCCATAGCCAGCCCAAGGCATAGCCACGTGGCCCCATGTCAGGACATTTGTCTGCCAGCACCTGTTTCTCTCTTCCAGTGTTGACATTGGTTACACTTCTTTTTCATGCACCATGGGTTTCTTTTTTGAAAGAATAATTATAATTAGACAGTGAATTCTTTACCTGTTGAATGTACTTAACCCAGGATGCAATTGAGCAAATATGAAAATATCAATCCTTACATTAGTCCCATTAATTTCAGATGTCATGTCTTTCCTCCCACCAAGACACAGCGATCATGATACCTACTTCATTTGCTTCTCCCATTTGGGCAAATAAGAAAGCACAAATATCACAATAGTGATGAATACTAAATAGGTGCATGGAGTCAGACAGCCATCTTGAAAGCGGTGGAAAGGGGGTGCCAAATAATCTATGTTTATCCACAAAAACACAAAAGAGCTTTCCGTAGTGAAGGATACTAAGTCAAGGAGAGCTTGCATCTGTTTTTCCTATTGACAAAAGAGAAATACTAGCTTTTTCGTGTTCCGGTTCCTCCCTTGAACAGCTCCTTTTCTATGCAAATATAACAAAAGGAAATTGAGCTACATTTGGGGACTGAGCAATTACCCGAATAACCTCTTCCTTCAGCTAGCTGGTGTTCAAACAAGCACACAGTTGCTCCCTGATGTGGATCCTTGTGCTCACACAGTCACACGATCCCCACCCACTTCCTGGACCCCATGTCTCCCCAGAGGCCTCGAAATAAAGCATTGCAGGGAAGGCATAAAGATGATTTCCCAACAAGCTTTTATCACTCGAACAAGCCTATAAAAGCAATCACTCTACTCTGAGAAAAACAGTACTTGGCAGAAACTACTTCTCTGTTTTTTCTTTGTAACGAGGGGAGGGGAATTAAAGCCAAAATCAAAAGTTACACCAAAGGAAACTGAATTTCTCATTAAGAGCCAAGGAGGTACAAAAACACTAACCCCAATTTCCCTCCTAGGGACAAATAAGAAAAAGATTACTCATCATTTCTTCAAAGACTTCATTAAGCAGATAAACCTTAGAGCCATAAGCCCTAACCAGAGCCAGACTTCCCTGAGGAAGGCTTATTCCCAGTGACAGTAAGAGTCATAAGGCCAGGCACAGTGGCTCATGCCTGTCATCCCAGCACTTTGGGAGGCCGAGGTGGGCAGATCACTTGAGGTCAGGAGTTCGAGACCAACTCAGTCGACATGGTGAAACCCTGTCTCTACTCCAGAACACAAAAATTATCTGGTAATAGTGGCATACACCTGTAGTCCCAGCTAATGGGGAGGCTGAGGTGGGAGAATCGCTTGAACCCAGGAGGCAGAAGTTGCAGTGAGCTGAGATTGTGCCACTGCACTCCAGCCTGGGCAAGACTGAGACCTTGTCTCAAAAAAAAAAAAAAAAAAAAATCATAGACATCAAAATTTTAAATGAGACTCTTCACATCCAAGAAATATGTGAATGGAAAGCTGCATTTTTTTCTCTCATTTATACTCTACTATCCCATTCTTTAAAATGGGTGAAAAAAAATATGGGGAAACCTGAAAATATTTTGAATTGAATCACAGTAAAAATAAAACAGTTAAAAATTTGTGAGATACAGCTAAATTGGTGCTTACAGGAATGTCCACAGCTTCAAGTGCTTGTGTTATAAAAGAAGACACAAAATCAATTCTCTAAATTCTCACCTTAAGAAATTAGAAAAAGAAAAATAAACTCGAAAGTAAGTAAATGGAAAGAGATAATAAAGATAAGAACACAATTCGACAAAAAGTAGAAAAGTAATACAGAAAAATGAATGAAGAGAGAAGAGCTGGGTATTTGACAACATCAACAAATCTGGTAAGTTCTCTAGCTAGACTGACAAGAAGAAAACAGGGAAGACATAAATTACCAAGATCAAGAACAAAAGAGTGTGAAATACCACTACAGATCCTACAGATATTAAAAGGCTAATAAACAATATTACAAATAATTTTGTGCCAATAGATTTAACAAGTTAGATGAAAATGGACAAATTTCTTGAAAGATATAAATTATGATAATGAATATAAGAAAGAACAGAAGAACTGAAGAGCCCTGTATCAGTTAAATAACCTAAATAATAATTAAATCTCTCCCTTTTTCTCTTTCTTTCTCACACACACACATACACACACACACGAATTCCAGACCCAGATGGTTTCTCTGATGAATTCTATTAAATACAGTCATGTGCCTCATAACAATGTATTGGTCAATGATGGACCACATTTATAATGGTGGTTGGAGCAGCAGGCTATACTGTACGGCAGGGGTCCCCAACCTCTGGGCTGCAGACCAGTACCGATTCATGGACTGTTAGGAACTGGGCCACACAGCAGGAGGTGAGCGGTGGGTGAGGGAGCATTATCTCCTGAGCTCTGCCTCCTGTCAGCTCAGCAGCGGCATTAGATTCTCACAGGTGTGTGGGCCCCATTATGAACTGTGCATGTGAGGGATCTGGGTTGCATGCTCCTTATGAGAATCTAACTAATGCCTGATGATGATTATCTGAGGTAGAACAGTTTCATCCTGAAACTATCCTCCTGCACACCCTCAGTCCCTGGAAAAATTTGTCTTCCATGAAACCGGTCCCTGGTGTCAAAAAGGTTGGGGACTGCTGCCATATAACCTAGGTGTGCAGTCAGCTATACCATCTAGGTTTATGTAAGTACACCTACCTGCTTCTGTAAGCAATGCATGACTGTATTTAAAGAAGAAATAATACCACCTTACCCAAATTATTTCAGAAAATGGAGGAAACAGGACAATTTCTCTATTCATTTTATGAACCAATACTACTCTGATACCAAACCAGATAAACATATCATAAGAAAGAGAAGACAACAGACCAGTATCTCTAATGAAGCCAGATGCAAAAGTCCTTAGCAAAATTTTAGCAAACAGAATCTAACAATATATAAAAGGAATAATACATCATGGCCAAGTGGGATTTATCCCAAACATGTAAGGTTGGTTTAATATCTGAAAACTTAATCAATATAATTTATTATAATTACAGAATATTTGAAAAAACATATAATCATTTCAATACATGCAGAAAAAGTATTTGACAAATTTCAACATTTATTTATTGTAAAAACTACCAGCAAAGTAGGAACAGAAGGAGACTTCCTCAATCTGATTAAAAGTACCTACAAAAAACATACAGCTCATATTAATACTCAGTCATAAAAAGCTCCTGCTTTCTATCTTAGATGAGGAACAGAGTAAGCATGTCCTATTTTTTTTAACTGCTTTTGTTCAACTTTGTGCTGAAGGTTCTGAACAGTGCAGTAAAGTGAAAAAAAAAAAAAAAGACATTAAAGGCATACAGGCTGGGAAGAAAAGATGTAAAACAGTGTCTCTGTTCAAAAGATATGACTTTATGCAAAGAAAAGTCTAGAGAATACACAAAAGAGCTGCTAGAACAAATAAAGGAGTTTAGCAAAGTCACAGAATACAGGGTTTATGTACACAAATCAACTGTATTTCTTCGAACTAGCAGCGACTTAAAATGAAAATTTTAAAATACTTTCATTTACAAGAGCATAAAAAATTCTTAGGAATAAATTTAATGAAAGGTATGTATGGCCTGTACACTGAAAATTATAAAAGGAAAATCAAAGACCTCAGTGTATGGAGAGATATGCCATGTTAATGAATTGCGAGATTCACTATTATTAAGATGGAAATTCTTCTTAAATTAATCTTTCAATTCAGTGCCGTTGCAATTAAAATCCTAGCATATTTCTTTGAATAGTTGACAAACTAAATTGAAAATTTCTATGTAAAGGAAAAGACCTAAAGCCAAAATAGTCTTGAAAAGGGATAAGGTTGGAGACCTTAACCTGATTCAAGAGTTCCTATTAAGCTACAGTAATCAAGAGAGAATGATATTGGTATACAGATAGACATACAGATCAATGGAACAGAATAGAGACTCCAAAAAGAGACTCAATGTTATACGGTCCTTTTTTAATGAAGGTACTAGGGTAATTCCGTGGGGGAAAAGATGGCCTTTTCACCAAATGGAGCTGAAACAATTGTATCTTTATTTCAAAAAGTAAACTGGACTCTTAACTCATACCATATCCACAAACTAACTTGATAGGATCATAGAACTAAACATAAAAGCTGAAACTGTTAAACTTATAGAAGAAAACATGGGAGAAAATCTTTGTGATATTGGGCAAAGATTTCTTAAACAGGACATGAAATCCACAATTTATATAAGAAACAATTATGAAATGGACCTCATACAAATAAAAAGCTCTTCATCTTTGAAAACAGCTAAGAAAAACAAAAAGCAAACCACAGACTAGGAGAAAATATTTGCAGAAAATATATATCTAACAAAAAGTTTGTATTCAAAACATACATAGCTTTCTTACAAATCAATAGACAGCCCAATAAAAAATGTGCAAAAGATTTAAAACAACATATCACAAAAGTAAAGACACAAATAAGCAATAGGGACATAAAGAGATGCTCAACATCACTAGTCATGAGGGAAATGCATATTAAAACAACAGTAAGATGCACTACACAACCACCAGAATGACTAAAGGTAAAAGGACTGATAATATCAAGTGTTGATGAGAATGTGGCTCAGTCAGAAACCCCATTCATTGCTGGCTGGAATACAAAATGTTAAAGCCACTTTGAAAACCAGTATAGCGTTACCCATTAAATTAAACACAAATAACCCGGCCAGTCAACTCTCAGGTATTTAACAAAGAAAAATGAAAATATATGCCCACACAAAGACTTCTATGTGAATATTCACAGAAATATTATTTCTAATAGCCCCAAACTGGAAACGATGAACAGTTCCGTCAATGGATGAGTGGATGAACAGAGTATGGTACATCCACACCATAGAACACTACTCAGCAGTACAATAGAATGAACCATGGAAACACACCATTATATGGATGAGACTCAAAAACATTACCCTAAATGAAAGAAGTAAAACTGCAAGGATGACATAATGCATGTTTCTATTGTACTATATTCCAGAAGAGGAAAAAGTAGAGTGACAGCAGGTCCGAGGTGGCCTGGAGCCTGGGGTCGGGGCTGGGGACTGGGTACCAAGGAACATGAGCCAACTTTTCAGGGAGATGAGACTGTTCTGTGACTGTGGTATAGATTATGCAGCTGTATGTCGTTACCAAAATTCATCAAACTCTTCACCAAAAGTGAGTAACTTTCACAGTATGTGAATTCTACCTCAGCAAAGCATACAAAAAGATGTCCCACAATAGATAGCAAATATCAGACATGAGCATAAGAAAGTACAGGGCACACCAGACAAATGCAGCCTCTCTCTCTTCTGTGTGTCTATTTTGACTTTCTTTTTTTTTCTTTTTAGCAACAGGGTCTCTTCAAGAAAGATTATAAAGCTTTTTCGTCCTCTTTCTTAAAGCTTTCCTGTTGCAAGGTATGTTCCTTCAAACTGCAAAGGAATTTAAGAAAAACGACTCATTCAGTTAGGTTAAAAATGTAAATTAACATTTGTGTTTATGGGAAACACACAGGGTGATTTAACAACAGGTCCCATTAAAAGTTTAGCCAGTTTTCTGAAAATAACATTTGACACATGCAGAGCATCTCCAAGAAGGCCAAATACCAAACGTACTCAGGCTGTGCAGTGAGCTCATTAGCCTTTAATTTAAAAAGTGTTGATATATTCATATGCAGGCCACATTAAAGAAAAAAAGTGAGAGTCACAGGGAAGTGCAGATAGGCACTGCCTTGAACCAATCGCCTATGAAACCTAAACAAGGTGGCAAAGTACAAAACCACCAGGAGTTTTTGTGGCAGAAGTGAGAAGGATATGGCTGGTTCCAACAATTCACAGGAAGCATCAGAAGGCAGGCAGTGTGGAGTGCCAGAAGACACACCTGGAGATTATTCCTGGGGGCTTAATGGGAAGGCAAGAGCTTCACGACCCTCTCAAGTTAAAATGCAATCTTAAAACTGCATTTTACATTGATGCATTTCATCTGGTTTTCATGGCATCATTCTATTTCACCTTTTGTCGAGTAGGAGAGCTGGACAAGTCTCCCTGGTCCTTTATAGTTCAGTGAAAGGCACATCAGAGTCAAGAGAGAAACTTAAAAGTCCCTTTAATTCCCAGAGCCGAACATTATTCACCTATTGAAGTAAGCCATTAAACTGAATTCAAAAATACCCATCTCATCCCTCCTTCTAACTATACACATAATGTGATATGTTTTAAAAGGCCTACTATGTAATTCAGATATATGGACTACTGCTTCATGGTAAGATTCAGTGCATAATCACTTCCAAAATATCCATGATAATGAGCAACTGGAGTACCGTTTGTAAACACAATTTACATTTAAATCAAATCCACATATTTAAACCAAATTCTTGCCAGGCACACTGAAAAATGTTATGGTTAATACAAAGAATATGAGAAAAATTGGGATCATAAGCTAAGTGTAAATGCTTAATTCTATTTTGACTTTCTTCAAAATTAAGCCCTTTCTCCTTAAAATGCCCTACAGTCCAAAGATCTGCTAATTGCAATGTTATTTTCTTTATCTTCCCTTTCTGGTTCTTCAAAGTGGTCATGAGGGGTTAAAAAGTAAATGTTTGACAGTAGATGGGGACCAGAAATACATCAAAGTGATTGGGGTTTCAAGATGAAAAATCCATTGCAGCAAGAAAAACATCTCTTTGTGCAGATACACAAGTTTATTCAGACAGAAGCCCTGTGACTTGAGCCCATCACTAGATGGTTGCTGTGAGGGGAAGGGACCTTGTCTATTGGTCGCTGGCCTATCCCTTAGCCCTGACACACAGTAGGTGCTCAGAAATTTGTTGTATGAGTTAATGAAAAACAATGGGTAAATTAACTGGTATCTAACCCAAAGCAAGAAAACACTGGCACACTATTTCTGGCCAAATGAGGCTCATTTCCCGAGTGGTGTTTTGCTTCTCATTCAGAAGACCCGACATTGCTGCTCCAAGCTCCTGACCAAGGGCTCCTTCCATGGCCCCTGCCCAGGACAGGGCCCCTGGCCCTCAGCTTGGGAGCCTGGAGGACGGAAGGTGCAGGGCCAGGCATGCCATCACACCCCAGGAACACAAAGGAGCAAAGAAGGCTTCCACCCTGGGCGCCAGGACTGCAAACTATTTCACAAGCGCTACTGCTATTAAACCTGATTACACAGATGAACATGCCTCTGTCTTGGCAAGTCCGATGAAGGTAGATTCATCTCCCTGTGTATAAAACCACAGATAAGATGATGAGCATCAAAGGGCTGGGGCTAAGACGAGACTGGTTACTGAGGTCATCTAGCTGCCCAGTTGTTTAATTCCTTAGACAAATGTCAATGCCCTCAATCAAAAGCCATCCCGCTCCTCTGCCTCCCTCCCACTTTAGGAAATGTGGAAGACAGGGAACCACTGTTCCAGCATTGTTTTTCTCCCAACTACACGGTCACTTGTATCTGGGCCTGACCTGTTTGGAAATACACTCAGATCACCAAATCCTGGTAACTAGCACATCTACTTTATAAGCATCAATTTAATGCCACAGGTTGTCCAGGCCGAATACTACCACCGAAGTTTCAGCCTCAAACTTGAACGTATAGTCACATATTTCTCAGAGGGAGGAATAATACATACTCCAGAAGTCGGCTGCTTCGCTGCCCCTCCCAATTGCCCTTACCCTCTGAAGGAAATCGCAGGAGCCGTCCACCGCGTGCACGGTGGGGTGCGTCCCTCCGGGTGACTATAACAGCCCGGCGGCTGCCTCTGCAGCTCTGATGCTGCATCGGCTGTCCCCAGCCCTGCTCCCATCTCTCAGTGCCCATCACCCTGCATGGACCAGGGTTCCTACTCTTTATCGTGCGAAGTAACATGACCACCAGGCAGGGGACCACACTCTGCCTACATTAGGGGTGGTGGGGGTCAGTGTGAAAATCACACTCCACACAGCACAAACAGCCACTGGCATGGGAAGCTCTGTTTCCAGAGGGCCAGGCCGCCCCCCAGCAGGGCCACCAGCCACCCTGCATCCTCAGTGCAGCCTCCTGCATATGGCTGCTCCCGCCCTCAGAGGACCCTCACCCCTCCACTGTCTCTGAGGCCAGCACAACCCCAGAGTTCTCTAAGGAGAGAGATCCAGCGCTTTCTCTCCATCTCCAGATTAAAACGCCTTTCCTACTAAAGGAGGCCCATCAGGGTTCCAGCCCAAAGAGCAGATCTCTGAGCACCAGGAATTGTGCCTTCCTCCTACCTCAGACCAGAGCCAGACAACCTCTCCCCATGACATTGTTACCACAAAGTGTGATTTCTTTAAAAAAAAAAAAAAAAAAAAAAAGACGGAGTCTTGCTCTGTTGCCTAAGCTAGCGTGCAGTGGTGCGATCATAGCTCACTGGAGCCTTGAACTCCTGGCCTAAAGTGATCCTCTTGCCTTGGCCCCCTGAGTAGCTGGGAGGCTACCTTTTTTTTTTTTTTTTTTTGGTAGATATGGGGTCTCACTATGTTGCCCAGGCTGGTCTCAAACTCCTGGGGTCAAGCAATCATCCTGCATTTGCCTCCCAAAGTGCTGAGATTATAGATGTGAGCCAGTGCACATGGCCAAAGTGTTGATTATTAAGCTATAAGTCTGATTCCACGAGTAGGACAGTCACACATCTGTCTCCGTACTTAACAGACTTTGTATTAAAGGAACATCAAGCACGTGGCTTAATCTTGAGCTGGAACTGGTGCCACCCAGTGCCCATGTGACCTTTGTGGACCCTTGGCTGCCTCCAGGACTGGGCTGGTCCTGAGCCCAAGGCAGGCCCCGGGGTTAAGGAATAGCAACTTCTAGTTTTGTAGAGTGCAGGAACAGCCAGCAAGTGGACCAGCCTGCAGGTGGCACAGTGTGGTCAGCAGATAAAACGAAGGAGAACCACTGCGTTAAGAGGCAGCTTAACTTTACTCTAAATCCAGACTTTTGGTTTGGAAGTGTTTAGAATAAAGTCCTTCCAAATGAAGTTCCGCTGCCCAGGACCACCCCCTACCCCACCCCCAGCCCACACCCCCATGACCCTGGGACATCTGCAGGGGCTGCTCACCAAATGTTATGGTTCTCATGCCCCCACCCCCTTCCTCCTGGCTCGAGGGCAGGCTTCCTGGCAGCAGGAGCCACAGCTCTCATTCTGGGGGTCCACCCTGGGCCCTGGCAGGGTCCCTGCATGTCACATACATCACCAAGCTGTAACAAAGAACCCATGTTTTTTCGTGCCAGGGCATGAGAGCACTCACTCAGTGGGCACAGAGTCCAGGGTGCCTCACTGAGCCAGCACATCCCACCCTGCCGCCTCTCTCTGCTGGGAGAGCGATTATCCTTGGGTCAATTTGCTTTCACTGCAGATATTGCTAGAAATCATTTCATTTTGGCCAGGATGTTTTTGGACTCCTACTAAAAGGACACGCTGCCCAAGAACATGCAGCACTGCTAGAATCATGCTGCTCCCTATCTAAAGCCTCGGAATGCTCCAGAAACAGACTGATGACCCCATCATCTCCTCTAAGACTGTCCATTAACAGCTATGGCATTCAGTGGGAGCAAAAAGGAGGAGGCCATCTTTTAGAATCCAATGTTGTTTTTCTTCTGGGGGAAGAAGAGGAACATGTATTCCTTCCTCTTCTTACTTTTAAAAGTCTGCAGCTGTACACTACATTTCCACATCGCTTTATTGAGGTTTATGTTTTTTACTGCAGCAGGTCGGTGACTCCACAAATCAGCCATCAAGGAGTCTGGAGACACATGGCTGGAAGCACAGGTAGGGGCAAATTTAATTCTTTTGACTCAAATGTGAATTTTATGATCAGGCAATCTTTTTTTTCCTTTAACTTGGCCTCTAAGGACACATATTTGAGGATGAAACTCTCCCTGAAATACCACCTAGTCACCTCAAATTACCTGAGATATTTCAAAAGAGAAAGCTTCCCACTACAGAGATAAACACATCATTTTCATGAAAGCAAACATTATCTGAGGATGACAGTGCTTCAAAACGGAACCTCTTCCATCTCAATGGGATGGTGCCATGGAAGTCTCTAAAGCAGTAACAGCATAACAACAGGACACACTCTGTGGACAGCCTATGTGGATGAAACACAAGTTTAAGCACATCCGAATGCTGCCTTCTCTGCACACATTATTCAAATGCCCTGCCAACATTCGGAGAAAGGATAGGATCGCTATTGATCCAAAAGTTACATTTTCTTTTCAGTGTTTTTCACACTGGAGGGGTTAGCAGCTCAACCTTTGTTTCTTGCCATGTCCACATGACTATGAAAACCACACTTCACAAAGTGACTTGATAGATCCCATCCTAAAAGCATGTATTATTTACTTGTGTCTAGTTCTCTGAGCTCTGCGGCATTCCAGCTTCCTACAGGGCTTTCTAAAAGTCTTGCATCGTGACAGCCTGCCTTTGAGGTTGCCAAGGTCTCCACATGCATTTTTTCATTTTCCACTTGTGGGTGACCTCCTTTTAACAGGCATCAGTGTTCCAGGTAGCTTACAGTCATCACCACCATTTGTATCATCAAAGGCCATCTTCAGAATACCTTTCCCTTTGGAATGTGGGAGGAATACGTCAAAGAGAGAACCTGAATCTCCCAAGTAGCTAGTTCTGAAAGGTCACCACTATGGTACATGGGCATCTGGCCAGTGCCGGGCAACTGGGGGCCCAGGACTGCCAAATGAGGGGGTTGCTGAGTGCAAGCTCTGGTTTGCTTGGAGCCAGAATCAGACAGTGAGCTCCTTTACCAGGTTCTCCCTACACATCTTTAATCTCCATACTTTCTAAGCAAGGGTTTCAAGTCGATGCTGCTATTTCGACTTCCTATCATTCTGACATCAGTTGGGCCAGTGTCTCTGGCCTCCTGTGATTCAAAGCATTGTGAAGCTAGAACCACGGCCGAGGATCTAAGCTCTCGCTACCCAAAGCATGGGCCACAGACCAACAGCAGGGGCATCACTGGGAGCTTGTGAGAGAGGCAGATGCCCAGGCTTCACTCCCAACATCAGAATCAGAATCTGCATCTTCCTGGAACCCCCTGGGAGTCATGTATCCTACAGTTGGGGGAGCGCTGCTATGCAGGAGCCAGTGGGGTGTGCAATGGGAACCACGGGTGTTACTGCAGAATCCAACTCTGCAACAAGCTAGTTGTAGAAGAGCAAACTATTCTTTTTGAAAGTGGCATAAATTTGCAACCTTACGAAAATTATACTACCCTCGTTGAGAGAAGGTTGAAAACAGATGATAATAATAGCACTCAACTCTGGGCTGGGCGTGGTGGCTCATGCCTGTAATCCCAGCACTTTGGAAGGTGAAGGTGGGTGGATCACCCAAGGTCAGGAGTTTGAGACCAGCCTGGCCAACATGGCAAAACCCCATCTCTATTACAGATACGAAAATTAGCCAGGCGTGGTGGTGCACATCTGTAATCCCAGCTACTCAGGAGGCTGAGGCAGAAGAATCGCTTGAACCTGTGAAGCGGGGGTTGCAGTGAGCCAAGATGGCCCCACTGCACTACAGCCTGGGTGACACAGCGAGACTCCATCTCAAAATAATAATAGTAATAATGGTGCTCAATTCTGCTGTGAGGACTAACAGGGTAATGCAGGTAAGGTGTCTCCAGCTCAGTGCTGGCAGAGGAAGACTACTGGCAGATGGGGGCTAGGAGTCACCGTGTTTTCCCCCATATACTTTTAGACTCCAGTGGGGAAGAGCACCCACTCTCAGGAATCTGCTACCAGGCTGCTGCAGGAAAGCCCAGGTAGGTTGTCCAGGGCAGCACATCAGGCAATGAAGTGCGAGGCCAGGTGCAGAAGCCACATCTTTGGGTAGAAAGGCAGACGACAGCCACTAGGAAGCCAGGAGGGAGTGTCCCAGCCTCCTGCACGGAGGGCAGGAGCCAACAGAGAAATGGAGGCAGCTGGCCTAGGATGTCAAGCCAGGCTAAAGCAGGAGGCAAGCTTTGAGAATGGATGTCCATGGCGAGGGAGTCAGGGGGTGCTGCAGGAGTGGCAGCCCGGGGTCTCCAGCCCCAGACCTGATGGGCTGCCTCTGTGAAGGCCGTGGTGTCCTCCTGGGACTCGGGCAGGTCCCCAGGGTCCTTCACATTCCTTTCACCCACCAATTTAGACCATGTAGGACTGCTTGGGCCATTCTACGTGCCCCCCTTTGCTCTCACACTCTGCCTCATTTCTCTCTCCAGCGCAGCTCTCTCTTCTGCCTCTTCCAAGTAGCCATGCATGTGGCCAAGTCCCCACAAATTTCCTAGAGGGGCCAGTGAGCAGAACAAGGTGAGAAGCCGGAAAGCCCGCGGGTGAGGGACTGCAGGCTGGGGAGAGGCTCACGTTGGGTCAGCCTGGAGCTAGGTCTTTGGCGGGGATTGAGAAGAGGTGGGAAGAATAAGGCCTTCTGGAAAAGCTATGTGCGCAGCAGGCTCCCTCGGCCCAGGCCAGCACCATGAGGGCCTGGTCTCCAGAAGGCCAGCAAACCCAAGTGTCAGCCTGGAGGCCCTCCTATACAAGGCACAGTTCATGCCTCATTCAAGGACAAGGGCATATGCCAAGTGACAACCCTATCAGCAATATTAAGACATCTTCCCATGCACGACTCTCTAAGGCTGATCTGTGACGGTTGTCATGAAGTGTCTGTAGAACTGGTATTTTCTGAGCACCATTAAATTCACTTATTTGGCTTCTCTGCCTCACAGCCTTCTCCACTGAGCTGTGTAAAAGCATGAAACTTAATGGTGTCTTACAGGGAACCCGCACCAGGACATGACGTCCCAGCCCAGTCAGCATCACCGCCCAACGTTCTCTGCCAAGGGCAGCTGCAAATGACAGGGGTGCTTTTCATCCTGCAGCACAAACAACAGTCCCATGCATTCTATACACCCATCCAGATCATCTATATTCATGAGACAGACAGTAACCAGAAAAGGGGTCAGGAAACCACTCAGGGAAGGAAGACAGGGAAGGAGGAAGGGAGGAAAAGAAGGAGAAGAGAGGAGGAGAGGAGGAGAGGACCTTAGACCAGGACTCAGAAGCCTTAGTTCATACCGTGTCTGCCGTTCCTCAGCCTTACATCCCTAAGCAAATCTCCTGTCCTCTTTGAGGCCCAGCTCACTCACATATAAATGGAAAAACACCTTCCAGGATGCGATAAAGATGAAACGATGACACATGGCAAGTGCTTTCTACATTATAGAGTACATCATTGTAGAATTGACATTTTATTTTTGCTCTGACTAGGATCAAATCACACCAAAAACAACCTCACAAGAGTAAAACAGAAATGGTAGTTAATGCTTAAGCAAGACAATGGAGAAAATGTTGTCCATTATTTAAAAAGCATGGCTCAATCACAAGTGATCTCATGATACAGAAAACGCGAAAATACGAGAGACTTTTTAATTGCTTTTTTATACTTCTGGCTTTGTTTTTGGAGCTAACTTCATTTCCCCTCTTACGGACACATCTCTTTTTCTCTTCTCACACATTTAAAGCTGTTCAGAGTGCATTACATGTTTTCCAATATTATAAAAATCCCTTCCACACACTTTATGACATGCCCCAGCTTATCCGGGGCTATTTTTCCCACCACATGCAATGCAAGGAGTCACTCCAGGCTCATTGACAAGAGGAGGGCCTAGTAGGCTCCTGCAGAAATCCTGAAGGCTCGGGAGATGCTGTCCATCTAAATTGCGAAGGGGAATGAAAACACACTGAGGATATATCCCATATCCATCCTGTGGGAGTGTTTGCCTATAACAGTGCCATGAAATCCCCACAGGAAATTAGCTCCCTTCCCCCCAAAATAAAATATAATAAAATTCCCAAATTGCGACTGAGTCCATGAGATTTCAAGTATGTTTAATACCTAAGAAGTATTCTGAAATAGAAAAAGCTGCTCTAAATCTGCATGCAGAGAGAAACCTCACATAGACACACAGGATGGGGCAAGATATCCTTTGGAGAAGAGTGATAAAGGGGGTGGTGAGGCCCCACTAGGGTACATGGCCCAGGGTACAGGTGGGAGAAGAACCGCTCCTTCTGGTCATTCCGCCCCCTAGAGTGGGCACAGCACGTCTCATAGTCTGCTAAGTAAGGGCTTTAGTTTTCCACTTACAGGTGCCACTCTCTCTGGGACCCAGGCACAGGCAAGCGGGAGTTCTGGTTCCCACCCAGCTCTGCTCTTCTGCTCACGTTCTGCTTCCAGGGCCTCCTCAAGCCCAGTGAGGCTGGGCCTTTTGTGGGTCACCCCAGCAGATGCCAGGACCTTCCTAGACACAACACAGATTTGAAACAGGATTTCAGCCCCCTGAAGCACGCCCATCAACTTCCAGTGACATTGGTCAGATTTCTGCAGAACCAATCAAGTTTATGGGAATGCCCATGTTTTCCCGGAGATCCCGACTGGTTAGTTCTCCAGGTGTCCAGGATGGCCAGGATCTAGAAGCAGCTCTGTGGTCTGAAAGGCAGAGGTTGACTTTAGCGTGTTTAAATGTGAGATTTGCAGAATGGACTCAGGGCGTGGGGATGATGCTCACTGTGTGTCAGGTGCTGGTCTATGCTCTTCATTCTCCCAGAAAAACAGAGAGCTTAAGGTCAGTGTCTCTATTTTACAAATAGGGACACCCAAGCTCTTGGACATTAAGTCATTTGCTGAAGGTCAAAATAATCATATGTGGGAGAGTCAGGGCTCAACACACAGGTCTGCCAGCTCCCACGCCACTCCCACTTCATCACAAAGCACTGTATCCAGATGAATTTAGTCCTTGCACCTAGACCTGAGTACACGTGTGTCTGTGCCTGCCCGCAAGCACGCACACATCCATGCAAAGGCGCACGCACACTCCCAAACCAATTGCAGGGATTGTAATTAAGCTCTTCTAACACTCAGGCACAGTGAAGATATAAGCAGCTTTAACTAGGGCAGCCTTAATTTAGAACTGGGGCGAGATGGAGAGTGACACACGCCAACTTAGTTGGCATTTTAATTCTTTTTAAGATCAAGAAGATCAAGTCACACTTAAAGCTTCAGAAGCTCAGGATAAAATCGTGGGCTTAGTTCTGATGTGGAGAAAAACGCAAGGCTTCCATTCTGGGGACCCTGCATGAAGCCACATCTCCTTTGCAGGGAGCTGAAATACGCACAGTTCATTCCATGTGATCTGGTTGTCTCGGCTTTTGCTGGAATGAGCGGGTTTTGGAGCAAAGATAGGTGAAAGTGATGTTTAGTGAGCTATTCATAATAAATGGTTATTGTTTGAAGCCACTGAGCTTGGGAGTGGTTTGTTACACAGCATTACTGAGGCACTAGCTAACTGATACAGACAGTAACTTTCCTTCTTAGTAATAAGGTGACCAGGCAACTTAGTGCCTTCCTTCAAACTCTGTTCCCAGATGATAGACTAACCACTCTGCTTAAATTTTTTTTTCAAAGCCCTGGGTGAAGAGATTTGCATCTACTCAACTAACTTCATTTTATTAAGCATAAAAAACCTGCATTTTTCTTTAGAAAAAATTAAACAGGTGTAACAGAATGTGTAATTTTAAGTTTCGAAGGAAGTATCAAGATACAATCAATATAACACATCAAAGCGAGGGTGCTGATCATGTGTGTTTTTTCAAAGGAAAGTGTAAAATAAAAACCAACCCAAGACCCTTTGGTTCTTCTCTACCATGCAGCAGGGCCCGGTCCTAATTCAGAAGGGGCTTCCCTTGTGCTCTGAGGCTCCTCTCAGTCCCAAGGGAAGTCGGGGGTCCCGACCTGGAAGACCGAGGTGCTGACAGCCAGAGATGCCTTTGTGAAGAGAAGCTCTTCTGAGGCATCTGTGCCGAGGATCACGCTAGGACCCCTCTCCAAGGACAGAGTAAATGGTCCTTCTCCTGTGTCCAGGCCAAGGCAGAGAGAGGTTCACCAGCCAAAAAACTCCTAACAAGGCAGAGAGGCTCATGGACTGTGGCCTGATCCTCACCCAAGAATGCTAGAGACCCAGAGAGACGGGCTGTCTCCTGCTGCAAAGGGTGGGGCTGGGACCACCTTAACCTTAGAGTCAGCCACAGCAAAAGGTTCGTGTCACCAGGGAGAGCCCACCGGGGTCAGTCCAAATCCTTCCCAAATGGCCCACCTGGGAAGGCAAAGCGGTCCCCATAGAAAAGGTCTGTGGCAGGTGTCATCCAGATACTAGGGGGAGTGGCCAGGGAGGCAACCGCATGGCACACAGCATAGAAATGCGGAGACACTCCGGCCAGCGGCTCTGAAGAGCCCAGGAGACTATGTTCTACCACAGCCCAGCAGACATCAACAACCCAGCAGCTCAGAACAATACTGAGCCGTCAGCCCGGGTCAGGCTCTCCTGAGGCTGGGATCAAGGCGGGCTGCACTCTCATTCCAGGCCTGGGGTCCTCTTCAGCATTCGCCTATACCGTCAGCAGAATTCAGTCCCTTGCTATTGCAGGGCTGGGGTCGCTGTTTCCTCGCCATGTGGCCCACTCCCCTCCCAACAGTGTGGCTCATTTCTTCACGGCCAGCAGGAGGGTGTCTGAGGCTGCTGCATGTCCCCCTAAAGACTCACTGATTAGACCAGGCCCACCCAGGACAATCTCCATTCTCATGAATTGATCGGGGGGTGTCAATTACATCTGCCAAATCCCTTTACTTAGGTCACTGAATGCGCCCCAATGTGAGAATACCCATCTGACCTCATCCCAGTCCCACCCCACCCAGGAAAGGAGACCACCCAGGGTGTGTGCATCTTGGGGTGGGAGTCTTGGGGATGGTCTCAGAGTCTGCCTCGCACACAGTGGGGGCACCAAGAGGAGCCTGCTGTGGACACTGGGACCCCCACAGGCACAGGCTATCTAGAATGTTGCCGGGGGCACAGCATTCCTGCTTCTGGGGAGCTGGATCTGGGCTAAAGGACAGAGCCGAGAAGGTGGGGATGTGAGGCTGGAATGACAGGTGGGGGCATCCACTCTCAGCACCTCATAAATGCATTAAACGCACCTTTACAAACTTCGTACATACATTTAAGATAACACCATCAAATATTTGCAAAAAGCTGACAATGAATTTCTGACTAAAACCCCCCCAAGCGCCAAAACACCCTAGGATTTGCTGCTGGGTTTTTAAGTGTTAGGTTCATTTAAAAGAGTAGAAAACACATTCGGCTTAGATAAAAAAGACAGAGCTAAACATTCCAGATACGGCTTTTGTGTCTGATGCCATATCATTCTAGTCCTTTTTTTGTAGCATGTAAGCTTCTACCCGGATGACACAGGACAAAGACTGTTGAGGATTTCAAGCAGGTGCCATGTTCCAGGACACGAAGCCCAGCAAGTCAGTCACACCTCTGAAAACAGACCGCATTTGCAGTTTAAACAAACAAACAACCCCTTAGGACCACTCAGTGCAGTTACAAGATGTGCAGACCGGCCCTTCCAAGGACCTGCAGGGGAAAGATATGTAAAAGGCATGCTCTTAAGCAACATTATATGATGAGGGTGCAGTGTAATGCTACACAAATGTTAAAAAAACAAAAAACAAAAAAAAGGTCTGTTGTAGGAGATTTTCTAGAATCATGTATAGATAATGTTCCACTTTCAAGGGTCTGCCTGGATAGCAGGAGGAGAGGTCCTTTGGTTCCAGAAAACAGCAAGGCTACAGGCTAGTAAAGAATTATGCAGCTTGTCCAGAGAGCAAGAAGTCAGCCTGGCCGGCCACTGCTAAAAAGCAAGGCAATGGAATGCCACAGCATTTATTACCTTAAACAAAAGAAACAGATGGGAAATATTTTCCAGTTTTCAAAATACTGCTTTAGGGGAAAAAATGATATAAACAAACATGATCAACAAGTAGCATTTGTTAACTAAGAGCTTCACGTGAATTACTTCACCATAACCCTGCAAAGTAAGCGCTAGTGTTGTTAGCCCACCTGCAGACAGGAGACCAGGGCACTGCACGTTCAGCCACTTGCCATGGAGACAAAACCAAGTCTTGGAGCTGATTACTCACCAGCCTCAGAGAAAACAGAGATGGCTACTAGATTTCAAATTACAGTGCCAGTAATGTCTATTACTCTTTTTATAATTTGCTTATTTTTCCATATATCTCATTCTCATTTTACAGGAATGTCCCTATTTAAGATAATTTTTTTTTTTTTTTTTGAGACAGAGTCTGGCTCTGTCCCCCAGGCTGGAGTGCAGTGGCACCATCTCGGCTCACTGCAAGCTCTGCCTCCCGGGTTCACGCCATTCTCCGACCTCAGCCTCCCGAGTAGTTGGGACTACAGGCACCCGCCACCACGCCCTGCTAATTTTTTTGTATTTTTAGTAGAGACAGGGTTTCACTATGTTGGCCAGGATGGTCTCGAACTCCTGACCTCGTGATCCGCCCACCTCAGCCTCCCAAAGTGCTAGGATTACAGGCTTGAGCCACCGCGCCAAGCCTATTTAAGATAATTTTTGTATGCCAAAACAGAGCAAGTCAGCAACATGGCTGAGAGAGAGCTCAGATGACTCCTTGTCACGTGCTCATGGAACAGACCCAGTGACAACTTCAGTTTCCAAATCAAATGCAGCAACTGCTCCCTTCTTCCTCCTCACGCCACTCATATCATAAGAGAGCAATGACAGAGGATGACTGTCATCTCGTGGGTTTGTACTACCTCCCGAGTTATTCCACTGGCAATCCATCCAGCACAGGTACTCACAGAGGACATTAATAAGGCAATCTGTCATACTTTCAACTCTCCTAGTTTGTTTTGCTCTATCCCATCTCTAATGAGAGCAGGCGCAAAAGCTCCTAATGACTCCAATCTTCTTCCACAACAGGCTGATTTTTACACCTGTAGCGAATCATAAAATAGTCTAATCATGTAAATATGCTTAACAAGAAGGTAATTAATCTTCTCAACCAAATTTTGTAAACAAATATTCATGGTTAACACACAGAACAATTCCCAAGTGTGCACGTCCTCATAGCTTGCAAAGCCAGGCTGCATAAGTGCCAGCGATCAAGAGTCGGTTGGGTCGGCATCTCTCCCAAACTGCCCTTCATGGGACATGTGTTCTGCAAGCTGCTAATGAGTCTTTTTCTAAAAACAAAAAGGACTCTAAGGCTACAACAGTAGGGAGACTGACTCATTAAGCAAAGTTTAACGGGCTTTCTGACTCTGCAAGGCATTCAATAGGCTACCTCCAATGGCGAGTCTTCCGGAAGACGAATTCCAGTGGCCTGTCCAAGAGGTGCCGAGGGTGGGGATGTATTCTCCAACAGCAACATCCCTTGCATTCTCTGACAAAGACTTTCCTGTCTTGTCTTCTTAATCTCATGTGAATGTGAGGGCATTTTTTTTTTTTTCAGACAGAGTCTCGCTCTGATGCCCAGGCTGAAGTGCAGTGGCACAATCAGGGCTCACTGCAGCCCCTAACTCTCAGGCTCAGGTGATCCTCCTGCCTCAGCCTCCTGAGTAGGTAGGACCACAGGCGCCTGCCACCACGCCCAGCTAATTTTTTAATTTTTAGTAGAGACGAGGTCTCCCTATGTTGCCCAGGCTTGTCTTGAACACCTGGGCTCAAGAGATCCTCCCATCTTGGCCTCCCAAAGTGCTGGAATGATAGGTGTGAGACACTGTGCCCAGCCTGCGGGTATTTTTAAGTTGTTCCCTCTGAGTCTCCCATCCTAAAGAGCAGCTGCCCCGAGCACTTCCTGTGTGGACATTCCAGGCAGCTGGGCCGTGTATACGATGTCCTCCCGCTCTGTCTGAATATGGCACTTCCTTTGTCAAGAGACATGTATTAATATCTCAGCAAACGGAGCACTAAAGATATGTAAAGTGCAATTTAGGAAGAATCACCCTAGAGCCTGGGGTGATGGTTATTCTGTACCCCACTGCTATTATTCAAGGTTCTCGTTCCTCTCGATCAGAGGATGCCAACAGGGCGAACTTTCAGCGGAAGCTGAAGACAGGCTTTAGCAGACTTGGGAAGCTGCCTCCAACTAAACGGTGAAAATTCGACTCATCCCCATGAATTCTTCTGAAGAATTACCAGCAACATTTCATTGCCCAATCCCCTAACAAGTGTGTGATAAAAAAGAACTGGCAAATTATAGGGTCTATACAGGATTCTTATGGTTGAGAAAATTCCTTGCTCTCAAGGGCACACACAGGTCTACCCTCTTTTTCGTGTGTATTCATTACCTAAATGCACCTGTAGCTAGTGCACATTTTACGTAGCAAATTCCAAGTATGTTTTAAACTTTAAGCTTTTGTACTTAACAGCATAGACTTGAGGCAACAGGACTTAGTTATAAAATATCCTCAGAAAATTTGAAGCTCATGAAAATGAAAAATCAATATGAGCTGGTAAACCAGCACTTTTGGGGTATTTACCTGAGATAACATGAGGTATGGTGGAAATTTTCATTTCTACTAACGTTTTTGTTTTTTAGAGACACAGTCTCTCTCTGTCACCCAGGCTGGAGTGCAGTGGTGTGATCTCAGCTCCCTGCAACCTCCACCTCCTGGGTTTAAGCAATCCTCCTGCCTTGGCCTCCCGAGTAGCTGAGACTACAGGTGCACGCTACCACACCCTGCTAATTTTTTTGTATTTTTTTTTAATAGGGCTGGGGTTTCACCATGTTGCCCAGGCTGGTCTCGAACTCCTGAGCTTAGGCAATCTGCCTGCCTCGGCCTTCCAAAATGCTAGGATTACAGGCATGAGCCACTGCGCCTGGCCCATTTCTGCTAACCTTTGGAAGTTGTCAAGTCTTTTTAGAAAAGGTAAGCATCCCCTTGAGGAAATCAATGAAAAGAAGGGAAACCCAAGGCAGACAGGGAAAGAGCTGACCCCAGCTCCCCGGCTCCCTCCGGAACACCAGGGAGAGCCACGTAGGTTGACGCCACATGTTTCTGGAACTAGAGGGATGGTGAGTTTCATGTCTGGCAACAGTGAGTGAGATCCCCAGAGGAACCGTCTGCTGGAAACAACTAAAGCACTGGATAAAATAATCTTTAAAATGACAGTAAGAAAAAGTAAGCAATACTTGGAGCCCATGAGCTAAGGAAAGCAGGAACTTAGAGAGTTCATTCAGCACTCAAGGTTTCTGCTTCGAAAGTATTTGCCAAAGCAATGAATTTGAGCTTCCATTTTAATACACTCTTGCAGCTAGCAGACGGGAGACAAAGCCTAGGGCATTTCCACTGTGGGGATCCCATAACAAACACTGCTGCTGGAGAAAGCTGGGTCTTCACAAAATTATATCTTCCGTAGAATGGTGAACTAGGAATAAATCCATCTCCGAGGCCCTTCCTACCCTAGCGGCCTGCAAGGAAAACGACTAGTCTTGAGAGGATGGGAACAACTATCTCCACCCATGAGAATTTGTAACCATAAGTCTGCCCATAAGGAGGTTTATAAACTAAAATCATACTCTCTGGGTGAGTCAAAAACACCGAAGCCAGTAATAGAAAATAGTCAAAGCTGCGGATGTTTCCAAGACATCTGGTGGATATAAATGCATGGACCCCCTGGAGAAACCCACCTTCAACCTAGGCCAAGAGTTTCCATAGATGTACTTCTAAGAATTACAAGCTCACTTAAAAAAAAAAAAAAAATCACAAAACAAACAAGAAACAAAGCACCATGAGTGAGATCCAGCATAAACACAGAAGTTTAATTAGACTTGCAAAGACTTCAGATGTGGGAAATATCAAATAGAGTGGGTAAAATTAAATATGTGTAATAGCTTAAAAAGAAAAGAAGACACTGGAAACTTTGTATAAGGAAAAAGATGACTTTTTAAAATGACCAATCCCATTTGAAAAGAACAGATACAACTTCTGGAATGAAAAATATAATACAAGAGACACAAACCTACTGGATGGGTCTAATAACACGAGACAGAGCTGAGGAGTGAACTAATGACTGTAGGAAGTTATCCAGAATGTAAAAGCAGAGAGATGGGAAATACAGAAGAGAGAGAAGGAGTGCAGAGGACAGAGTGGGAAGGTCTAACCCACAACTCATCACAAGAGGAGGATGATGAGACCAAGGCGGAGGCAATGTGTGAGGAGATCTTGAAAATCTGCGAGTTTTCCAGGACTGCTGAAAGGCACCAATCCACAGACTAGGAATCTCACAAAATAACAAACAGGACAAAAAGAAAAGAAAGTCATGGTCGGGCGCGGTGGCTCACGCCTGTAATCCCAGCACTTTGGGAGGCCGAGGCGGGCGGATCACAAGGTCAGGGGATCGAGACCATCCTGGCTGACACGGCGAAACCCCATCTCTACTAAAAATATAAAAAATTAGCCAGGCGTGGTGGCGGGCGCCTGTAGCCCCAGCTACTAGGGAGGCTGAGGCAGGAGATGGCGTGAACCCAGGAGGCAGAGCTTGCAGTGAGCTGAGGTCGCACCACTGCACTCCAGCCTGGGCAACAGAGCGAGACTCCGTCTCAAAAAAAAAAAAAAAAAAGAAAAGAAAGTCATGTCCAGACATGTTATAAGAACAGAATGTCATATAAAGACCTAAAGGTAGCTAGAGGGAAATACTCTCCCACCTGTGGGGCCTCAACAACTGCAAACTGCACTCCTTCCAGGGACCCCACGTGTGCCTCCAGGACCACACTGCTTGTGTGGAAGCCAGGCATTCATGGGCCGCCCTCCCCAAACACAGTGACTGCACCTCACAGGTGGCCACCAGAGACATTCAGACTCTAAGGAAGCCTCACCAGCAGACTTCATAACCCGCGGGCAACCGGGAAGCTCTTTCCAAAACGGAGCTACCTCTGGTTCCTCGGGACCTTGCGGAGGGAAAACCACATCATTACTCAGGTGTATCGTGCAGGCAGAGTCATCCAGTTAGAGAAAGAAGATGTGTCTGTGTAAGGGAAGTGGAAGATGACAGGAATATTCTTCTGCTGGAACTGGGTAGTGGGGACATAAGCATCCACTGGATTTTGATGATTTTAATGCCTCACACATAGGTTATACATATTTGCTTATATCAACTCCATATTTAATAAGCCATTTTTAAAAGAGATGCCAGGCCAGGTGCAGTGGCTCACATCTGTAATCCCGGCACCTTGGGAGGCCAAGGCGGGAGGATCGCTTGAGTCCAGGAGTTCAGGGCCAACCTAGGCAACACAGCCAGACTCTGTCTCTGCAGAAAAATCAAACAATTAGCCGGGTGTGGTAGCATGTGGCTGTAGTCCCAGATATTCAAAAGGCTGAGGCGGAAAGATCACTTGAGCTTAGGAGTTCGAGGCTGCAGTGGGCTAGGATCGTGCCACTGCACTCCAGCCTGGGGAATAGAGCAAGACCCTGTCTCAAAATAAATAAATGAACAAAATGAAATGAAGGGATGCCAGCTGCCTAAGGAACACAGGCTGATGCAAGGCCACTCTCCTTCAAAGAAGGTGCCATCAGGAAGCGTCGTGAAAGGCTTCTTCTCCAAATGAATTGCCATTATCCGGGGTAACAAACCTAAACACCTTTATACGACCTTATGCAGAATTTATAAAACTTTTTAGGACTGAAATACACTGATGCTCTCAGACAGTGATCCCTGAATCAAAAATAGTGTCCACTTGAAGTGTGGCTCTGTTGGTTTTTAGAAATAAACGAAATTTCAAATGCCACCCTAGCAATAAAGTGCCACACAATGTACACACATTTGTGAAGGAGGGCGCTACCAGAGTCCTCAGGTCTCTCCACAGCACACCCTCCCCCACGGCCTCAGAGGCACAGGTGTCCCCTGGATCTGCACTGTGCCACCAAGGTGACATCTGAACAAAGACGGGTGTGTGTTGGCTGCATAGGGCTAGAACTTTCTGTAAGGCATGAGGGCTCCTCTAGGACATCCGGAACAGATCGTTCATGGCTTCACTGCTGCTGTAAAGGTTCAACCTCATTAGAAGTTTGTTACTGTCACATGTATTTGCAACACCCTCACTTCTTCTACATTCAATTTTGGGTGTAGGGAAGAGGGGGATATGTAAATAAAACTTTGATATGGTCCAAAGACCTACAGTTCTTTTTTCTCACACATGGAGACTTTTAGAAACCAAAACATTTCAGCTTAGGCCGAGTGCAATGGCTCAGGCCTATAATCCCAGTGCTTTCGGAGGCCAAGGTGGGTGGATTACTTGAGGCCAGGAGTTCAAGACCAGTCTGAGCAACATGGTAAGGTCCCGTCTCTATAAAAAAAATATTTTTAATTAGCCAAGCATGGTGGCATGTGCCTGTAGTTGCAGCTACTTGGGAAGCTGAGGTGGGAGGATCCCTCGAGTTCAGGAATTCAAAGCTGCAGTCAGCTATAATTGCGGCACTCCAGGCTGCACTCCAGCCTGGGTGACAAAGAAAGACACTGACTCAAAACAAAATGAAACGAAACAAAACAAAACAAAAAATTTCAGGTTGCTTAAGAAATTCCCCATAAAATGCAAATAAATACCTCAAGCAGTAGTGATCTTAATATAATTTAGAAATGTTTCAGCTCTCCAAATCTTGTGTCATTGTCTGACTTATTAGGTCCTTAAAAAGGTAAAATAAAGAACCACTGTTAAATGATGAAACATAAACATTTGAATTTGTAAGTCTACTGAGATTCCTTCAAGAGGTTGGCAAAACAGGAGGAACCTTTCACCAGTGCTATACATCTGATCAATCACTTGCATTACATGGCAATTTAGCATTTGCTCATCTGTGTTGGTGTCTATGTGCTGCAGTTTTAGTTTTTGTTTTTTAAGACAACTGTCCTATAACCGTAAGCCATCTAGGACAACCTGGCTTCAAAGTTACATTCAAAGTGACATGCAAGAACCACCACCACTCCTTGTTTGTCTCCTGTCCTTTGCTGTACACTTGGAAGCTTTTCAAAAAGCAAAGTCAGAAATACTCATCCTTCCTTCCCTCATGCCTACAGGCAGCTCACCAAGGATTTTGGTTTCTTTAAAACCAATGTAATAACAGAGGCAGGCAGAAGAAAGAATGCACGCCAGTGTTGTGCACAAGGAAGGCTTGTTCGGGAGACGAACAGAACCCAAGCCTACCGAGACCATATGCTCCACCGCTTACATTCGTCTTCTCTAAAGGCTGACCCTTTAACAGTTATGTAATTCAGTTACTTCATAACCATTTCAATATAGCAAAATGTCCACAAAGAAAAAAAGTTGCCCACCCACCTAAATGCCTTCCATGCTTTGCCCACAGTGGTAATGTGGCAAGAAGTGAAGGAGAAGAGGGGGTGGGGGAGAAGGGGCAAACACGCCCTTCAGTGAAAGCATGGAGAGATGTTATAGTCCAGGGCTTGAAAGAGCCTGTCGACGGCTTGCTCACCTACAAATAGTGTAAGGTGGGTTTCAGCAGAGACACTGAACCTACAACTCTCACCTGTGCACCAGGATGTCTGCAGAGGCTGGGCAGCAACAACAGCCTGGGTTTCACCAGGGCTTCTGCATGAGCTTAGCTCATCAAGCTGCATTGCATTAAGCCTGTGATCCTGGGATGAACTCAGAGACACAGCTGTCCAAGGTGGAAGTTACAAGACCAAGCGAACCCACGGCTTCTTTAAATAAATATACACATAGACACAAATATGGAATTTAAATAGTCTTAAGACAGTGTAACAAGTAGCCCCCAGAGAGGGATACCACGGCCTATGATGTCAGCCTTTCCCATTATCTTGTCTGTCTCTATTTGGCCCTAGAATCCTGGCTCACCTGTCAGTGAGGCCCACCTGACTCAGATAGCCATGGTCAATTATACGAGAATGGGTTATTTAACTCTTAGCTTTATAAATGGAGGAAGGAAGCTTTATAAATGGAATCGATATCTGTTGTGTATTTATTATATACTAGACACTGTGCTAGGTGACTTATTCGCATTCATCTAATTCCCACAGTAATTATGTGAAATTGGTTTATTATCTCATTGTAGAGAGGAGGAAACTGAGGTTTAAAGAAACGGTTTACTCTTCCAAGGTCACAGTTCACAGAGGGAGTCAGGATTCAACCCAGGACTTCAGCCCTCCATGAGTTATTATGAATTCTTTGAAAATGGGTGGGCCCCTGTTATAGAATGAGACCTATATACAGTTTACTAGAAGTTAGTACAAGAGTTAACATATACAACAAAGTACACACGAAATACAACAACAATAATTTCCAATCTCTCCAACTTCCTGGCAAGAGGCAAACTCTTTTGGGACTGTATGGATCATCCTTTCTCCCGCAGCCCAGTTCCCTGCATTGATGCACAATGGTGTGCTATGGCCCTTCTAGCTGAAAATGCCTATATTACTTTCTGCTGAAAATTCTCAGGATGTCTATCTGAATTTCTCCAAGTTCTGACTTTGAATCAGAGTCTCCGTCAACAAGATCTCTAAACACTTTTAAACGTTTCAAGCTTAAAAAGACGGGCTAAGTGTGCCAGGGTAGGACCCACCTTTTACACTTTTACCTTGGCCTGACAGGTGTTCCATGAGTAACCTCTAACATGCTCTCATGAAATCAAAGCCCAACAGAGGTCCAAGGCTTGGGGCCCTGGTGATTTGAACATAGCAAGAAAATTCAGCAAAAGCTCTGAAAGCTCACAATAAACAGAGACTGATGAAGACGATGAAGGTGGAAGCCTGTGAGGACCTGTCTGCTCCTAAATATCTGAGGATCCAGCTCCCCACGGGATCCTCAAAAGAAGATCTGAAGCTCCTGAAGTTTGCATTTTTCCCTAACAAAAGAAGGGAAAAACATGTAATTTAATAACTTCTTAACTATGTAAGTATGGCCAAAAAGTGTCCATGGAGACACAAAGTTGCCCACCCACAAAAACATCTTGTGTTTAGCCCACAGTGGTAACACGGAAAATGTGACTTGCCTACTGATCTCTAAATGTGTTCTGAAGCAGCAGACAGCTCAGATTACAGAAACCGTTACTAGGCTGTCTGTAAGCCTGGAGGCAGGAAGGGTGCAGAGTGTATTACAGTGAGGGCTGGCCAGGCTCTGTCACCTTTCAGGGCAGCTCTGTGACCCCGGGGCAAGTGCCACCCAAAACAAAGCAAACTGCAATGTAGGGCAGGCTGGATGACATGATCATCAGACGATGCACATTTATGGAGCTTATGTAATGTGCAAGACCCTGTTCTGGTGCTGGCCCTCTGGGCAGTTTAGACCCTTATTCGTTTAAAGGAATTGCTGCTGAGCAACTAGCATCTGTGGTCAAACTTGATCCACTGCACTATCATTTGATAATTCAGAGACAATCCCTGAAGTCCAAAAGGCAATGAGAGAAGACAGGATAGGGTAACATATAAAATAAGCCAAAAAAATTTACTTTTCAGTGCAAATAATCTCCACTGCCAAATTTATTTTCAAGCAAAATGTGAAATCCCAACATATTACAGCCAACTGGAATTTGACCAGGACAGTATTGGAACCTAGTTATCCCAAAAATATAGGTGGAAATTTTAAAGTTAAACATAAATGCAGTTAAGAGTTAGAGGAGGGAGGAGGCAGAATACCTGGAAAAATCAATCTCTAATTTTCTCAAATTAAATGCAGCAGTCATTAGTTCTCTAAAGCTCAAGGAAGAATTGATCAAGTCCATTTAACCTAGGAACTATGAACTATATAAAATTACTCAATGAATCTAAGGATGAATCCAGAATGTGAACATCAAAAGCAGCAAAACTGTTAGGAACACAATATATGTCCAAAAGCATTAAGGTTTGAAAAGAACTCAACACCCACATTATAAGCACACAACCTTTTCCACTCCAGAAGCTCATGGTGAGCACCTCACAAAACCACAAGGGACGTTCCTGTTTTGAGATGATTTTCTTACAAAGTTGTCCCCAAAGGAAAGGAGGCCACAGACGACTAAGTGACTATAGCTATGTAGGGTTTTAGGAAGATCATTCCTACATCATGACTCTGGTAGAGATTTATTTCAGTCAAGTACTTCATGCCACAACAGATGTGTGGCTGAGGGGTTAAAATAATGGTGTAGCTAAAATATGTCCACATTTTCTTACTCAGCCTGTATCTACCCTGTAGGCCTAGCATGAGACACAACCATGAAAAGGAACAGGAAGGAAATTACATTTAAAAACAAAACACGATGTTTTTGCCTTCCAACCTGACTTAGATAAACTGAGCAACGCAAGTGCTCCTTGTTAGAAACTTAATTTCTATGCATAAAGAAATGTCGACTACATATATCAGCTGTCACGGTACATACAACCCAGATGTTGTACATCTTTCTAGTCCCCAGAACATGCCCCATGCCAGTGACGCTAAAAATACATTTCTTGTGTGTGTCCTTATACAGTCTGATTTGGGGGCATTAAGCTGAACAAACAGAGAGGAGGCCAAGGTCTTCTCTTTGTTTTAGGTCTGGGAACTTTTATTCCTGAGAGCCAACGTTTCTTGACCCAGCAAGCCCAAGGGAGAACCAATGCTGGGGCTATCCTGTACCCATGCCCTCGCCTTTCCTACTGAGGGGCCAGAAACAATCACTGTCTTTCTCATCCCTGCCCATTCAAGTCAGTCCTCGAGGGAAATTTCTACCCATCAGAAAAAGATTACAGAATTCGTGTCATATATTTCCTTTCTTTACCCATAATTTTCAAAGAATATGCCCATTTTCTATTAATAGTACACTGATAACCTGTGTGATTATTTATTTATTTTGAGACGGAGTCTCACTCTGTCACCCAGGCTGGAGTGCAGTGGCACGATCTCGGCTCACTGCAACCTCCTCCTCCCGGATTCGAGCGATTCTCCTGCCTCAGCCTCCTGAGTAGCTGGGATTTCAGGTGTGCGCGACCACGCCCGGCTAATTTTTGTATTTTTAGTAGAGATGGCTGGTCTTAAACGCCTGACCTCATGATTCGCCTGCCTCAGCTTCCCAAAGTGCTGGGATTACAGGTGTGAGCCACTGTGCCCGGCCCTGTGTGATTCTTTTTGAGCACATTTTGCCTTCCCTTTTCAGAAACAGGATCGAAAGCTCAGTGGAGAGAGGCCTTCTGAGCAGGTCCAGTTTTCTCCTCTTCCTTCCGCAGGCTGCACTTGGGCCACTCCTCATAGATCCTGTGTGTGAGAACGCGAGTTCCATGACTTCTATGGGTGAACTAATCCAGGCTTGAAGAATGTTGCTCCCAGAAATCACTGCCATTTTCCTAACTTCCATGTGTTAGCTTTTCTTTGGAAGATCTGAATTTAATTTCATTTTTTCCCAAGCAGATGAAAAGATCACTTGAGCCCTATCTCCACTATCTTCCTGTTTTGTTTTGTTTTGAAGTTTCCCTCTCACTCCTCACCCCAGCCACATTAATCCTCTCCATGCTTTCAGCCATATCTCCCTCCGCCCCAGGCAGTGCCTCTCTGCTCCCATACTCTGCCGTGCAGACAGACAGTCCATCACCAGCCCTGGCTGGGAACCTTAACAGGTGTTGACACTGTCATTCCGCACCAGGAAGGCCAACCCAGCTGACTTCGCCTTTCCTTGTATTTTCAAATATGTTTTTTTTATTTCAATACTTTTGGGGTACAAGTGGTTTTAATCACGTGGGTGGGTTCTATAGTCATGAATTCTGTAGTGCACCCATCACACAAGTAGTGTACACTGCACCCATTATGCAGTCTTTTACCCCTCACCCTCTCCCAACATTCCCTCAAACTCTCCAAAGTCCATTATATCAAAGATGATTTCTAATCATATTTATGACTTTCTTTGGAACTCTCTCTAAAGGACTCCCGCATCATAGAACCAAATAGTTTTGGAGCTAGAAGAGACTTTGTGGTTATTCAGCCTTGTACAGAAGAGAAACTGCAGCCCCAGGAGGCTGCATGACACGCAGAAACTCTCCAAGCTGACTCCTGGGATTTAGCTAAAATCATAGGTCCCCCTTCCCACAAAAACATATTACCTCTTCCATTCTAGATCTAACCATGGAGAGGCTATCCCCACTTTACACAGTTCAGATACAAAAACATTTCAGTTACCATGATTTAATTAAATAACACCTGCCTCTGAACAATACGGTTCACATTTCAGTTACTGTAACACAGACATACTCGGAGATGCTGCAGATTCAGTTCCAGGCCGCCAAAATAAAGTGAATATTGCAACAAAGTGAGTCACACAGATATTTCGGCTTCCCAGTGCATATAAAAGTTAGGTTTCCACTACACTGTAGTCTCTCTAGCGTGTGATAGCATTAGGTCTAAAAAAGGTACGTACCTTAAATCAAAGATACTTCATTGCTAGAAAATGCTAATGATTACCTGAGCCTTCATTGTGTTGTAATCTTTTTGCCGGTGGAGGGTCTTGCCTCAATGTTGATGGCTACTGAATGATCACAGTGGTGGTTGCTGAAGGCTGGGGTAGCTGTGGCAATTTATTAAAATAAGAAAACAATGAAGAGTGCCTCATTGATTGACTCTTCCTTTGACAAAAGATTTCTCTGTACATGCAATGCTATTTGATAGCATTTGATCCACAGCAGAACTTCTTTCAAAATTGAAGTCAATCCTCTGAAGCTCTACCAATGCTTTAACAACTAAGTTTAGGAAATATTCTAATCCTTTGTTGTCATTTCAACAATATTCACAGCATTTTCACCAGGAGTAGATTTTATCTCAGGAAACCACTTACTTTGCTTATCCATAAGAAGCAACCCCTTATCCACTCAAGTTTGATCATGAGGTTGCAGCAATTCAGTCACATCTTCAGGCTCCACTTCTAATTTTAGTTCCCTTGCTATTTCTACCTTATTTGCAGTTAGTTCCTCACCGAAGTCTTAAATCCCTCAAAGTCATCCAGGAGGGGTGGAATACAATTCTTTCAAATACCTGTTGTGTTTTTGTTGTTGTCTTTGAGACAGGGTTTTGCTTTGTTGCCAAGGCTGGAGTGCAGTAGCATGATCATGGCTGACTACAGTCTCGACCTCCTAGGCATAAGTGATCTTCCCACTTCAGGCTCCTGAGCAGCTGGCACCATAGGTGCATACCATGAAGCCTGGCTGTTTTTGTTTTTGTTTTAAATTCTGTGTACAGATGATGTCTCCCTATGTTGCCAAAGGCTAGTCTTGAACTCCTGGGCTCAGGCAATCCTCCATCCTCAGCTTCCTAAAGTGCTGGAATTACAGGCATGAGCCACTGTGCCTGGCCGATGCTGATATTTTGACCTTCTCTCATGAGTCATGAATGTTCTTAATGGCATCTAGAATGAGGAATCCTTCTCAGAACGTTTTCAATTTACTTTGCCTAGATCCATCAGAAGGATCACTATTTATAGTAGCTATATCCTTAGGAAATTTATTTCTTAAAGAATAAGACTTAAAAGTAAAAATTGCTCCTCAATCCATGGGCTACAGAGTGGATGTTGTGTTAGCAGGCATGAAAATAACATTAACCTCCCTGTATGTCTCTATCAGAGCTCTTGGTGACCAGGTGCATTATCAATGAGCAGCAATACTTTGAAAGGAATCTTTTTTTTTCTGAGCAGTAGGTCTCAACAGTGGGCTAAAAATACATCTATGGATCTATTTTAGATCTGCTGTCATCCAGTTTTGTTGTTCTATTTCTAGAGCACAGGCAGCATAGATTTAGCATGATTCTTTAGGACCCTAGGATTTTTGGAATGGGAAATGAGCATTGGCTGCAATTTAAAGTCTCCAGCTGCATCAGCCCCTAATGAGAAATTTAGCTTGTCCTTTGAAACTTTGAGGCCAGGCATTGACCTCTCCAGCTACGAAAATCCTACATGGCATCTTCTTCCAATAGAGGGCTATTCCATCTACACTGAAAATCTGTTTAGTGCAGTCACCTTCATCAGTGATCTTAGCTAGAGCTTCTGGATAACCTGCTGCAGCTTCTACCCCAGCACTTGCTGCTTTACCCTGCACTTTGATGGTATGTAGATGTTTTCATTGAAACTCATGAACCTACCTCTGCTAGCTTCCAACTTTTCTCCTGCAGCTTCCTCATCTCTCTCAGCCTCCATAGAATTGAAGTGAGTTAGGATCTTGCTCTGGATTAGGCTTTGGCTTAAGGGAATATTGTGGCTGGTTTGACCTTCTATCCAGACCACTTAAACTTTCTCCACGTCAACAATGAGGCTGTTTTGCTTTCTTATCATTTGTGTGTTCACTGGAGTAGCACTTTTAATTTCCTTCAAGAACTTTTCCTTTGCATTCATAACTTGGCTAACCGTTTGGCACGAGAGGCCTAGCTTTCAGACTACCAGGCTTTCAACCTGCCTTCCTCACTAGGTTTAATCATCTTGAGCTTTTGACTTAAAGTGAGAGATGTGCAACTCTTCCTTCCACTTGAACACATAGAGGCCATGGTAGGGTTATTATTTGTCCTAATTTCAACATTCTTGTGTCTTGGAGAATTAGGGGGGCCCAAGGAAAGGAAGAGAAGTGAGGGAACAGCTAGTGGGGCAGTCAGAACACACACAACACTAAGCTCACTGTCTTATATGGGTATGGTTTGTGGTGCCCCAAAACAACTACAATAGTAACATCAAAGATCACTGTATCACAAATGCATGCATGTTTATAGCAGCACAATTCACAATTGCAAAGATATGGAGCCAACCTAAGTGCTCACTGACTAATGAGGGGATAAAGAAAATGTGGTACATATACACAATGGAATACTACTCAACCATACAAAGGAATGAAATAATGTCTTTTGCAGCAACTTGGATGGAGGCTATTGTTCCAAGTGGAGTATCTCAGGAATGAAAAACTAAGTATCATATGTTCTCACTTATAAGTGGGAGCTAAGCTATGAAGATGCAAAGGCATAAGAATGATATAATGGACTATGGGGACTTGGCGTGGAAGTTGGGAGGAGGGTAAGAGATAAAAGACTAAATATTGGGTACAGTGTACACTGCTCGGGTGATGGGTGCACCCAAATTTCAGAAATCACCACTAAAGAACTTATCCATGTAACCAAGACCACCAGGAACACCCCAAAAAACCTATTAAAATAAAAATTTTAAAAATTAAAATTAAAAAGAATTTTAAAAAAGATCACTGTCACAGATCACCATAACATATAATAAGTTGAAAATATCACAAGAATTGCCAAAATGTGGCACAGAGACATGAAATGCACCCATGCTACTGAGAAGATGGCACTGAGAGACTTGCTCCGTGTGAGGTTGCCATACACTTTCAACTTGTAAAAAACACGGTATCTGTGAAGCACAGTAAAGCGAGGTACTCCTGTATAGTCACCGTCAGCGCCGAAACTGCAGACTTCACAGCTAGCACTTCTGCCATGCAGATCACCAAGCAAATGACAGATGAGTGCCATGGTCAGTGACCAAGCAGGTCACTTCTCTCAAAGTCTGTTGGCGACTGGTTACCATGCCAATTTAAAGTCACCAGCTGCATTAGCCCCTAATGAGAAATTTAGCCTGTCCTTTGAAGCTTTGAGGCCAGGCATTGACCTCTCCAGCTATGAAAATCCCACATGGCATCTTCTTCCAATACAGGGCTATTCCATCTACAATGAAAATCTGTTGTTTAGTGCAGCCACCTTCATCAGGGATCTTAGCTAGAGCTTCTGGATAACCTGCTGTTTCTCAGGTACAGAGTGCAAAGTATGTAGCTCTGTTGGTCCCTGTCACCCAGGGGTAAATGTATGTGATGTTTATAAAAACGGGTCATCAAAAGAGGAAAACCACCAACAAAGATAAAAGTGCAGCAAAGAAATAAAAAGTCCTGCTGGAAGTGAAATTCAAGCCTACCATAAATGGAGTTACAGAAGAAACAGCTGGGGCGGGGAGAGGGGGGAGGGATAGCATTGGCAGATATACCTAATGTAAATGACGAGTTAATGGGTGCAGCACACCAACATGGCACATGTATACATACGTAACAAACCTGCACGTTGTGCACATGTACCCTAAAACTTAAAGCATAATAATAAAAAATAAATAAAAAAGAAGAAGAAACAGCTGCCTGCAGGATGGTGGCCAGGCTGCAGTGAGACTCCTGTCCTGCCCAGGGGAAGGTGAGCTTAGGAGGAAAGTGGCTGTAAGGAAAGGGACAAAGACGGCCTGGAGGAAGCAATGCCAGGAAACAAGTTCACATTAAAGAAACTCTTGGAGATACTTTACAATGCTGAGAGCACACAGGAGAACAGGTGGGAAGTGGATCCACACTGAGGAGGGAGTGTGACAGCTCGCACCGTGCAGGAAGGCTGCTCACCCCACACTGCGAGTGACAGGATGAGAGGAGGCGGTACTGCTCAGACCACTTGGGATCAGTCTCACCAAGAAACAGCATGCTTCCGTTCTCAAGGTCGCTAGTGGTTTTTTTTGTTTTTTGTTTTTTGTTTTTTTTGAGACAGAGTCTTGTTCTGTCGCCCAGGCTGGAATGCAGTGGCGCGATCTCGGCTCACTGCAAGCTCCGCCTCCCAGGTTCACACCATTCTCCGGCCTCAGCCTCCCAAGTAGCTGGGACTACAGGCACCCGCCACCACGCCTGGCTAATTTTTTTGTATTTTTAGTAGAGATGAGGTTTCACTGTGCTAGCTAGGATGGTCTCGATCTCCTGACCTCATGATCCGCCCGCCTCGGCCTCCCAAAGTGCTGGGATTACAGGCGTGAGCCACCTCACCCGGCAAGGTCGCTAGTGTTTTAAATTACTAGTATGCTAAGTAAATACCAGTTCTACTATCACTTGCCATTTCCCTATGCATTTACAATTGATGGTAGAAAAGTTTTTAATGCTGTGACCAAAAATATGCTTAAAGGTCAGGGCAGCAATTATAATTTTTCCTCCTGACTATTAACATCACTTTGCATGGTTTCAATTCACAGGGCCATTTTTATGGTGCCACATTACTGTGCAAAGTGAGAGCTGTGAGCATTAGATATGCAGTATCAACTCCAGCACCCAAGTACAAAGTTCTTCTGCTTAGTTCTGTTCCTCTTCGGACTAGCCTGAAGATCTCCTTTTCTCTGCTGGGAGAATCTAACTGAGGCTTCGCTTGTGGGTAACCAGCTCCTACTGCCTAGGGGAATTAAGAGACATTTTTATATTTCCTTATTCAGAAGGACTCACCATCTCTTACAGCCCCCACAGCATGCCAGGGACGATGCCGGCACATAGTCTGGTGTGGGGACAATGGATGGCAACCCGAGATCCCCGTCCCCGTGCCCGTCCCCATCCCCATCCTCATGGCAGTGCTGGAGTCCAGGTCTCCAGACTCAAGCCACCCTCTCCATCCACCCCTGGTCGGTGCATGTGTCCTCTAGTGGGAAGGTGAAGCTTCTTACTAAGGGTGGATATTCCCAAGTCAGAATCCATCAAAAACAGCAAGGACAATAATGGGGCATGTCTGTGGGAATGGCGGCACAGGGTTATCAACCAACAGCTGGCAGTATAAGCCACACCCATGCCTCTCTCGGAAGAGAATGTGAGTATTCTAAAAATACAGAATGGCCAAGCGGGGTGGTTCTTTCACGCCTGTAATCCCAGCACTACTAAAAGTACAAAAATTAGGCAGGCGTGATAGCGCATGCCTGTAATCCCAGCTACTCAGGAGGCTGAGGCAGGACAATTGCTTGAAGCCCCGAGGCAGAGGTTGCAGCGAGCTGAGATCATGCCATTGCACTCCAGCCTGGGTGACAGAGTGAGACTCCGTCTCAAAAACACAAAATAAAATAAAATAAAATAAAAATAAAATTATAGAATGAATGCAATATTCTAGATGGCTTAGTTCTCTCTGAGTTTGCAACTGTTCATCTACAGACGGTGGACACTTTTCTTAAAAGCCATGGTCTTCATCTGGCGAATGCCACTGTGAATGCTACACCTGTGAACCAGAGCAACCTATTAGTGATGCTTTAGGTTGATAAAAGCAGGGAACTGTCTTGTTTGAATTTGGATCTGGTGTCCAAGTCTCTGTTTTTGAGAGGGGAGTGTAGCATAGGGGTCAGAGAACGGACTTTGGGGCCAGATTGCCCAGCTCAATTCTTGGCTCCACCGCTTACCACTTGTGTGATTCAAGGCGAGATATGTGACCTGCGTGAGCCTCCCTCCCTCAGCTCTAGGGTGGAGACAGTAATTATGCTAACTTTATAGAGTTGTGGGGAGGACTACAGGAGTTCATTTCTACAAAGCGCCTGGCATGTATTATGTACTATATAAGCCTTGCCTATCATTAGTAACGTTATTGAAAAAATGAATCTTTAAATATAGTATATCCATGTTACATAAAATCTGGAAAATGAAGAACAAATCATTTTACTCTATCATAACTACTCTCATAATTATTTGTTTTGAGTCATTTTTAAATAATTAATTTTTACTTAGTTTTTTTTTTTTTAAAACAAGAGCCAGTCTTTCCTTTCTCATCTCCTGCCAGATGTACAGCCTATGAGGCCTGCCCAAAATAAAACCAAACTCACTTCAGAAAGGGGCTCCATCCACGCACACATGCCTGGGCTGCCTGCTTCCCCTCTGGCACATCCCGCCCCTGTGATAATTTCATCTCACACAGGGCTGCTTTCCACTGGATCCACAGGTCTCCTGCACAGCAAGGAAGCCCCCTTCTGGTCCTCTCTCCTCTTTCCCCTTCAGATCTGTTTCCCTTACTTGATAATTACAGTATAAAAATACAGAAGATTTTTTCAAAGTCTCCATTCTCATTAAAAGTCTTAGGGTAATTTTACTTAGGAGAAGGGACCCTCATACACCTGGCCGTTTGTTCAAGCACCTGGTGGCAGGGACCACGCTGCCGGCTGGGAACAATGGCAGGTTGCCAGCTATCTGTAGAAAAGGATTTTCAAAGGCTGCGCAGAATTGAGATGCTGCCGAAGCAGAAAGTGCTGCACTTTTCAATGCTGCCATTTCCAACAGTTAGTACCTAGGGCCATCCTCCATGTAACTGAGGAAAAAACCCCGGAGGTAAGCTTAAAACATTAAATGCCCTTAGTATCCAACTCCACTTTCAGATGTACATGCTTTAAACGTTTTATCACACAACATCGGTTGATGGTGGCCATAGATAAACCACAGGAGACAGAATTCACGCAGTCGAAACTTGGAATTCCATGTAATACCATCAGCCTCTCAGGTTCATGTTAATACAAGCACATATACCTGACTGATGCCACAAAGTCTGCTCTCTCGCCTTTCCTTCTCAAGCCTTTCCTCCCCTAAATTATTTCTGCTACAGCAGATAGCTACTGTGTGCACTGACCTCCAACAACTGGGATCCCAGCCTGTGGCTGCCAGCCACCCTGCTTCAGGAGTGACCAGACGGGTGAAGTTCCCCACCAGCTGTGTTCTGAGGATGGCTCAGGAGAAGTCAAAATCCACCCCGAAGCACTGAGAAGACCTGTTTCATAGACAGATCACGTCCATGGGTGTGGCCTGTACAGTCCTCCCAGTGGGGTTCCTGTTTGGTGTCAAACCTGTGCACTTCAGGCAGCCGTGGCCCAAGCTAGTTGAGAGTGGGTGAGAAGCAGAGCTACACGGCTTGTTCCTTTGCCACAGGCTGGATGCTACTTTATCTTTTCCCCTACTTACTTTTTTCTTCTATAAAGAGTCGACAAATAATTAAGAATTTACTAGGCAGTCATATTGTACACTTATGAGCTCAGCACACAATTAAAATGTTTTAAATGACTTGGTGCCTAGTACGAACTTCATACACAAAAGTTTGGTAGTATACATACCAATATTTGGTATTCAGTTATGGGTGTGTAAAAGAATTAGTAAATCTTAAACCCAAATAAAAGCATTTTAGAAAAGAGGCATCACAAAAGGCATCTGGACACAGTCCCAAGAGCTGGTGAATCGGTCAGGACCAGCACAGAGGCTAGTGGGACAGAATTTTAAAAGATGTGGCACCAGCTGATAAAAACTAAAGCACTAAGTAGTAAGAGTATCAAAACTAACAGGACATGTAACTTTAAGTCAGGAGCTAAAGAAAACACAGGAGAGCTGACAATCAGAGCAGCTGAAATGGTTTTCCGTACCTCATTGCAAAAACTTTCACAATGAGTATTTGCTACTCTGGTGATGGTTCAAAGCCTTCTGCGAATTTGCAGCATTACACAAGATGTCACTTTCTCCCCTCAATTTGCCTGTGGCGCCTATCTGGACTTCTCGGCTGTGTAGGCACCAATTTCAAAGAGGTCTGAAGCCAGTGGAGTAAAAGCATTTTAAGTGTGATGTTTTCTTAGGTTGAACGTATCAAACACACATTTCTAGTACAATTCCAAATGTTTCAAAATATTATCTTAGTTGCTAAAAATCTTGAAATGAAAGCTCTGTTATTACAGAATGCCCCTGTTTTTATCATGTGTTAAACCAAATCAACCCCCACCCATTCCCTGGCTCTCAGAGAGAGGGACGTGCATGTGTGAGCGAGTGTGGGGCGTCCTATGCACACACAGGCACGTCATGTTCCTCCTCTCACTCCGGACTCCTCGGGTTTCTGTGGATTATTAATAATACCCACCCACCTGGCTGGCAGACTTTTCACAACACACCCTACAAGATTCTGCAAAAAAAAAGCAACACAATTTGAAAATACACAATGCCAACCTCCGGAGGAGGGAAAGAGAAAGAAAGGAATTAAGAGTGAGACCCAGATAGACAGACAGACAGACAGGCTCAAGGAAACTGTGTTCCCTGGGGTCTGGGCCGTGCAGCCGTCGGCAGGTACTCAGCCCTTCTCGGCTGCAGACTTGCTTAGCATGGCAATCGGCTGTCTGCCCAGGAGGATGAGGTAATGTCTAGGTTTAATGCCAAAATCTCTCTCACTGGCAGGACACATCGGGTAAATATTTCTACTGCAGGAGACCACATTTATTTGATGCTGCTGCCAGTTTTATTATTGTTATTATGTTCATTAATATTAATACCCAGCCACTGTACCTATTTAAGATTGAAGAGGAGAAAGGCAAGGTTTTGCTGAAATGATAGCAGGTGCAGGGGGAAGAAAGTAGCCCCCTACTCTACCCCCCGGCCTCAATCTCCCCCTAACAACAGTCACAGCACCAGCCTTCTGCAATCCCTTCCATCATCCTCAGCTGCACAGAGACCCCCTGCAACTTCCTCTCCAGGTGGCTGTAAATCTGGGACCTAGCAGTGACAATGGGTTTGGGGCAGGTGGGCATGAGGGGCTTGAAGGCTCCTTCAAGCGACCTTCATAGTTATAATATTTGAAAACGTAGGAGAATTTACAGGTCAGATTGCCAATGGTTTCTTCTCCCTTCTAAAAACCAATTCTAAATTTGCTTCGCCGTGTTTTTGATGATCTGTTTTATGGCCTCACAAACTCCCAGCCGGTTCCCTCGATGATCTCGTCTCTGTGGTTACGGTCAACAATCCACACTGGTGTTGTGGCATATCATCTCACAGAAGCATTTAAAGAAGCTCAGGGCTTCTTTCCTCTGATGTAGATTTTCTCCATTGTTATTCGACGAGGCTCTGACATCAGCCTCTTTTCAGTTCAAAAGACAGGACGTTTTTCTGGGAGTCAGGAACTGAATGCAGAACTTCCCACGGGCTTCACAAAGGACCGCCGAAAGGGACAGTCACACACTGCCATGGACGTGGTCTCCTCTCTGAGGAGCTGGGAATAACGCTGCCCTCCCACAGGCACTGCTCCCAGGAGGGGCGGGAAAACATGATGCCAAGGGGCAGTTTCAAAACCAGGTCCCGGGGAGCAGCAGCGTTAGGTGTAGACAACATGAAAGAGCACCTAAGACCCAACGCTGTCCTGCAATGAGACAGAGACGCAGCCACTGTCCTGCACGGCCCCACGGGCAGAGGAGGCGCTCCAGAGGAGGGACTTTGAGAGACAACGCAATGTGCCTGCTGCGGGAAGTCACAAGACAGCTGCTATTCCCGGGCCGTCAGGGCCAGGCCAGCCTGGCTAGCTGCTGAGAGGGTCTGCACAGTGACTCCATGAGGTTAGCAAAATCTATACATTTTTGAAGCCTAGCAACCTTTCCTAAACAGTTTTTTTTTAAAGACCAAAACCTCACATTGTAAGGAGTTTCAGGTTATTCCCAACATTTCCAAATGTCAAGTCTTGGACAACATGTCTGCACCAAACATGTGCTTCTAAATAGAAAACCAAAAGTCCCTGTCAATCAGGAAGGTAACACTCTGGAGAGGAGGAGGAAAGGAAGTGAGACAGCGCTGGTGTCTTTTGTCATTAGGACAGTGGAGATGCGGCTGCTTGACCCAAGAATCATACTGGAAGGACAGCTGAGAGCAAAAATGGAAAGGGAGCGTGGAGGTTTTCACAGCAGGACGTGTGTGGGCAGAAGGATTCTCCAGTGTCCACAGCAGGATGTGTGTGGGGAGAAGGATTCTCCAGTATCCATGGCGGGACGTGTGTGGGGAGGATTCTCCAGTGTCCACGGCGCGACATGTGTCGAGAAGGATTCTCCAGTGCCACAGTGGGATGCTGTGTGGGGAGGATTCTCCAGTGTCCACGGCTGGGTGCGTGTGTGGGGAGAAGGATTCTCCAGTGTCCACAGTGGGACATGTGTGTGGAGATGGATTCGCCAGTGTCCATGGCGGGACGTATGTGGCGAGAAGGATTCTCTGGTGTCCACGGCAGGACATGTGTGGCGAGAAGGATTCTCCAGCGTCTATGGCTGGGGACGTGTGTGGGGAGGATTCTCCAGTGTCCACGGCAGGACGTGTGTGGCGAGAAGGATTCTCCAGTGTCCACAGCGGGACGTGTTTGTGGAAAAGGATTCTCCAGTGTCCACAGTGGGACGTGCGTGGCGAGAAGGATTCTCCAGTGTCCACGGCGGGACGTGTGTGTGGCGAGGATTCTCCAGTGTCTATGGCGGGACGTGTGTGGGGAGAAGGACTCTCTGGTGTCCACGGCGGGACGTGTGTGTGGCGAGAAGGATTCTCCAGTGTCCACAGCAGGATGTGTGTGGGCAGAAGGATTCTCCATTGTCCACAGTGGGACATGTGTGGCGAGAAGGATTCTCCAGTGTCCACAGCGGGACGTGTATGGGGAGAAGGATTCTCCGGTGTCGCTTTCCCTGGCCCCTCACTCCCAGCTGACAAAGTATTTCTTCCCATTGTAGCTTTGGTTTTCAGAAGTCAGCCTTCTTTCCTCCCCAAAGGGAGGGCTTTCCTCACATAAAAGAAAATTAAGGCTCCCCCACATGTGTTTTGACCTGGTATTATGGCATGAAAGCCACTTGCACCTTCTTACAAAGTCTTAGTGAACTACTTTTGAAAAATGGTAATAATTAAAAAGGTTTAAAAATACACAGTAGTCAGCCTTTTAAAAACATTATAAGACTGACACAGCAGGCATGTGAAAAAAGAAGGGGGAAAAAAAGACACTAAAAAAGCCACCCTTTGGCCAGGCACAGTGGCTCACGCCTATAATCCCAGCATTTTGGGAGGCCGAGGCGGGAGGATCACTTGAGGCCAGGAGTTCATGACCAGCCTGGGCAACATAGTCTGACCTTGTCTCTACAAAAAAATAAACAAATCAGCTAGGCAAGGTGGCATGTCCCGGTAGTCCCAGCTATTCCGGAGGCTGAGGCAGGAGGATTGCTTGAGCCCGAGAAGTCAAGACTGCAGGGAGCTGTGATCACTGCACTCCAGCCTGGGTGACAGAGTGAGACCCCATCTCTAAAAAATAAAAAGAACCCTTCTTTAAGTTGAAATAAAAGGAAGCTAAATAAAATGCTCTGTAACTAAGCAGTCTCCACTTTATTTAGACTAGAGAATGCTCATTATGAGTCAAGCAGCAGGCTGGATGGAAATTACTAATTAACTGAACATTATGGCTTAAAACACATTAATTCATCTTACTTACTGCCTTTCTTGAATACATGCACATTTCTTAGGTTTTGTTAAGCTAATGAAAGGCCATGTTTAAAGGTTATTAATGGGGAAGTTCTCATTCTGAGGTTGCTTGGCTTCACCTGTCTTCAAGTCCACTGGGGTGCTCAGGTTCGGGCTGGCTGCCTTGAGATTTGCTGGACAAACAGATGTATGGGCATGACATTTTATACTATGTGGTTTTAATTTTGGTTTGCATTAATGCAGTGGTTTTATGGTAACTGCCACAAACCTTGAAATCACACCCTTTCCCTCCCACCTCCCAATCCCTTTATTAACCTCGAGTATGGGGGACTTTGACTCCAATACCAGACCCAAGAGTCAGATTTCTGTGGTGTGCTCCTCTCAGAAAACATCAAATGATGTGACCCAGTTCAGTGCTGATGCTTGAGTCTCCCTAACTCTAAACACTAAATTTAACTGGATACTTTAAAGGTTGAATTTTGATCTCCTCCGTTCTTCCTCTCCACAGGGGACATGGCTCAACTTCCACACGAAAGATTTAGGTCAGATGAAAAGATGGTATTAAAAATCTTCAACAAAAGATTTGTTAAGCATTAGACTGTGCTATTACCTGTAGAAACCTCATCCCCTGAAAATCTTTTAATAGAATCAAGAGGAGACTGGGGTCATCTAATCCACCCCCCGACTTCAGGCCAGACCCCACTAAAATTGTTGTGGGCAGTAAGGCCGCCACATTTTTAAGGTGGATGTTTTGTGTTTCCAGGGGAACAGACTCCACCATCTTCCTGAATAACGCAGACGATTTCCTGACAGTCTCCACGACTCAGGATTTATTTCCTTATGATTAACCTAAATCTCCGAAGCCACCACAGCACTCACTTCCTCCTGTGCCCTCACTGGTACCCATGGCGAACAGCTGGTACCTGTCCCCTGCATACTCACCTTCCCTGTCCCTCCATACGCAGCCAAATCTCCTCGAGGCAGGGAAGGGAGGCCAGACGGGTGGTGAGAGCGCCAGGAGAACCTGCAGTGTATTACAGGATTTAGAAGGGGCCTGGGGAGCTGGGGAGGATGACAAATCTGTGGGAAGAAACTCCACTAGGGTCTGGCAGCTGGAGGCCAAGGCCACCCGACTGAGCTAGAAGGTGATGGAGGTCTTCGCGCTCTCTGAACACTGCGCAGTGGCAGTGCTGGTGACGCCGCCGTGTGATCCAGGCAGAGAAACAATCCTCCGAGTTTCAGTCACCATCTCAGCACAAAATTAGTAACTTGACTTCCAAAAGACAGGGCTGGGCCCTACGACCTTTGAAGTCTTCTCTTGTTCTAGAATTTGTGAGTCTATTAACCTATTCCTGAGCCATCTTCACCACTCTAAAGGTTATTGACCCAATTCTTCGAGGCAGCTGAGGGAAGATTTCAGAATCCTCAGTGTATTTCTTCCCTTTTTACTAAGCCACAGTATTAGCGACACCATCTTACACTTCAGGAATGGGGGAAATATGCCTTGGTATTTCCTCTAAAAGATAACTAAGTGGGATCCCGCAAGGGACAGCACCAAAGCTGCTTCCTAGGCTGATGAATAGAAAACATTTGTTGACTGAAGGCAGGCTCAGAGAAACAGACAAGATACATTTACAATCTCAATTGTCTGTAGCATTTTAAGCCCTGAGATTCGTCAACTAAAGAAGGAAAGTGATTTGGGTTGCGTTCCTATCTCAGAGCCCTCCCCTCACCATATTCGCCTCGCTGGCCCTGGAACTGAAACCACTTCCCCACGCAGGGAGCAAGGCCGCGAGACAAAATGATTCCTGATTGTAATTTACGATGAAACTCTAGATTTACTGGTGTACACTGGAATTTTAACAGTCTTTCCTCTGAATCCTGCTGCATAGCCCTTCTGAATAGTCCCATACATGTATATTCAGAGGTCATTTTCTCAGACAATGATTCACTCACTGTGAAAACTTGGCAGACTGGAAATCTCTCCTTGATGCCAAATGAGACCTTAAGGGCCACCCCAACTGCCAAGCTGGGAGGCGGGTCACAGGGGTGAAGGCAAACGGGGTTCGCTTGCGCCTTAAGCTGAATATGAGCCCGTTCGGTTCCCTCTCACTAGTGTAACAACAGGAAAAAGCGGCCTTGAAGGACCACACATATAGGAAGAGAGTGTGAATTACAAATTACCATTGTTGAAGACTTCGTGAACAATCATTTAGTAATTCATTGATAAAGCCTTCATCTTGGGAGGCGCTAGGGGCACCCAAACTTCCTTAATTCCCCCTATGTCATTTACTCAGTGTGTATGTGTATATATATACTGAATATATATACTTTTAATGATATATATTTTATATATATCATTATATATAATATAATATATATATACATATATATATATGTATATATATATATATATATTTTAGTGGAGATGGAGTCTTACTGTGTCTCCAGGCTGGAGTGCAGTGGTGCGATTTCTCACTGCAGCCTTAGTCTCCTGGGGCTCAAGGGATCCTCCCACCTCAGCTTTCCAAACTGCAGCAATTACAGGTGTGCACCACCATACCCAGCCTCAATGTATATTTTCTAGAAAACAGGCAAATGCGAAGATGTCTTATGAGAGCAGATGTATCTGACTTGTTTTATGAAACTCAGGTAGGCTTGAGAGAAGTGCTTTAGAGTTTTGGTGGCACACTGCAGTGTGAACTCATCAGGAAAAAACCTCTAGACTTCAGCTCCTCAGTTCTCCACCTGAGACTGCTGGAAATGAATATGTTTCCTGAAGCTGTTTTATTTTTTTCTTAACTGATGTCCCTTGAAGCAGAAGTTGAATGAAGATTTTATTTCCTCTCTCGGTGAATATGTGCTTTTGTGTCAGACAAGCTAAAAGACAGCAGGTTGGGATACAGTGAATGTCAATATTTAATTGCACCTTCCTTTTCCACCTGTCAACCACAATGCCTCCTCTCAGCAGAGCCATCGCCACTGCCCTGCTCCTTCTCCCCAAACTCATGTCCAGGTCATGTTGGCTGTCAGCTGTGCTCTGAGCACAGGAAGGAGGAGGCACTGTGGGATGGCCAGGAAGGCGGCCTCCACACCATAAGGCAGGATTGCGGCACCGCATCACCATGTCTGGACCACATGCCTCCATGCTGGGCCCTGCCAGGGCTTCTCAGAAGCAGGGACCTCCCCCCCGGGTGGCCCCACACATAGATGGGAGGAAGCAGAGGGCCCACGGGCTGAGTGAGGTCCTGGACAAGGACCACGGGGCTGGAGGCAGGGACGGCACGGCTGGGCTTTGACTGCCTCCCTCTGCTGTTCTGTGCCCCTCTTCCCAGCCGCGGATGAAGTAAAGAGGCCATGTCCAGCTCTGAGCCCCAGACGGGAGAAAAAAAATCATTTCATCTCCACCCCTCTCGGTTCCTTGCTTAAAGAAGAAAAGCTCTTATGTGACCAGTCAGGCACGGTGTCCTATGCCTTAATGAAACGATGCCATTCAAATATTGGAAAATATTTCCAAAGCATTCAAAGCAATGCCCAGCTAAGAACAGCATTCTTCTCAGAACCTTAGCAACACCAAAGCCAGAAGCCTCAGGGGTGCACAGTGCACAAGAGGAAACATGATTTGTTTTTCCATAAAATATTTCTAGTGATCATTGCTTCCACAACGTACTTTTTTGAAGGTAAATTTTCTCTCAATTTTTCTAGCCCTAAAAGCTGACTCCATGATTTAACAAGTCCCTTCATGACCATGTTTTACATAGAACTGTCATGCAAAAAAATAAAAAGAAAGACAGACTCATTCGACTGAAAAGGAGAACCAGGGTGTCAGGCCTGGCCTTAGGGTAAGGACGTACACTTTCCCAGTATGAGCAGACTTGTGGAAATGGTATTTAAGTGCTTGAAAACAATGTAACTTCTTGGCTGCGGGCAATATGTCAAGGTGTTTAGAAGATAAAGGATTGTGTCTTGACCCTCTCCTTTTTTTTTTAAGACAAGATCTTTCTCTCACCCAAGCTGGAGTACAGTGGTGCAATCACAGCTCACTGCAGCCTCAACCTCCTGGTTTCAAGTGATCCTCCTGCCTCAGCCTCCCAAACTGCTGGGATTACAGGCGCACACTACCATGCCCAGCTACTGTTATTTTTATATTTGTGAAGACAGGGTCTTGCTATGCTGCCCAGGCTGGTAGCACAGCGATCCTCCCACCTTGGCCTCCCAAAGTGCTAGGATTACAGGTGTGAGTCACTGCACCCAGCCCGTTCTCCTCTATTTACCACACTTATTTTTAAGGGAAAGGTGGGAAGAGTGGAGTTGTGGGGATGGAGAAAATCAGGAAGGGGGGTATGGCATGACCTGGTGCTCCCAGGGCACCCCACTGCCCAGGTGACTCAGGAGTTGCCAGGAGAGCTCCATCTTCTGAGCAGCTACCATTTCCCTGGAGGGATCTAAGGCCCTGGGACACCTTCTGGAGGGCCGCCCCAGTCAGTGCAGATCCCACTCCTGAGGAGGGTCTGACAAAGCCCACTGGCCATCCTGTGGCCTTTTTGATGAGGCCAGGCATCCTACAGGGCTGGGGAAGAAGGTGTTTGCCAAGGAGCTGCTACTCCCCAGCTGGATTGCAGGAAGAGTGAACGCATAGGAGCAGGCAGATTCAGACCCAGAGGGGAAGGGGGGACCAACTCCTTCTGTTAATACTGCAGCCACTCCACTGGATTACAGCAATGCTGGGCTGTGAAAGGACGTCCCTTCCGGCAGAGGCAACTCGGAACCAGAAGAAACTTTACAAGGATGAGATCCCATCAAGAGCCCGGGAATGGGGGGAAATCCAGGATTCACCATTCTGTGCGCTGGGGTGGATGAATCCTGTGGCAGGCCACTCGCATCCTTCCTCTGTGCCCCTTAGGGCTGACGGTGCCCTGGCCATTCTGGGGACAACAGTGTGGACTGTTTCTAGCTAGACTTGCCCGAATCGGTCTTGTCTTGGTGTCTTGGTGGCATGGATCTTAGAGAATGACAAGTTGCATTTTCAGTGGGGGGCAAAAACTCTATGAAGGTAGCATAAACCATGCTACTGTATTCATTATATCCATGAAAAAACAGGATTTCAGTGCTAGGAACAATAAAGCCATACTCAGAGTCATCCATCAATTGAATGACAGAAGCGCCTCTACTTTTCCTTGCACCGATTCATGCGAGCCTCCCGGTGGTGTTCTGCAAATTTCATGATCAGACAGCACCGATGTGCAAAGCTTTGGCCTGACGTGGCGCAGACCCAAACACTGTCACCTGATGGGCAAAGTACCAGGGTGAGAAACAGAAGATCTGTTTTCCTGGCCTCTAGTTCTGGGTCTTGGTCTTCGTAAAATGGGTATAAAACTCCCTGCCGGGCCACTTGACATTAACTTTATGACTGCTCATATACGAACGTCCTTGCTCCACACAACTGCTTCTTTTTTTGCTATAAAATCAAACGTTAGTATCTTCAATATAGCTTACTAAATCCCAATCGCCAACACTACATATACTCTTTAAAGGAAACAGACAGAAACTAGATTCACTGGTGCCAGCTATTAATTATTTCAAACATATAAAGTATCTCAAAAAGAAATAAGTCAAACTTATTCTCACTCAGTTTCAAGTATGTCTATCTCAGGGCGTCTTTCCAAAAATCTCTGTCGTTAAGCTGGACACGCACACACAGGTGCCGGCCCATGGCCCGAGCGTGACGGATGCACTCGGTGACAAGCCCATGACTGACAGCCACCATCTGATAGCGGAGAAGCTGCTGGCTAGCTGTGGGTTCCAGAGGTGATCAGCCACAGATGGAAAAGGGAGGTCTTGGGATGCTTTCATCGTCCCAGCTGCCCTGCAGGTGGACATTTAAAGTAAATCATTAACAAACCCCTGTGGCAGAAATATAGTGCACCTCAGCTCATCATCAGCTGCAAGGGACTCTGCCTGGTGTCCTGCAGACTGAGTAGGGGTCTGTGGCCTTTTCCATGAGGGTGGGTCTAGATGGTGGGGAGCAGCCCCCACTACCATGAAGAGGAGCAGAGATGAGTTGGCCAGCCACTGTGTCCAACTAAATCCCTATGGCAGCCCAGTGATTCACTCTGAGGTTAATTTCCAACATCTGAGAGGTTCAGGCTGGAGATACAGAATATCGTCCAGAGGGAGAGGCCCAGATCTAAAGGGGACGGGGGGGATGCAGAAGCTTTAGCTGGACTCTCCCTGCCTTGCCAATGAGCCAAGGATGTGCAAAAATGCACATCCTGCCATCTCCCTGACAAGCCTGGCCCTCCTCCAGAATGGGCCGTGCTGCATGCTTGTAATATTCCATTTATTCCTTTTTGGAACACATCATTTTAAAAAACTTCCCCTGGAAATATCTATAAACCATAGATGAGGTAAGGTTGAAGAGAGTTTGGGGCTATCATTTTATTGAGGTAAAAATATATATACATATAGAAAAGTAAACATAACTTGCAGTTTTCATAAACTGAAACACCCATGTACATTTTTTAGCTTGGACTGTGATATTTTAAAATAAAAACCTCGCAAAAGGATACATAAACTAAAAAAATGTTCCATTTCAATATAATTTTCTTGCTACCACTTCATAATATAGGTTGGTATCCCTTATCCAAAATGCCTGGAGTCAGAAGTGTTTTGAATTTTGAACTTTTTTGGATCTTGAAAACTTGCATTATACTTACCAGTTATTATATTATACATCTACCTTCCTAATCCAAAAATCTGAATCTGAAATGCTCCAATGGGCATTTCCTTTGAGCATCATATTGGCGCTTAAAATGTTTCTGACTTTCGAGCATTTAAAATTTTAGGTTATTGATATCGGATTAGGGGTACTCACGCTGTGGCTGTTGACAGAGTTATAAACATAGCTGAAGGAAATATAATAAGTAGACCACAGTGGATCACAGGAAGCCATTTGGGTCCGAGAGCTTTCACGGCAGCAGGACAGATGGAGTGCCCAAAACAGGAGCCTCCTGGTCTCTGAAGAGCAAGCCTGGTTTTCATGCTACCTTCACAGTGGTTTAGGAAAAGCACACACTCCGTTTGGCCATGTCTCTTCCAAGTGGGAAAAACCTAAATTTTATTCCCTTTTATCATGAGTTATTTACAGAAGAAAAAGAGATATATGCAACTCTCATTCATCTTTTAGCCATTTTCTTTCATCCCTGGCACAAATCTCCTCCCTCCTTCTTCTAACCCATGCCCCTTTAAGTCACTCGCGTTAAAAGCAGCAAACAGATGCTGGGGATAATTCAATGCAGCAAAGGTCTTCCTTCCACACCTAGGAATGTAATTGTGCCCCACACACTGGGAAAGGGCTGCTGCTGTGTCACGATTCTGCGATAGGAATAATACAGGTGGTCACAGGAGAACACACATTCCAGGTAACAGTTTCATATAACTAGAGGCTGTAGGGTGACTAGGCCCTGAAAAACAGGGTGTGGACCAAGCTGGCTAAGACTGACCGGACCCAGTGCAGAGCTGGATTTGAGCTAGGTCTCACCTCGGACCTCATTATCCACTCACTGACACACTCAATCACACACCACCAACACCATGACAGTTCCAGGACACCCTTATTTGGTGTAAGAATGGGTGGCACTGGGCCAGGCATGGTGGCTCATGCCTGTTATCCCAGCACTTTGGGAGGCCGAGGTTGGAGGATCGCCTGAGTTCAGGAGTTCGAGACCAGCCTGACCAACATGGAGAAACACTGTCTCTACTAAAATACAAAATTAGCCGGGTGTGGTGGTGTGTGCCTATAATCCCAGCTACTCGGGAGGCTGAGGCAGGAGAATTGCTTGAACCTGGGAGGCAGAGTTTGCAGTGAGCCAAGATTGCACCATTGCACTCCAGCCTGGGCAACAAGAGTGAAACTCTATCTCAAAACAAAACAAAACAAAACAAAAAGAATGGGTGGCACCACAATTCCAATAAATCTCCACCTTTTTCCAGGAATTTTCATGAATATTCCACCCCTCGGTTAAAGAAACCCATAAAGATAGCAGCCCCAAACCCCACTCTGTGGCTCTCTTGAGTCTGCCCCCACACTTTCTTTTTGCAAGAGTGTACTCTTCACTCTGCAATAAATCTTCATACTTTCACTGTTTTCTGACTCATCCTTGAATTCCTTCTCACGACAGTGTCAAGAGCCTGGATGCTGGCTGGGGTCGGGGTCCCACTAGCATTTAGGGACCTCCCTGGCCCCTGTATCAATTCCACCCCAGTTTGTGGGAGGACACTTGGCCGCTCCCCACGCTCTGGGGAGTCTGGTCTGGGGAGTCAATTTCTCCATCTGTGCACCTGCTGGCATGACAGGCACCTGGGTGTGTGTGCCCCACGTGAGCGTGCATGTGCAGGGTGCGTCTGCAGAGCAGGAGACTCAGGAGCTAAGATCCAGACAGATCAACAGATTCTAGGTGATGGGAAACAAGAACTAGTCTGTTACAACTAAAAATGCCTGGAGGCAAACGACAAGTCCGTGTCTCCGAGGCCTGGCTTTCCTAGTGCACAGGGCTGCCTGGGGCACAGGCGGGGCTCCACAATGATTGTCGCTGGCTGTTTACAAGAAATAGGGGGTTTGCCACATCCCTGAAGTCAGTGTAGTTCTCACAGCATTGATGCATTTCAGAAACGCACCTGGAAGGGTGCAGAAGTGTGAGATAGCTTGTATGCCGCCACCTCATCTCAGGACCTGTTTCTATCTTGCTCTCTCTTCTCCAAGACAGTGGGATGCGAGGGCACAGAGGGGCCCACAGAAGGGGTCTGCACTCTGTTCCCCTGACAGGCCCTGCCCTGGCCCTGTAACACTCACAACCAGGGCATGGCTCTAGGGAACAGGACCAGAGGGCAGACCCAACACAGAAGCAATGACAAGCGATGGGAGATGGCAAGGCAGGGCAGAAAGGAGGCCAAGGCTGTCCCTGGAAGTCCCTGCCAGTCTAGGGACAGGAAGGAGCTTGGAGAGGTGCTGGACTTGAGGGCCAGATGGCTGCTTTTCCATGAGGGAGCCAGGGTCACTGTCTAAGAGCCCAGGCAGCTCACTGAAAGCCTTGTCCTTCCCGTCCCTCTCACCTGGACTGAAATTCAAATTCCTCACCCAGGACCCTGAGACCCTGACCAGGCCCCTGCCCTCTCCCCCTTGCTCTCAGTGCTCCTGCCCACCTCCTGCCTATGTGTCCAGTGCCCAGCTGCTGTCCATGAAATGGCCAGCAGCACTCCCTCCCTCCCCAGATCCAGCACTCCACTCCAAGGCAGGTTCTCCAGGACGCCACCCTGGCCTTGGCACAGCCATGGCTCTCCAGGCCCCCCTTCATTTCTCTCCACAGCTCCAGACACCCAACATTACATTACAGTTTTCCTGTTTATTTTCGATCTCTGTGAAGGCAAGTGTTTTACTTATTTAGTGTGGAATTGCCGATGCTGAAGACATTGCAGGAGTTTAGTCATACTTATTGGACGAATGAAAGAAGAAACAAGTTAGCTAGCTAATGCACACAGAAGGCCTGCGGCTGTAAGAACCCCGGCCATAAGATGGAGAACAGAGAAGTTCTCAGCCTCGGTAGCCACAGAAAGAAATGACGCCGATGACACAAACACGTCTTTCTGAAGGTGTCAGCATCTCTGTCAGGGCAGAGAAGCCTTTGTCCTTCTTTGAGCAGCCCTTCCTGGTCTGGCCACATGGCCCTGCCGGGACAGACACCCTTCATGCTCCTTTCTGACTGCATCTCCGACCCAACAGCAAGGGCCACAGAGTCCTTCAGCCCAACACCCACCTATAAGTGTAGCATGCCAGGGACAGGGGGCTAACCTGGCCCACTGCTCTTCCCCAGCACAGTAGGCAGGTGCCTTTTGCTACACTTCCTGGAGAGGCAGCAAGGTCCTTGATGTTTTCTGAACTGGATCATGGTTGGGGAATAAAAAAGAAATGATCACTCTCATCAAAATTTTATGTAAGGAAAAAAGACCCCTATTTAAAACAATTATAAAACTTCAAATGCCCGAGAAGCATATGAAAAGGTGCTCAGGTTCACTAAACATCAAGGAAATGCAAAGTAAAGCCACAATATCATACTGACACCCACCCAGCAGAAATGAGAGGACAGCAAGCGTTGTGGCGCGTGTGGGACTGGCAGGGGTCTCCGGCCATGCCAGCGGGAGTGGAAATGGGAAACCGTTGACCCTGGCGATTCCACCCCGACACTTCCAACAAAATGCACCTCAAGGGGGCTCTGCGGGGCTGCTTGAGTTCTGGGGCTTTTTTTGTTTGTTGAGGTGAAATTTGCATTAATACACAATTAACCATTTTAAAGTGAATCCTTCAGTGGCATTTCACACAAGTGTCTCCAGTGTGTAAAAAAATCAGTGAGCTTTTGATACATGCACTTTTCTGAATGTATATATCAAGTCAACAAAGATTTTAATAAACAGAATGATGAAGTGATGAAATGTAAAATGCACTCTTTCCTCAAGCGCACTTCTTACAAGCAGCTTTGCTTTGTAAACAGAGAGGAGGTGTGCGCACTGGCACTCCTTCCGCTGACTCTGCTGCTCGGCGTTCCCCCTGGTGGAGCGGGCCCTGGTGGCTTCTGCTACATATCACCAGTTTCCCTTCTGATGATGATTTATGCACTATCTATACATGTGACAAAACTCATTGGTAACCTTTCCAGATGGCTTTAAATTGTAACTTGCTATTTGTTTGTATGCTTAGCCAAGCTGCTACATTCCCAACTCTTTGGAGAAAGGAAACTGTTTTACTTCAGTAAGGCGGAAAGTCACAAACCAAAAATAAATATGTAGTAAAATAATCTTGACACAAGAAAATAACCTCCAATGTGACATATCCCAGGGAACTACGTCTGCATTAACGTCCTCACTACGTGGGTTCCGCAGCCCAACATGATTAATGTTTGAAGAGCAGAGAACGGGGTTAAAATCCAGTTTCTAGAATTCTCAGTTCTTGATATTTCCAGATGGTGGATGTACCCCACAACCATGAGCAATTATCGATAACCCAGAGCTACTTCCGCACAGGCAGCTTCTGAATAAAGCTACACCAGAAGAGAAGGGAAAAGTCCCACTTTAAAGCAGTTAATGAATAAAGCTTTACCCTTTTGCATTTTTAACCACAGCTGATGCTTCCTATTCCTATTTCTTGTAGTGGTAACACTTATTTATCCTGGTGTCTTTTTTAGGGACAAGGTCGTGCTCTGTCACCCAGGCTGGAGTGTGGTGGCATAATCATGGCTCACTGAAGCTTCAAACTCCTGGGCTCAAGCGATCCTCTCGCCTCAGCCTCGGAAGTCGCTGGGATTCCAGGCGTGAGCCACCGCTCCCAGGCCTGGGTTCTTGACACATAAATTCTATCACACAGATGGCACTATGTGACATATGGGAATAATTATTAAGTTACTAAAACTAAAGCACCCAGCAGAGAGAACACAGCAAATGGGCAGGTGATCCCAGGCCACGTCCCGGGCCCAGCAGGGCGTATCTCTGTTCTACGAGTGGGTTCAGAGCAGCAGGGGCAGCAGCCACAAGCAGCATGAGGACGGTCACTACTGTCATGCCGTACCATGGAACCGATGCCCCATACATGTCCCTGGCCTGCAGGAGAGCAGACAGGGTCATCATGCCCAACAGGGAGCAGGCAGAGGCCCAGGAGCCGCAAGGGCACGTGGCCAAGTTTCCCAGCCTGGTGGCTGAGGCCGAGCCCCTCACTCAGGCCTGCCTGGCTCCCAAGTCCGTGTTTCTACCAACTACACTCCTACCAGAGACTTCATGGGGTCAGTGGAAAAGGGGCAGCTCCAAGCAGTAACAGTTGTGCCAGCACTGTGCCAGCCAGACACCTGGAGAGCAAAGCACAGGCCCACAAAGCAGGTCCTCCCCACGAGGAGCTCAGGTCCACCGAGGGAAGGCGGGAGCTCAGACACTCCCCACTCACATCCCTGGATGCCCAGTACTTAGCGAAGTCTCAGTAAACAACAGGTATTCAGCAAATATTAGTCAGTAAATACGCTGCAGAATACTTCTCCAAATAGGGAGACGGTGTCGCGATAGAGCTCATCCACTGGGTGATGTGCCTGTCTACAAGTCTCAGAAGAGCTGCAGAAATACAAATTACATTCTAATGTTTTAGAGTGATCCTCTACCATGTTAAATACGTCTAATAATATGACTGCATCCAAGGGTGAGCTTAAGCAAGCTAGTATAACCACCAGGGATATTTATATCTACCCCCAAATATCCAAATCAGTTCAGATTTACTGACACCCACCTGAAAAATCAAGGAAGATACCGGCACTGGGTCAGATATGTGCATTAGTGCCTGTCTCTCCAGGTGGGGGCAGGCGGAGTCAGATCTTTTTAATTCCTACAGAAGAAAATTTCTGTAAGAATACACATAGTGAGATAGAAAGTGATTTGTTGGTCTTGTTTTTTGAGACAGGGTTTCACTGCCACCCAGGCTGGAGTGTAGTGGTGTGATCATGGCTCACTGCAGCCTCGACCTCACTGCAGCCTCGATGCTCCAGCGACAGAGGCTCCTACCTTCAGCCTCCCAAGTAGCTCGGAGCAGCTGGCACAACACCGAACCCAGCTAATTTTTTTATTTTTTTACTTTTTGTGGAGACAAGGTCTCCCCATATGTTACTCAGGCTGGTCTCAAACTCCTGGGCTTAAGTGACCTGTCTGCCTCAGGCGCAAGCCACTGCACCCAGCCTAGAAAGTATTTTAACATTTTCTAAAGGCAATACAAAAAGCACAGCTTAGAACTTGTTTTCTAAAACTAATCCAAAAATACATGCCTGGCCTGCTCTGTGTTTTCGTCTTCCTTGCCACTGGATCTCCTGCTCCTCTCAGCCTACAGACTCCAGCAACACCTAGCGAATGCAGAGGAAGGAGCCACACTTCTGAGGAGGGGAAGGAAAACGAAGGCGAGTCTTAGCATCAACTCCCTGGGTTCACCTCATTGCTGTCAGACAGGGACGGCAAGGGGCTTTTGCCCCTTCCCTGGATGGAGGGAAAGAGAACATAGACATCTCACAGGCCAAGTCAGAACGGGACAGACCAGGGGCTAAGCAGGGAGCCCAGGGGTCTTGAGCTGTGAAGCAGATGGCAGGAGACAGAGCAAGCGAGCTGAATGTGGGGGCTGTTACTGAGAGGAGAGAGACCTTCATAGGACCAGGAAGGAGGGGCTCAGAACAGACGGAGCGCTGGTGAGTACTGCTGGGTAAGACCTGGGAGGACCTGCCCACAACACCTTCCTGTCTGAGCTGCTTGGGAAAGGGTCTCATTTCTCTGAGTCCCACTTTTCTGATCTGCAAAGTGGAGATAACGTCTACCCTCACAGAGATGGGGAAGATTAAATGATACAACACCCACAGTATCTGGTGTTTGGTAGGCATTCGGCAAACACATCTCAGCTTGCCGACTAGGGGCCAGAAGCCTGGAAGAGAGGCACAGCACCCACACGCCTCAGCCCCACTCAGGGTAGATGTGACCAACCCCAGGGCTCCCACGCACCATGCTGGGTGAAGGCTCAGGGTTCTTAGCACAGCAGGCAGGCAGCCACACCGCTGTGTGATGCCTGATATGACCCCCGGGTCCAGGGGTCTGTCCAGGCAGGGGCAGCACAAGTGTTCCACAAAGGTTTCCACAGCAAAGATGGAAGACTAGAATTGGAGATGGGAGCTTCAAGGAAGAGAACTCAGTTCTCAGCACACCAGTTAAAGCTGACAGCCCAAGAACACAGTGAGAAACTCAGTAACTACAGAGCCGTGTTGTGGCAGGTCTGGCTAGATGCCGAGCCAAAAGGACTTGGGCTCAATATATTCTCTCTCTGGAGAGATGGGTTTGAGACCAGGGATAAAACCTGTCCTGAAAACATGGGCTCAGAAAACAACACCCCAAGATATGGTGCTTTGGCATGCTGACTGCTTTGAACAATGGAGATTGAAAGGCCTCAGAAATAAGCTCAGAACCAAGGCCTCTCTCCAGCCTGCTTCCTTGCCCTCTTTCCCTTCTGAAGCATGGGGGTGGGCTCTCTCTGAAGGTCCCTCATCTGACCTAGGGAAGTTCCTCTGGAAGGAATGCATTTGTCTTAGACTTGCCTCCCTAGGATTTATATTAATCACAGAAAATTAACTCTTAACATAGGAGAGAAAACTCAAAAGTCTCCATGCCCAGGACAGACTTCACCTATTCTTTCAACTAAAGGGCTGTTACCTGAGAGACTTAGCCTGCATAATTAGACAACCTTTGTTTACAGTGCACTTCCACCCCTCACCTTCCCATAACTTGTCACTACCTCCCCCAGGGCCCATAGGAACTTAGTCCCACTCCATTGACTGCTCTTGAGTCCACTCATCTCCTCATTGAGGGGTCCCTCTCCACACAGACTGATGGGACTCAGAGAGGCGGCCCCTGCAGTCCCCATGGGACAGCTCTGACCCGGCCCCCTCAGGCATGCTGTGCTCCTTCCCATGCAATTGGCCTCAATTTTCACTTTTGTTTCTGAGTGGTGATGGGGGGAACTGAAATACTCAAATGCTTGTAAATAAATCACCCTGTCTCATTGCTCAGCTGAGTGTTTTTTGCCAATACAGAGCTTCTGTGTGCTCATGCTCATGGGAGTCAGCTGTGGGGAAGGTGGGAGGGTGGGGTTTGCACAGAACAAGCACATGGCACTGTCTGTGGGGCCTCCTTTTTGTGCAGCCACCTGGGCTCCTCTCCTGGCCCTGGCAGAGGAAGTGAGTGCAGAAGGATCTGAAAGTCGAGGGTGAGGTGGGCAGCGGGTTCAGAGGCAACAGTCCCCAGGGGTGTGAGTTTAGCACTGGTTCTCCACCTGACATGCCCCCAGGCACTGCCCTTCTCTGCAGGCCCCCAGCCCTCGCTACAGGCCAGGCCTCCCCATCGGGTCTCCTTCCTGGAAGGCAGCATTGGCCTTCCTGTCCCTGCTTGCCTCCCTGCTGTCCACCTCAGCCACAGAGACGCTCACTCTCCCTCCTCAGCCTGGAGAGCTCCTCACTGCCCCTGCAGGCCTGCCAGTCCTCTCACTTCGGTCACTCTGTCTCCCCCAGCCCCACTCCAGCCCTGCTCTGCCCTCTCCCCTCCTGCCCTGTGAGCCTCCGCCTTCCCCCTCCTGCCCAGCAAACTCCACTCACCTCTCACGCCCTGCTTCCCTGTCATTTCCTCCAGGAGGTCTTTTCTAAGTTGAAGCCTTCTATCCAAGACACTCCCATAATGATGAATCTAACCATCCGCCCTTCCTAGAGGGGTCCATGGAGAACAGAACGTGGTTGCCCTGCCTGGATCCCTTCAGAGCCTCAGGCCCAGCTCAGGACCCGGCCTAGAGCAGGCACTTGATAAACACCTGTTGAATGAATGAATACGTGAGCCATGGTGTCCAGCGAGAGAACACCGCTGCCCCTGGAAGAGGTGCGTGTGGTGGGGAGGGGGTGGAGACTGGGGGACAGGAACAGTGACAACAGGGGCCCAGTCTTGGGTGGTGGTCACAGCTTGAGGGCCACCAGAAGTCTTCCCAGCAGACGGGGCCATGCACAATCGTGTCACAGCACGTGCCTAAGAAATCATGATGTTGACAGCACAGTCAGTGTCAAGCCACAGTCAGCGTCTACACATGCCCCCGCTTCTCAGGCTTTGAACCTGAATCACCCCTTCTGTCCAGAGGAAGCCGTCCACAAAGTTGGAGCATCAAGGTGAGAGCCGAGGCACAGGAGAGGGAAGTGTCTGCTTCAAAACTCTGTCCTCTTCCAGACACCTGTCTTGTCCCCGCTTCCCCAGCTAGGCAACCTCTCAAAGCAGGGTGTTCACTCTCAACAGGGCAGAAGAATTTGCCCATCTTCTGATAGGGCAGAAGATGACAGGAGGATAGCCACACATGTTCCAAACTGCTCTCAGCTTCCAGGTCAGGCTCAGCCATTGTGCAGCCCACACTGGCATGTCTGTCTGTCTGACATGCAATGTCTGCCCCACCCCACGTCTGTCCCTAGGACATGTGCGTCCACAGCTCCCACACCAGAGTTCCCAGGAAGACAACGATCAGGCCAGAATGCTGGATTTTTGCTTAGGTCAATATTATATGTTTCTTAGATGCTGACACACTAGTCAAGGCTCTGGCTGACACGACTGACAGCCAGGATGTGGGTTTTCACTGGGAGTCATCGGTGTCTGTGAGGCTGGATGACCTTCCACTTCCTACTCCAGGTCACTTATTTCTAACATTTGTCATCATGACCCAAATCTAACTTTAAAAGCATTCTTCCACTTTATGAAGCTCCAGTCAGGATTTATGACTTAATTTTTAGAGAAGTTTTAGGTTCACAGCAAAATTGGAGAGGAACATGCAGAGATTTCTCACGTGCTCTCTGCCTCCCACCCCCAACACATGCACAGCCTCCCACATAATCCCACATGATCACATCCCACACAGAGTGGTGCATCATTAGCTTGAGGGACTGACACCACCACTCCTTCATCACCCTGAGTCTGTGGCCTTCGTTAGGGTTCACTCTTGTACATTCTCACAGGTCTGGACAAATGTATTTTGCCATGGATCTACTGCTACAGTACCATACAGAATAGGCTCACGACCCTAAAAATCCTTTGTGCTCCTCCTAATTGTCCCTCCCTCCCCACTACCCTGGCAATGATCTTCTTACTATCTCTACAGTTTTGCCTATTCCAGAATGTCACACAGTTGGAATCACACCGTACATAGCTTTCAGACTGGCTTCTTTCACTTAGTCCCAGGTATTTAAGTTTCCTCCATGTCTTTTCATAGCTTCAAAAGAAAAAGCACATTTCTTTCCAGTGCTGAATAATATTTCATTGTCTGGATGTACCACAGTTTAGTTATCCATTCTCCTACTGAAGGACATGTAGGTTGCTTCCAAGATTTAGCCATGATGAATAAAGCTGCTATAAACTTCCATGTGAAGGTTTCTGTGTGGATATGTTTCAACTCCTCTGTGTAAATACCAAGGAGCACAATTGTTGGATCATATGGTAAGATTATGCTGAATTTTGAAAGAAACCGTCAAACTGTTTCCAATGTGGCTGCCCCATTCACCATGCCCCCAGCCATAGATGAGAGTTCCTGTGGCTCCATATCCTCACCAGCATTTGGTGTTGTCAGTATTCTGGATTGGGGCCATTCTAAGAGGTATACAGTGGGATCTCATTATTTAATTTGCATTTCCCTGATAACATATGGTGTGGAGCATCTTTTCATATGCTTATTTTCCATCTGCATATTTTCTATGGTGAGGTGTCTATTAAAGTTTTTGGCCAATTTTTTAATCCGTTTTTTTTTTTTTCTTACTGGTGAGTTTTAAGAGTTCTTTGTATAGTTTGGTCCATTATCAGATTGTCTCTATAAATATTTTCCTCTAGGCTGTGGCTTTTCTTTTTTCTCTTCTCTTCTCTTCTTTTCTTTTCTTGTTTTAGATGGAGTCTCACTGTGTTGCCCAGGCTGGGGTACTATGGTGCAAGCTGCAGCCTCCGCCTCCCGGGTTCAAGCGATTCTCCTGCCTCAGCCTCCCAAGTAGCTGGGATTACAGGCACCCACCACCATGTCCAGCTAATTTTTGTATTTTTAGTAGAGATGGGGTTTCACCATGTTGGCCAGGCTGGTCTCCAACCCCTGACAACAGGTGATCTGCCTGTCTTGGCCTCCCAAAGTGCTGGGATTACAGATGTCAGCCACTGCACCCAGCCCTCTTTTCAATGACTTAAAAGTGTCTTTCACAGGGCAGAAATGTTTAATTTTAATGAAGTGCAGCTTATCAATTATTTCTTTCATGCACCATGCCTTTTGTATTATATCTAAAACATCACCATCAAACCTGAGGTCATCTAGATTTTCTCCTATGTTATCTTCTAGGAGTTTTAAGTTTTATGTCTCATATTTAAGCCTGTGATCTATTTTGAAGTAATTTTTGTGAAAAGTATAAGGTCCATGTTTAGATTCAATTTTTTTGTGTGTGCACATAGATAGCCAGCTGTTTCAGTACCATTTGTTGAAAAGATAATCTTGCCTCCACCGTATTACCTTTACTTCTTTGTCAAGATTCATAGGCCACATTTTTATGTGGATCTGCTTCTGGGCTCTCTGCTCTGTCGATTGATCCATCTGTCTGTTCTTTTGCCAACCTATCTTGATGCCTGTAGCTTTATGGTAAGTCTTTAAGGCAGGCAGCATCATTTCTCCTCCTTTGCTCTTGTCCTTCAGTACTGTGTTGGCTACTCCAGGCATTCTCCCTTTCCATATAAACTTTAGAATCAGTTTGTCCGTATCCAAAAAACAATTCACTGGGATTTTTATGAGGAGTGCATTGAATCCATTTATGAATTTGGGAAGAACCGGCATCTTGACTATATTAAGTCTTCCTATCCATGAACTTGGAATATTTCTCCATTGACTTCTTTGACTTCTTTAATCAGTTTTGTCGTTTTCCTCATATAAATCTCATGCATATTTTGTTAGATTTACCTAAGTATTTAATTTTTTGCATGCTATTATAAATGGTTTTGTGCTTTAAATTTCAAATTCCACTTGTTTATTGTTGATATATAGGAAAAAAGCAATGTGAAGCCAAGCAAGGATTTCAAGCAAAGAACAGACACAGCTGAATTTTGTTTTCAAACTAGAACCCAGTTGATGTTCAGAATGGATTAAAGGAGAATAGGTGCTGGGGACCACGGGAAAATATCAACTGTTAATCCTGACCTTCTAGGCAGCACACCGAAACTTTGATGTGTATATTCATCACCTGGCGATTCTGTCACAGTAGAAGATATGCTACAGTAGGCCTGGGTGGAATCCAAGAGTCAGCATGTCCAACAAGCCCCAGGTGATGCCAATGCTGCAGGCTCTCAGACAACCCCGAGTCAAGAGGGTCTGGGGGAAAGCGGATGAGGCTCTGAGCTCAGGCAGAGACCGTGAGGAGGGGGGGACGGACTACGTTCCAGAGAAAATACACTGTCTTGCCACTCTTGTCTTTCCCCCTCACTGTATCAGAAGTAGGTCCGGAGCAGGAAGGAGGGGGATGAAGGAGTCAGTGGGAGCAGATGAGTAAAAAGCACCTGCCTTTGGTATCCTTCGTTGATCTGAGATGCATTATCCGAGCCAGGGACCACGGAAAAGCTGCCAGTTTCCCCTAACCAGTGGGATGTGCCTGCTGGATTTGTCCTGCAGCCCTGGCCCTTGACTACACTGACTTGAGGGATGCCCTTGACTGCCTGTCAAGCAGGGCCTGCGTCAGACGCCTCTTCTGCACCCCCTTTCTCCTTTCGAAATGCGAACACGGCTCATCAAAAGGAGCGAGAGATGTGGGGTCACATAAGCACTTAGATATCCCCTGGGCTCACTGCTTTGCTTTCCAAACTGTAGTTTTTTCAGCTATGAAAAGAGGGACTTGGTCTAGAAGACACCTCTAATTGCCATTCCATAATCCCATGACCTGAGCTCTCCCCTCAGCCTTTGAAAGCCTCCTCTTTGTTTCCAAAGATCAACATCCAAGCCATGCTGCCTGCACAGAGTCAGGTTTTCTCCTCTTGGGCTTCTGCCAGTACTGAAGAGAAATGCATGACAAGTATCCCACCTGACAGAGGCAGGTGGGAGGGCTTTTCTAGAAGCATTCTGCTACTGTTTCTCATGGGTCATGGAGGCAGCTGGGTGGCCACAGAGGACCTGCTGCTGGATGCTTTCTCGGGTAAGCCTGCATTTCCCACCTCATGGACCTCCTTCCTTGTTCTTCTGACCATGGTTCCATCAACAAACGCCCATGCCCAAGAAGGCTGGGGCCCCAGCTTTGCTTAGGCCAAGGAGCGGAAGTCTAACACCACAGTGTCTTGCTAGAAGATAAAGTGAGGCCTAAAAGAAGGTCCCCTCTGGGGAAAATTAGGGCCCAATCCTCCTGGTATTCCTTGTTTCATTCTTTACCACAGAAAAATTCCACCAAAATTAGTAATATTCATTACCACAAGTTCAGTCTCCTACAAAGCCTAGTCCATTGTGAGGTCAAATTCAAACATGTTTGTACAAACGGATCTTAGTGAGTTTTCTTGAGACATCAAAAAGGATAAGAAAAATATAATTAGAGAACTTTTTCAGATAAAAGGCATAGTCTATTCCAATTTAAGTATTATCCATGTCACTCCATTCCTTTGTCCAAAAATATAAGCTGAAGCAAATATCTGCTGGAGACCACACCTAGGGGCAGGAACAGTCCTCACCAGGCACCAAGCAGGTCCCACAGTGAGTGAAGTGGGCTGTGAGCAAACAACATGATGGGCCTCAAGATCCTGTAGAGGCTCTTGGCCTCTGTGTGGAGGAGACAGAGAGGGCCTAGGGACAGGCGACATGCAGCCCACCTGCTACTGCATCTTCCCATTTTTTGCAAGAAATATGACTGGATTTTTTTTTTTTTTTTGAGACAGGGTCTTGCTCTGTTGCCCAGGCTGGAGTATCGTGGTGCAATCATAGCTCACTGCCGCCTAGATCTCCTGGGCTCAAGGGATCCTCCCACCTCAGCTTCCTGAGCAGCTGGAACTACAGGTGGACACCACGATGCCAGGCTAATTCTTAATTTTTTTTTAGAGGTGGGGTCTTGCTACATTGCCCAGGCTGGTCTCAAACTCCTGGACTCAAGCGATCCTCCTGCCTTGGCCTCCCAAAGTGCTGGGATTATAGATGTGAACCACTGGACCAGGCTGGATTTTTAACATGAAGTCTCCTAATTTAGTCTTAATGTTGGCAATTTATTTATAATTTTTAAACACGAGGACTTTGTTTTTAAAACAGTGAGGTGTATACACCAAGTTAAACATGTGTCTGGACCAGATGTGACCCCTGAACGTGACTTTGCCACCTCTCACCCACAAAGCAGAGCCCCTTCCATAAGGAATTCACGGGCACTTAAGGAATCCACAGGCACTTAAGGCATCCATGTGCCAACATACCGAGTTTTAAATCTGTTACAGATTTACAGACCCTTCAGTCTGGTCCCCCCGGATTAATCCAAACTATATCTCAGATTCCCCTGACAAACACCCCATTCTAATGAGGCTGACCTCCTGTTCCCCTGACAAACACCCTGTTCCAGTGAGGCCGATCTCCTGGGCACCTGTGAGCAGACCATTTCCATTTCCTCCTCCATCCCTTCACTCAAATTCTTTCGTTCCTCTGCAATGTCCTTTCTTCTCCCTTAGAGTCATGAAGCACAATCACACCCCACCTTTCTATACCATTGTCCTTGACTCCTTTGATGACTGTGTCTTTTATTATCTGCACCACACAATTTAGCATGGAGTCATGCATGGCTGCTTATTGTGAGCTAGCTGTTTCATACGTATTCCTGGTGAGGCTGTGAATTCTGGAGGGAAGAGGCCAGGTCTTGTTGGCTGTTCACAAGATTTCTTGTGTTTTAGGGTAATGGGAGTCCATGTGCACCATAAGCTATAAAGACACCCAGGACATTGGCCACAAAACACACTGCATTAATTGATACAAAACAGAACAGCCAGGCAGGGCCCAGTGGCTCACGCCTGTAATCTCAGCACTTTAGGAGGCTGAGGCAGGAGGATTGCTTAAGACCAGCCTGGCCAACATAGCAAGAACCTGTCTTTACAAAAAAAAAAAAAATCAGCCGGGTGTGGTGGCAAGCACCAGAGTCCCAGCTACTCTGGAGGCTGAGCCACAAGGATTCCTGGAGCCTAGGAGATCAAAGCTGCAGTGAACCAGCCTCAAGCTCCCGGGCTCCAGGGATCCTGTTGTCTCCGGGCCACAGAGTGAGACATCTCTTAAAACAAAACAAAAAACAGAGCCACCACTGTGAATCTGGCATTCCTCATACTGGGAGAAAGAATTGTTTAACCTAAGTGAAAAAGATCTAGTGAAGCAAGTGCCAAGCACAGACTGAAAACAGCGAACTTAACGTTTGCACCCTTGAGGCTCCTGTCTGCTCCACTTCCCTCTGGAGTCACATCAACACTGGATGTGACTAAGGCTTCTTTGGGGGCTTCCCAGCAATCAAGAGGAGCCACCCCAGACCCAGGGCAAGCACCTTCAGGCCCCAAACTGTGGCTCCTGGGAGCCCATGGCATTTGTCTATGACCCATAAACCATCTTAACCCCAGATAAGCAGGACTCACGCTCATGCTAAACCATGAGGAATCCTCCACCAACCCCAACACCTGTAGCTCCTGGGCCGCACACTTCCTGGGTCAGCCTGAGTCCTCTCTAACTGCCACCCAAAAACCCCGAGTCAGACATAGCCGTCCTAACCTCGGGAGTCAAATACCTTTATGTTGTTTGTTGTTGTTGTTGTTGTTGTTGTTGTCTTTGAGACAGGGTGCCAGGTGGGTGTGGCATAGAATCAACTCTACTTCTTGAGTCTCCAGACACTCCCATGATCTGCACCTGTGGCCCCTCTCCCTCTGGCCAGGCACTGGCTTCATTTCCATCCCAGTTCCTCTGCTCCCCTGCAGACCATCCTCTGGGTCCAGGAGGAAGGGAGCAAGACCCACCTGGCCCCGAAGTCCTCGCTGGGGTATCAGGACTGCTGCACTGGCCACACCATCACTTCCTGTCCTGCATGGAGGGAGCAATGGCTTGGACCTGCACCCAGTGGGCTGGGAGCCGCTTCCCAATGTTGCGTCCATTTGAATCTGACACGTATCTGACTCCTGAGGTTGGGATGGATGTGTCTGACTCAGGGTTTTTGCAGGCTGACCTAGGAAATGTGCAGCCCAAGGGCTGCAGGGGCTGGGCTGGTTGAGGATTCCTCATGGCTTAGCGGCTGTATTAGTCTGTTCTTACACTGCTAACAAAAATACCTCAGACTGGGTAATTTATATTAAAAAAGAAGTTTAACTGGCTCACAGTTCTGCAGGGGCCTGTACAAGAAGCATAGTGGCTTCTGCCTCGGGGGAAGCCTCAGGAAGCTTCCAATCACGGCGAAGGCAAAGGGGGAGCAGGCACATCTTAATGGCTAATGCAGGAGAAAGAGAGCATGAGGCGGGTGCTGCACACTTTCAAACAACCGAACCTCATGAGAACTTACTACCACGACAACAGCACCAAACAGATGGTGCTAAGCCATTCACGAGAAACCACCCCCATGGTCCAACCACCTCCTATCAGACTCGACTTTCAATGCTGAGGATTATTACAATTCAGCATCAGATCTGGTGGGACACAGAGCCAAACCACATCAGCAAGAGCATGGGTCCTATTTGTCTGGGGTTAAGGTGGTTCCTGGATCCACAGGCTCTCAGGAACTTCACTTTGGGGCCTGAGGTTGCGTCTCCCAAAAAGAAAGTGTTCGAATTTGGATCTGGTGTATAAGCCCTGCCCCTGTATAATATGTATATTATAAATATATATAACATATAAATGTTATATATATATATATATATATATTTAGAGATGGGATCTTACTGTGCTGCCCAGGCTGGAGTGTAGTGACACAATCATAGCTCACTGCAGCCTCTAACTGGGCTCAAGCAAGCCTCCCACCTCAGCCTCCTGAGTAGCTGGGACTACTACAGGTGCATCACTACACCCAGCTAATTTTTACTTTTTGTAGAGACTCAAACTCCTGGCCTTAAGCTATCATCCTGCCTCAACTTCCCAAAGTGCTGGGATTACAGGCATGAGCCACAGTGCCTAGCCCCCACTAGGTTTTTGAATCTGTCTGGCTGTGATATGATTTTCATGCAGAAACACCTAGACTATGGGATAAATGCCTACAATAAACAACTAGAGAAGCTGGAGATGAGATTAAGAATCCAGGCCATGTGCTCTTTTTCCTTCCCTTGTGGGATTTTCGCCTGGGCAAGAAGAAGACACATTTTTAATGTCTCTGTTTCGAAATGAACATAACTCACCTGATGTATGATCTTTAGGTTATAATTAGGTTTGCTTTTTCTGTTAACTATATTCTGCCTTCAAGTGTTTCAATCCATCTGATGTGCTGGCAGGCGGGGGCGGGGGGTTCTCAGTGTATTCCCATAAAGTATTTTCATTTCAGTTGAGAAGATTAATTAATGTTGACTTCTACAAACAAATGCTGTTCAGAGAATGATAATGACATACTGAGATGATGAGTAAAGAATTAACACTATCTCCTAACGTTTGTAAAAGACAGACATAAACACTACCACAAAATGTTCTCTACACATTACTCAAGAAAAAGAGGTACCTGTCTGCTCAGATGCGCTCCCTGTTAACTATGAAACCTGTCCCTTTCTACCCAGTGAAAACAAACATGGAGTATGTTTGTAAAGCAAGATTATTCATGAGAGTAGAACATTCTGCAGTGTATTAACCAGGGACCTATGTGATGTGTAAATAAAATCATTTTATTGCACTTGACCTTAAACTGTCTCTCCATAACCTTTCTGCCAACATTAAGGCCAAGTAGGTGCAAATTAAGGTAAGAAGACAGAATGGATGGGAGTGGGTGGGTGAACAGGACAGAGGAGCCCGCCAGGTGGGTTTCTCATTGGCTCAGAGGACGCCCCAACCCTCAGACCTGGCACCCAGCCTGGACAGGGTCGGGATCCTGCAGGCTCCACGGAGCGGCCCCTTTGTTTGTATTCTAATGTGTTTTGCAGCACAGAACAGAAGCTGCACTGTTATGCTGGAACATTTCATGAACCTCAAGTCTTTTATCTGAAATCGAAGCTTAAATGACTTCTTTTATTTGCTGGCTTGTGGGCCAGCCCCGTCCAGTGGCTGAATGAAAAGGAGGAAGGCCAGTGCTGTCCCATTTGCGGGCTTCAATGAGCTCGACAGCCCTGGGATCTCAGAGGGCAGAGAGCTGATCTGGTTGCAGGGACTTCAAAGACAACGGGCGCAGGAACCTACACTGCCTCAGACTGGCCGTGGCCAAGCCCTGGCTGGATGGCACAATGCGAGGCCTCCCCTGACGGCCAGGCCCGTCCACCCTCGGTCCAGGGAGAGGGTTGGCTGGGAGGTGGGCGGCGTCTTCCAGTGGTGAAGATGAATTCACCCAAACAAAACCCTTCTGCTACAACTAAGAGTGCAGTTTCTCTGCATAGAAGGTGGAAATCGTGTTTTTATGACCAGAGCTTCCTTCTTCCCATGACTTCCCCTTATAAGATTGTGTCTTCTCTGAGAACAAGTAGGTATTAATTATGCAGTAAATGCTTTTTATAGTGCCAAAGATTCTATATATGCCTGAAAGAAAAAAAAATTAAACAAACAACACTGTTCTTCAAGAAAAATGGAGTCTCACCAGTGAGCAATTCTTATGAAACAGGAGAATTTGGCTTGGCAGAAGCCACGGGGTTATCCCAGGTACCACTGTGGGCTGCTCCATCCTGCCTCCAGCACCTCCTCTTCACCCGGCACCTCCTTGTGCCATCCTGAGGCTGTCATCCCTCCATCCTCCCCAGCTCCACGGAGCCCTCCAGTGCTCCAAGCCACTGACTATCTGAGTGGGTCCTTGAACCAGCAGCATCAGCATTACTCTCTGCAAACTTGTCAGAAATGCAAATTCTCAGAACATCCCAGACCTTCTGAATCTCAGGACAGTGATCGGATGTACAAGAGTTGGATAACCAGTGCCTGGGCCTTTTCTTCCCCTCTTTTCTCCATTACGAAAGAAAAACAATGCTACATCCCTTCCAGTGGGGAGCCCACACGCACCGTTACACGCTGTGCTGTGTGCATTCCACCGCCACCTCTGCTCAGTGTCCCGACACAGCAGACAGTGAGAGCAGCAGGACAGGGCAAAGGTACAGCCAGTGTGATCTACACACAGCCTCACCCAGACCCAGCGCATGGGTCTAACTCTCAGGTACCTGTTCAGACATGGTCTCACGGAGGGCCAGGCAGCCTTGGGGCCCAATCACAACAAGCCAGTTAGAAAGGCCAGGGAGTACAACCATCACCAGTTAATGATGTCATAACACTTTGAGTGCTGCCTACTAATTATGACATCATTAACAATCTCCAGCACTTTGCAAAGAGATCCCCAAGTTTGCTCTTTCACACACAGTAAAGACACTCCCACACTTTGTCTACAAACGAGCTTCTTTTCACCAGGGCAGCCTGGGCATGGAGAGGTGAATGCAGCTGCAGTGGCCGGTGGACAGGGAGAGGGCGGTTGGTTACCAGGGCCACAAAGACCCCTGTTAGGCATGCGTCCTAACAGGGGTCTTTGTGGGCACTCTGCTTGCCCAAAACACTGGGGAGAAGTGGAAGTTGAGAGCAGGGCAGTGCATGGGGAGTGAGGTCAGTGCTGTGTGTGGCCGAGGAGGGTGGCTGGGATCCAGGGAAGCAGAACTGACCCCAGCAGACACCCCTGCACCCTCACCCAGGCCCATACCAGAGCACGAAGGCGGGAGTGCCATGACCAGAGGGCCAGCGCTCCACTTCCCGCAACACATCCCAGCATGTGCCTCTGACTGACAATGACTAACTCACTAACTCATTCAACAAACATGCCTGGAGCTCATACTAGATGCCAGACAGGGGCACGGTGACTTCCTACACATCACAGGGCTCAGGGCTCCAGGACATTGGCTATTTTGCTGTGGCAGACATGAATTACGTGCCACAAGGATGGTGGCCAAGCGCTGGGTTGGTGAGGCGTCGGCGGAAGGATGAGAATCCACATCTCAACCTGACAGTATGATTTTCTAACCATCCTTATACACACTTCCAAAGTGCTGAAAACTTTATTTCCTCATGAAACACGACCATTCACGAGAGATTAAACTTGCACATGAGAAAATACACAGGAAAGACTTATTTCTCTATGAAAATATGAGTCTGCAGAAAGTCAAGAGACTCTACAAACATTTCTGCAGCCCTCTATTGGAGAGTTGCAAAGGTCTGCATGTGTACTGCTTTGGACGTCAAGGGTTTACTGAATACCATTTCCACACGGTCTATAGCTATGTCAGAGGGCAACTATTCCACCATCATTTCTGATCCACAGACCTGTTAGATGTTAGTCTGGAGAAGGAGAAATAAAACTCAATGTTGTTAATTGCACTCCAAATAGTCCCACAATTTTTTCTAACTTTTTATTGTAGTAAAATATATATAACAAATGTTGCCACTTTAATCATTTTTAGATTTATTTTTAGAGATGGAGTCTCACAATGTTGCCCAGGCCAGCCTCCAAATCCCTGGCTCAAACAATCCTCCCTCTTCAGCCTCCCAGTAACTGAGACACAATTCAGTGGTGTTACTAACATTTGCACTGTTGTGCAACTGTCACCACCATCCATTTCCAAATCTCTTCCCTGAACACAAAACTCTGTAACCATCAAGCAGTAAAGTCTCAATTCTTCCCTCCCCCAAGCTCCTGGTAACCTCTAATCCACTTCCTGTCTCTCTGAGCTTGTTTATGCTAGATATTTCATATAAGCAGTATCATATATTTGTCATATCTTATATTTTAGTCACTGGCTTATTCCACTTAGCATAATGTTTTCCAAGGTTCATCCAAACTTCATTCCTTTTTATGGCTGAGTAATATTTCATCACATGGATATACCACATTTCTTATCTCCTCATCAGTTGATAGACTTATAAGTTATTTCCACCCTCTGGCCATTGTGAATAATGCTGTAATGAACAGTGGGTACAAATACCTGTTCCGGTCCTTGTTTTCAATTCTTTTGGTTGTACACCTAGGAGTGGAATTGTTGCATCATATGATAATTGTATGTTTAACTTGTAGAGAAACCATCAAACTGTTTTCCATAGTAGCTGCATCGTTTTAAACTCCTATCAGTAATAAAAAGGGGTTCCAATTTCTCCACATCTTTGCCAATGCTTGTTATTTTCTGATTTTTAAAATCATAACCCCTCTGGTAGGTGTGAAGTGGTATCTCATTGTGGTTTTGATTTTCCTTTCTCAAATAACTAAGAATACTGGGTATGTTTTCGTTTGTTTATTGGCCATTGCATATCTTCTTTGGAGAAATGTCTATTTAAGCCCTTTGCCCATTTTTGTGTTTGGCTATTTGTCCTTTTGTTGTTGAGTTTTTTAGTAGTTCTTTTTTTATTTTATTATACTTTAAGTTTTAGGGTACATGTACACAACGTGCAGGTTTGTTACATATGTATACATGTGCCACGTTGGTGTGCTGCACCCGTTAACTCGTCATTTAACATTAGGTGTATCTCCTAATGCTATCCCTCTCCCCTACCCCCACCCCAGGACAGGCCCCGGTGTGTGATGTTCCCCTTCCTGTGTCCATGTGTTCTCATTGTGCAATTCCTACCTATGAGTGAGAACATGTGGTGTTTGGTTTTTTGTCCTTGCGACAGTTTGCTGAGAATGATGGTCTCTAGCTTCATCCATGTCCCTACAAAGGACATGAACTCATCATTTTTTATGGCTGCATAGTATTCCATGGTGTATATGTGCCACATTTTCTTAATCCAGTCTATCGCTGTTGGACATTTGGGTTGGTTCCAAGTCTTTGCTATTGTGAATAGTGCCACAATAAATATACGTGTGCATGTGTCTTTATAGCAGCAGGATTTATAGTCCTTTGGGTATATAACCAGTAATGGGATTGCTGGGTCAAATGGTATTTCTAGTTCTAGATCCCTGAGGAATTGCCACACTGACTTCCACAGTGGTTGAACTAGTTTACAGTCCCACCAACAGTGTAAAAGTGTTCCTATTTCTCCACATCCTCTCCAGCACCTGTTGTTTCCTGACTTTTTAATGATTGCCATTCTAACTGGTGTGAGATGGTATCTCATTGTGGTTTTGATTTGCAGTTCTTTATATATTCTGAATAATAAGCCCTCATCAGATAAATGACTTGCAAATATTTTCTCCCATTTTGTAGGATGTCTTTTTACTCTCTTAATAATGTCTTTGGATGCACACAAGTCTTTCATTTTGATAAAGTCAAATTTCTCTGTTTTTTTTTCTTTTGTTGTTCATACTTCGGGTGTCATAGCTAAGAACCCACTGCCATATCCAACATCATGAAAACTTACCCCTATGTTTTCTCCTAAGAATTTTATGCTCTTGGCTCTTAAATGTAAGTCGTTGATACATTTCAAGCTAATTTTTGTATCTGATATGAGATAGGGTCCAACTCCCTTCTTTTGATGTGAAAACCCAGTTGCCCCAGCACATTTGTTGAAAAGACTATTCTTTCCCATTAAATGGACTTGGAGCCCTTATCAAAAATCATCCACTCATCCGGCCATAGCTGTGTGGATGTCCAGACTCTCAGTTCTCTTCATAGGTCTATGCATCTATCCTTAAGTCCACACTACACCGTGTTGATTACAGTACTTTTGTAAATTTTGAAACTGGGAAGTGTGAGTCCTCTGACTTTGTTCTTTCTCAAGACTGTGTTGGCTGTAAGGTGTGCCTTGAAATTCTATATGAATCTTAAGATAAGCTTTTGCAAAAGTGAAAGGTTGTTAGAATTTTGATAGGGATTGTATTGCATCTGTAGACGGCTTTAGGTAGTATTTACATGTTAGCTATACTAAGTCTTCTTACCCATGAATATGGGTCTTTCCATTTAATTAGGTAACTTTAATTTCTTTCAGCAATACTTTGTATTTTTTTCAGTGTACAAATCTTTCTTCCTGGGTTAAATTTACTTCTAGATATTTTATTCTTTTCGAGCTAATTTAAATGAAATGACTTTGTTAATTTCCTTTTCAGATTGTTCATGGCACATGTATAGAAACACACTTGATTTTTGCATGTTGATCTTGTTCCCAGCAATTCTGCTGAATTCATCTATTAGTTCTAGTAGCTTTCTTGTGGAGTCTCAGAGATATTCTATACAGAAGAGCAAGTCATTTTTGAACAGGGATAGTTTTCATTCTTTTCTTTGCAACTGGATGCCTTTTATTTCTTTTTTTTGTCTAGTTGCTCTGGCTAGAACCTGGAGTACAATGTTGAACAGCATTGGTTAAAGTGGGTATCCTCTCTTGTTCCTTGTCTTAGGGGTTAAAGCTTTCACCACTGAGTACGGTGTTAGTAGGTTTTTCATAAATACCCTGCTATAGACTGAACGTTTGTGTCCCACTACAACTCACATGTTGAAACCTAATTCCCAATGTGAGGATATTAGGAAGTGGAGCCTTCGGGAGGTGATTAGGTCATGAGGGCAGAGCCCTCATAAATGGGATTAGTGTCCTTATAAAAGAGATCTCAGAGAGCTGGCTGGCCCCTTCCACCATGTGAAGATATAACAAGAATGTTCCATCTATGAACCAGGGAACAGGCCCCCATGAGACACAGACTCTGGTGGTGCCCCGATCTCAGACTTCCGACCTCCAGAACAATGAGAAATACACCTCTGTTGTTTACGGGCCACCTCGCACATGGTATTTTGTTAGAGGCACGCAGCTGGACAAGGACATGCCTTTTATCTTGTTGAAGAAGTTCCTTCTATTTCTAGGTTTTTTTGTGTTTTTATAATCAAAGAAGGTTAAGATTTTGTCAAATGCCTTTTCTGTGTCTGTTGAGAAGATCTCATTTTTTTTTCTTTCATTCTATAAATGTGGTATATTATATTGTTTGATTTTCCTTTTTTTTTGGTGAAACAAGGTCTCACTCTGTGGCCCAGGCTGGAGTGCACTGGCATGATCACAGCTCACTGCAGCCTCAACCTCTTAGGCTCAGGTGATCCTCCCACCTCAGCCTCCCAAGTAGCTGGGACCAAAGGGACCCACCACCACCCCCGGCTAATTTTGTATTTTTTGTAGAAACAGGCTTTTGCCATGTTGTCCAGGCTAGTCTTGAACTCCTGGGTTCAAGTGATCTGCCCACCTCAGCCCCCCAAAGTGCTGGGATTATAGGCCTGAGCCACTGTGCCCAGCCCTGATTTTCTTATGTTGAACAATTCCATTATCCCTGAAAGAGACAACTAATTACAAACTATGTATTACTATATGAAAATTATGCTCGGAGCACCATTTTAAAGATTACTTCATTATTTCATTCAAGATATATTTATTTTGCACCCAGGCATTATTTTGAGCACTGAAGGCACAGCCTGGACTAAACAGTTATCTCTGCCCTCCCGGAGTAACACTCTAAGAGGACAGACAGATAGTAAGTGAGACAGGTAAAATATATAGTTAGTGATAAGTGATAAGGAAAATCATATGGCAAAAAAGGGGGAGAGAGTGTGAAGAGGCTGAGATTCTAGACAGAGAGGTCTAACTTACAGCATTACAGTTTATACACGTGTCCACAACTCAGCATTGCTTTCAAATTAGGAACGCTTTTAGTAAAGAGGAAGAAATTGCCTAAACAGACTCAGTGTCTTTCCCACAACAATCATCTGCCAAGCCGCAGGCCTAACCAGGAAATCCCATTTCCTTTTGGCCTTGTGTCCTCCACCAACATATACAACCCTGATGCCAAATGTTGTGAGGTTTGTAGGTGTTGTGAGCCAATGAGGGCGTGCCCAGGGCCAAAGGCTGCCCTTTGGAATGAGGGCAAGGTTATAGACTCCATCAAACAACAAATGCATCCTACTCCAAAATCAAATGATCAACACATGCAGCCTTTCTCATGCCCATCTCCCCTTTACTCATTTTCATGGCCGAAAACAATCAGGATGGGCATTTGTCCATAGCTCCTACAGGTTAATTTCCTGACATGATATGAGCCTTTAAGAAGTTATAAAGGGTTACATCATCTTTTCATTTCTGACACCAATACACTAACAGAACTTGAACACAGCCATCTGACCTTCAGAACCAATGAAATACACAGCCTGAGAATAAAGAGAGGGTGTGCTGTTTGGTAACCTGACTTCAACACCTAAACAACCACTAAGTGTGGCTTAGCTGAGGCACAGAAATAAAAGGAAAATAAAGTCAGATTTTAAAAGCCAGATGTTATGCAGGTTAAACACAACCTCATTTAAATTCCGAAATCACAAGATACTTATTAACAGCGATGCAGCCGTGAACAGAGCACTCCCTGGAGAGGCCCCGGTTTAGCTCTGCGGCCTCGCGCCATCGTTTCCGGTGGGCAGCACCCCTCTTGGCTCGCTCCCTTCCTCCCGGCTCCCGCCACAGCAGACAGGAAGCACTGTGTGAGCAACAGGAAACCTGCACTTCCTTGTCTTGTGCACCGGCCAACCAATTAGCATGTCACCATGAGGGGCAGATGCACATGAATATGGAGCACGGAGCCTCATTTTTCTGTTCAGTCTGTCAAGCCATGAATTCACTCATCCCATTTTGTCCTAAAACCTTGGGGTGGGGGTGGGGGTGGGGGGGGGGGTGGGGGCTGAAGGGAAGGAGGGTTTCAAAAGCCCCATCTACAGCGATGTAAAGAAGAAAAAAAAAGAAAAAGTCAGGCTCTGTCAGCCCTAAAGGGCATTTCTAAGAGCAATGGCACCATCTTTCCATATCCAGGTGCACTTCCCCGTGGAAGGTTCTAGACACACTGTGGCCCCTCAAATTATTCCCTGTGGCAGACAGTGGTATTGTTACATCTGCTATCCACTTGTGCAAAGAAAAGGGAAGACCTGATCTAAGAGTCTTGAGGCTGAAAGATATAGCAGGTATAACCAGATATTGAATATGAAAAACCCAAGTATCTAAATGAGATTATTAGTTGACATAAGCTCCAATAAAGGTACAGAAATGAAAATATGCAATGCCTAATTCTACTGATCAGATTAGAGCAATTTCTATAGAAAATTACTATTCTTTGCTCACAACACAGTTTAAAGCAATGTAAACACATCCCTATTGCTACTGTGCCCAAATACTTCTCTGCTGAGCTATTAGCCATCGTTTCATTTTATAAAAACCATAATAGAAAATGTGGCCAAACAGATAGATGGAGTGTTCCCAGCAATATGGAGAAACAGTTGTGTTTATGCAGAGATTAGTCTTTCAAATTGAGAGATCTCCAAAGCTCCATTTGTACTTGAAAGGCTTGTCTTTTTGTTACCCAGTAAATAGCTCATTCATATTCTACAAAGAAAACCCTCTAAATTGGGAGAAATAGCCATATTTAACATTAGGTAGGGAAATGGGGCTGAAAGCGAGAAAAGAAGTCTATTTCCCCCAGTTTCTTGGACTAGATTAAAGCTTTCCTTTATAATTTAAAACAGCCTCTGTTTTCTCCACATATAAGAGGCAGAAATTTCATGAAAGGCTGAGAAGTACTATCCATTAATGCAGAAATTATGCCAAAGAACAAGTTAAGAAACACATTTTTAAAAAGCAATCTTGGGTCCTTTTCTCTTATTCTGCAGTACATGTTTCTTAGCTGCTGCAGCTCCCTAAAGGCGGGGGTGGCTGTCAAGCTGGCCTGAAGTGTGGGTGCCACACAGGTCCTCATGCAGGGCTCTTTCTGCGAAGCCCCAAGGCCCTATGCGCTGTTGGGTGACTGCCCTGTCACCTGCCGTTAGTTAGTCAGAATTAGAAATAAGTATCAGAATCGTGTGAATGAGGTGAACACTAGATGATGTAAATTAAAGCCATCCAAAGGCATGATGTATTCCTTGCCATCTCAAAAAAATGACAATTTGGGAGATGAGAGTATGTGTTAACAACTGTTTTTAAGCCTGTTTGAGCACAAAAATAACAGAATGGAGCTATAGTGTTAATTTAGGGCAACGAAGGGAATGCAGAGAAGGCATCCTGTTCCCTTCGTCAGGCAGGTGCCCTGGGATGCTGGCGGGTTTGCTCTTCTGAACCCCAGACTCAGGGGGCTGCACACTCCCAGGGAGATGGGTGGGCAGGCAGCATGGCCTCCAAAAGAGGTACAGGAAGGGAAAAGAGAAAAGGAGAACTGGGGAAGAGGGAGGGAGCCTGGGAGCTGGTTGTCACCCATCCCACAAGGCCAACCTTTAGGAGTCCAGGGGGGACATGGTGACACCCAGGAAGAGCTCCCATTCCCTAGGTGCACACACACATCACATGTGATTCTAGAAACCCCGTGTGGCATCTTCAGGGGTCACTGATTGTTTCGTGGAGATTCTTGGTCTCAGGCCCCCTAGCAGGACCACAGGTAGGAAAACGCTCTGTTGTCCTGTAAGCCATCCCTGGCTGCTGCCCCTGGCAGTCGGGATCTGCCTTCGGCTTGCCCTAGAGAGCCCTGCAAAGGCCACCACAGCATGGCCACAGGTGTGTGAGGCTTCCAGGAACATCTCCACATGAGTATACCGTCCTCACCGAGTCGAGGCCACGAGCTGCCCTCCACTGGAAATGTTGAACCTCTCTGGCTACATTGTTGTAGAAAAGCTCCCAGGCAGGGCTCTGCTTGGGCTCCCTGCATTTCTGGGAGACATCCTTACTGTCCCTGCCCTGCCCGTGACAGACACCATGACTGAGCCACACTGGCCTCCTGGACTCCACCTTCTGCACTGATATACGCCTTTCTTGGGCGCTCTTCAAGGCTTGGCACAGAAGAATTTGTATCAGTTAAGGGAAGAAGATAAATCCTAATTCTGTAGCTCCCAGATTTCTTTTTTGGAATCATTAAAATCCAAAAAAAATTAGTTCCAACTGCTTATTGAACAGTGACTGTCTCACAGCCCTATGTAGAAGTCACCTTTCTTAGACCAAAGTTAGCATCTCATCCTGAAAACCAGCCCCCTCCCTGGCTGTGTGGTCTGGAGAGTCACATCACCATGCACCCTGGCTTGACACCTGGATGCATCCCTGGCCCGTCCCCCTGTGGCCCCTGGTCTAGCAGTCAGCCTGCTTGTCTCAGCTCAGAGTGCCTGCATGGACCCCTTGCTTCCCGGCCTTACTCCCACGGCCCTAGTCAGACCTGTTGCACACATGGCCCCTGGTAACAGTGTTCTCTCTGTCCAGTGTAACCACGGTTGACACCACCTGCTTTTTTGAGGACAGTGAAGGACTCCACAAGTGACTGCCTTGGTTCTGCTGTACTTGCAGCTGTCACGGGATCTGAAGCCAGCCCACTGCTTTCACAGAATGAAGCTCCAGCTCATCCACCCAGGGAAGCAGTGACCCCATAAGGCAGGAGAATAGGATCTGGAGGAAGGGAACCTAAGGACGATTCACACCGACTTCCTAGAACTAAATCAAAAGGAAAACCCCAACTTTCCATGCCCAAGTAACACAAGGACCAGAGGCTACTCTCTTGCAGCCCTGCCCCCTCCCACTTTTTCTGTGTGGCAGATGAAAAATTGAAAGTACCTCTGATTGGACCCCTCCCACAACCAATCAGGCTGGTCAGGGGCCAAGTCTTCACTTGCATAGGAGTATAACTTTGTAACTTCACTTTAGCCTCTGATTAGTCACTTTCTGCAACCAATCAGACATTTGCATAGGGTGTAACTTTGTAACTTTGCTTCAGCCTCTGATTGGCCCCCTCCTGCAACCAATCAGACTGATCATAGACCACTAGTTAATTTACATATGGTGTACACCAAGTAACCAATGGGAAACCGCTAGAGAGTCTTTAAAGCCAAGAAAATTCTGTAACCGGGCTCAGGAGCCGCTTGCTAGGGCATGCTACCACCCTGTGGAGTGTACTTTCGTTTTCAATAAATCTCTGCTTTTGTTGCTTTATTCTTTCCTTGCTTTGTTTGTGTGTCTTGTCTGAGTCTTTGTTCAAGATGCCAAGAACCAGGACACCCTCAACCAGTAACACACACTCTGCTTCTTCAATGACGTTTGTGTTCCTAGAATCCATTTCCCTCAGTCAGGTACGTGTCCCCATCTCCACGTCTTCTTCGCTCTTCTTGGCCTTTGTTTACTACGTCCTCCTACTTCCCCCTGGTTCCCCCAGACTCTCAAAACCCATGCAGTCCCCAAGGCTATCTGTCCTCCTCAGGCCCTGGCCACGAAGAGCCCTGCCTACCGATCTTCTGTACTAGCCCAGCACGCGTGGACACATTCATCTGCACGACAGACATCATGGGGCACCTTCTGTGAGCAGGCGCTGGGGAGACAAGGCCAGCCTGCCTCAGTTCCCATGGTACTCGGAGACAGCAAGCCAGGCCACCCCAGCATGGTGAGGTGGGCACTGTGTTCACCGATAACAGCAGACAAAGGTTGGTGCAGCGGGGGCTGCAGAAGGGCTGCGGCCATGCAGACGGCAGCATGGCAGGCTGTTCCAGGCACACAGAGGGCGACATGGCAGGCTGTTCCAGGCACACAGAGGGTGGCATGGCAGGCAGTTCCAGGCAGAGCTGCCTACTACACCCCAGTGGGCTGACTCATTTGGTGTTGGAAGAAAAGGGGAGAACAATTTTATTTTTATTTTGCTCTTCAGCAAAATCTATAATTTCGTGTTTATCTTAGGAAGTTTATAATAGTATATGTATAGAATATTAAAATAATTAAATACACATATAATAGGGATTATCCCCAAAATATTTTACCAAAGAGAGACACATGTTCCAAAAACTCAGGAGGTATGAACTGTCTGCCTTAAATACCCTCATCACTAATTGTCCTTTTTTGGTCTCTCTCAACAGCACTACCTTCTCATCAGATATGAAGAATTTTCTTTTTCTTTACTCAGCACCAAATCTCTTAAAAAATACAAAACAGACACATGGCTTCGCCAGATGACATGGGTCCACTCTAACGGATTGCTCTAAAACTATCAGTTAAGGACAGGTGCATGGCTCATGCCTGTAATCCCAGCACTTTGGGAGGCTGAGGCAGGAGGACTGCTTGTGCCCGGAGTTCCAGATCAGCCTGGGCAAAATGGTGAGACCCCATCTCTACAAAAAACATAAAAATTAGCCAGGCGTGGTGGCGTGTGCCTGTAGTTCCAGCTACTCAGGAGGCTGAAACAGAAGGATCCCTTGACCCCAGAAGTTCAAAGATGCAGTGAATTGTGATAGCGCCACTGCACTCAAGCCTGGGCAAGACAGTGAGGCCCTGTCTCTTAAAAAAACAAAATAAAAGCTATGAATTTAGGAAAAAAAAGTTCACTAACTACTATTTTCAAACATGTCCCTATTCTTATAATATACTGTATCCTTGCAAAGCACCTCTCCTTCGTGTTCCTCTTCAAAAGGAAGCTGGAGAAACTGCAGTGAAATGACAATGACCATGGCGTGACGACGTGGGGGCAGTGGCTCTGGCTCCAGCTCAGTCACTGGCTGTGGAACATTAACCATGTGACAGGGCTGGATCCAGGGTATGACCTTGAGCGGAAACTTAGGGTATGCTTACCTTGAGTTTATGCACCTCTTACGATGAGACTAGGCTACTATTCACAGACTTGCCGCTGATGTAAATATCCTGCACATGCTCCTTAAAGTGCAGGCACTGCCTGAGAAAATGTAGACCTGGAAGGGTTTTCTTCTTTTTATTTAAGCAATATCTTTCTATAGGCAAAGCCATATGTATCTCTTCCCTATTGCTGCTATAACAAGCTATACAAACTCAGTGGCTTAAAACACCGAATTTGACCGGGGCGGTGGCTCACAGCTATAATCCCAGCACTTTGGGAGGCTGAGGTGGGCAGATTACCTGAGGCCAGGAGTTTGAGACCAGCCTGGCCAACATGGTGAAACCCCACCTCTACAAAAAATACAAAAATGAGCCGGGCGTGGTGGCGGGCACCTGTAATTCCAGCTACTTGGGAGACTGAGGCAAGAGAATGGCTTGAACCCAGGAGGTGGAGGTTGCAGTGAGCTGAGATCACACACTGCACTCCAGCCTGGGCGACAGAGTAAGACTCCATCTCAGGAAAACAAAAACAAAAAGAAAAAAAAAACACCAAATGTTATTTTTTAATTTTTCTTTCTTTTTGAGACAAGGTCTCAGTCTGTTACCAGGCTTGAGTGCAGTGGCACAATCATAGCTCACTGTAACCTCAAGCTCCTAGGCTCAAGTGATCCTCCTGCCTCAGCCTCCAGAGTAGCTGGCACCACAAGCATAACCTACCATGCCTGGCTTTTTTTTTTTTTTTTTTTTGGTGTAGAGATGGAGTCTCACTATGTTGCCCAAGCTGGTTTCGAACTCCCGGCCTCAAGTGATTCTCCCACCTTGGCCTTCCAAAACCAAAGTGCTGAGATTACAGGCGTGAGCCACCACACCTGGCCTTAAAACACAAATGTGTTACTTTACAGTTCTATAGGTTGGGAATCCAAAACTAATTTCACTGGGTGAAAATCAAGGAGGTGGCAGAGCTGTGTTCCTTCCCAGAGCTCTAGGGGAGAATATTTATTTGCCTTTTCCATCTTCTAGAAGCTGCCCACATTCCTTGGCTTGAGGCCCCTTCATCATCTGGAAAGCCAGCAATGGCAAGCCAAGTCCTTTTCACGTCGCAGGGCTCTGATCTCTCTTTGGTGGTCACCTCTGGTTCTGAGCACAGCTGGGAAAGAGTCTCTGTTTTTAGAGGACTCATGTCTCCAGGCCTGCCTGGATGGTCCAGGATAATTTCTGCATCTCAAGGTCCTTAACCTTAATCATATCTGTAAAGTCCCTTTTGCTAGTGAGGTAACATATTCACAGGTTCCAGGGATTAAGAAGTGGACACCTTTTGTTGGGGGGCATTATTCTGCCTACCACATCTTTCATGCAATTAGACAAAACAAACAAAACAAAGCAGTGAATGTTTCAAAACAGGCACAGAGTTGCTCACATGAATAAATAATGTATAATTTTCACCTGGGCACATGCTCCAACCTGGCCCTGGCTCACAAGTCTGGTCAGGCAGGACACCCAGGATGGTGCTTGTGGAAAGATTTATGCACAGAAGACTCATTCCCCTTCCTCAGCCACGGAAGCAAAGTCAGGTGTGTATCACACCTGCTAACACATAGTGTTTCTAAAGCAGCACGCCGCTCTCCTTCTTAGGTGCTAAATTTGTTTTGCGTGAATGGCATTTTGAATCCTCATCACGCAGAGTCAGCACAGTGGTGTAGACCCCTCCACAGCTCCTGCTCAGCTTCAGCAGCAGCCTCCTCATCCGTGCTCCCCACACCCAGGCCCTGAGCGTTCTGCAGGCTGTAGTCTTGGTCCAGTTAGGAGACCTGCCTTTACACTTTTCAGCAAGAAATGAATTGGCCTACCGGCCTCACCATTAGGAAAAGCAAAGAAGTCATGAGAACACATATGAACGACCCCCACCATGGTGCTGGGATACATTATTTTCCAAGACCATTCATGGACCTGTTCACTCCATAGGCAAACACTGATTAAGTATTTGCCATATCCCTGGGGCAGTGAAGGACAGGAAATTCCCTGAGCATGGGCCTGCCTTCGTAGAGCTTACCACCACGAAGAGCAAGTCAGACCAGCACTGAAATAAGCACACTGCACAGGGGAGGGGGATCCCAGGTAGCGAGGCAGGGAGAGCCATCTTCATGCAGAGGGCCCTGGGGACGCTTGGGGAGGGCCTGTGAACCACGGGGAGACGTGGTGGTGCTGTGATGTGGATCTGTCTACAGGCTTTCCTCCACAGCTCCTGGCTCATGTACCCCACAGCCCTGTGACAGTCTTCTGTTAGATGGTCGGGTGCATCAGGCCTCAGGAAACAGAACCTCCTCAACCTTCTCCTGTCCTTTCTGTCCTCCTTTCAGCTGCCAGGCAAAACATCTCTCTCCTCCAGCCTTTCCTGTTGCTCATACGACCCTCCTCAGAGAAGGCCCCATCCCCACCAGCAGGGAAGAAAGCTGACATCAAGAAGCGCCCATAAAAATCCAAGAGGACAGGGTTTGGGGAGCTTCTGGATGGCGGAACATGCAGAGGCTCTTGGAGGGGGGTGCCCAGGGAGCGCACAGGACTCCACATCTTCTCCATGCCCTGCCCCACGCAGCCCTTCATCTATGTCCTTTGCAATATCCTTGGAGCAAACTGGTAAATGTAAACATGTATTTCCCTGAGTTCTGTGAGCACCCCCCAGCAAATTAATCAAACACAGCCAGGGGGTTGTGAGAACCCCAACTTGAAGCCAGTTGGTCAGAAATTCCTGAGGCCTGGACTTGCAACTGGAGTCTGAGGGGCAGCCTTGGGGACTGAGCCCCCAGCCTGTGGAGCTGACGCTACAGCAGGTGTCCACTGCTGGGCTGTGGGGAAGCCCTACACACTCGGCCACAGAAGTGTTCTTCTATGTGGATGACTGTTCTCTGCTCTCACACCAGAGGAAAAACACAGGGTGAGGGTTTTCCCCAGACAGACAGAAATCCTGGGAGCTGAGAAAGGAGGTGAAGGAGGAGTGGAAGGAATTTTGGATAGCACTGTAAGCCACAGAATCTAGAAGAAACCACATGTCCCAAGAAAAATGGGTGGCATCGTTCTGCTGACGTATGATTTACTGATCCTGAAGCTGGGGCTCAAACCCGCACTGACAGCATACATTGGTTTATGTCTGCAAATATAATAGTTTCCCATTTCTATTTATATAAAATATCCTTTTAAAAAGCAAACTTATTATGAATATATGTGTATCTGATGGATTTGTGTGTATATGTGCATGCACATGGACCCTGCACTGGACACTGAGGGACCAAAATTAAACAAAACACAGACCCTCGCTCGGAGGGATTTACTCATAATCTAGTAAGAGAGAAGTCATTAAACACGTAATTAAAATCCAACACGATGTGGGTTAGAGGAATCCAGGGGCAATACAGGAGCATCATAGAAAGAGAAAGGAAAGGCAATTGGCCGCTGAGACGTGGAGAGGGCCCGGATAGCGCGACGCATGCCCTTCACCAGAGCTGCCCAGGGAAACCCTGGCAAGGTGCACAGGGAGCAGGAGGGAAGGCGAGACAGGGCACCCCGGTCAGGAAGGGGCACCCCCGTGTAGATGTGGCACTCTCAGGAAGGCAGGCAGACGGCAGGGGATCACTGCTAACGCTCAGGCTCCCACTTTCAGGCAAAACATGTGCATGCTCCTCGTTCCCCACCACAGCCAGTCATTTTGGTAATTATTTATTCACACCTCAAACCACAGCACCTGACACCTGGAACTCTGCCCTGTTTCCTGCCTAGGAGTCCGTGACAAGATGTCCCTTAGTTCTTGGAAGATGTGTTCCTGCCACAGCAGTGACGCATTCACTTCTCCCCCATATGCTGGGAGCCAAGCAAGGACACGTTTCCTAATAATGCAGACAGCGCAGGACATGGCGGGCGCTCCTGCCAGAAGTCCCGGCAGGACTTCTACATGGAATTCAGGGCAACCAGACTTTGGAAGCTGGGGCTCTGAGTAAAACAGACTAATAAACAGGCTTATGTTTTAAATGTTTGCTTTCTTCATAATCTTAAAAATATACAACTGCAATTTATCATCCATTTATCTTAGCACCACCAAGAGTTGCTCAATTGTATGTTAGATCACGAGAAATGGCACCCAGTGTAGGGCTGAACGCAGCTGAAGGGGAGGTTGCCAAGCCGCCGGATATCTTTCCTGGGGCTGTGTGGAAGGAGGAAGCCAGATGCACAGCTCTGCCCCTGCCACCCTGCCACGGGGAGGACATGACTTGGCCCCCTCTCCACCTTCTGCCTGTATCTGAAGTGATCCAGCCCAGCTCGTCAGAGGGAATGAGGACCCACCCTCAGAGCCATCCGGACTGTGGGAGGACGCTGAGCTGCTCCTAGTGTCTCCTCCACCTGCTCACCAGGAGCAGGTGGCCCCGCAGCCTCCAGCCTCTTCTCACCATGGCTACCCAAGGGCATCTCATGACCTTTACGGGCCTCACAGATGTCACATCAAACCCAGGAAAAAGCACCACATCCCACTTGAGACAATGAATTGCAGATGACTATTTGACAAGCCATCACGTTTTGTCAACATTTAATTAAATGTGTCCATTTTAATTTGGCAGTTTTCACTTCCTATCTTGGAAGCAGAATTTTTTTCAGGCCTCCAATATTTGCATAAGCCCCCAAAAAGCTTGGAAACCCCAGGCCTCCTGCCTAAGTGCCCACTGGGTAAAATGACCTGCCTGCCAGCCCAGCCTGAAGAAAATCCCTGGTCCTGGTGCCAGGACACCTGGTGCCTCTCCCAGGCAGCACCTATGCCCCCTCCCCAGCCCCCAGCTCCTGCACATACAGGTGTTCAGCATCCACCAGCTTCACTTCCCTTGGAGGGACACCCTTTGGACTGCCTAGCTCAGTGACCATGTTTGCAGGGTTGTGATCATCCACTCAACAAACACGGACTGAGCACCCACCAGGGCGCATGCCCTGCTCCCGCCGCAAGTGATCCAGCACTGCGTGCAGCCAAATGGGATGCCTGATGAATGAACACATCAGGACCAAGGCTGCTGCTGACGGCTTAGAGTGGTCTGATCTCCAAAGGCAACATGACATCCCATACATCCCCATACATCAGGGACTGTCACGGCAACACAGTGCCTGTCTGCCCTCCAGCACCTTCTGGACCAGGCCAGGCCCTTTCCCAGCTCATCTGTGCCTGTGCCCAGACCTGTGGCTCAGGTGGATGGCCAGCCCAGGCCAGGCATGTCCTGCTGCTACCCTCTGTGCAGAGACAGGCATCCTTCAGCGTGGACAAAGCCACCCACCTGTAAGCAGATAGCATCTGGCTGCCTTGTCTACTCACTGAGTGTATGTTTCATTCGATGGATTTCCCCAAAGTAAGGGCAAGAAAATAAGGAGTGAGGTGCCTGGCTAGTAATAAGATCAAAGATGATGAAGAGAATGGAGTCATTTGCCAGGCTGACTCAGGAAGCAAATGGAAGACAGCGCTGCAAGCCAGACACTCAAAATTCCATATTATTCACAACTTAATATAATGCACTTAAATCATTCCTTTAAATGTGGTATACTGGAATTCTTTCACAAATTTAGACAATGCATTTAGAACCCCTTTCTAGTGCTCAGAAACTCCAACTAGATAAACATTAACCACAAACAGGATAAAATCCAATTTATTTTCATCAAACGACTGCACCCTGTCATCATCGCTAACATTCCCTCCACGTGAACACTGCGCCTGCTTGCGCATCTAACAGTCAGACAAAAAGGGGTCTTATATCATCGCAGAGCCAGAAAGACAGTACACCTTATAAAGGAGGCAGGATGCCCCTTTTGGAGAACACCCCTGCAATAAACAAAACCACGAGACGCTGGGTGTGCACGGCGCAGCCTCCGGCTCTGTCCCCACAGTCGGCGGCAGCGCCGGAATGAACATCTGCAGTGTGAACACGGCGCCCATTAGCTCCCGCAGCCTGTTAGCATATTTTAATGCTGTGATCACAGCTTTCTATTTCCATCAAGGCGCCACGAGGTGCTAGACTCTGGATCACACATTGCGTCATTATTGTCCCCACTGAACAGATTACACAGCAGTACTGGGGACAGGGTTGGGAGGTAATGAGGGGCAACAGAGGGAAGGGCAGGTGGAGCACCGGGCGCCCTGCAGAGGATGGGTGGGCACTGCTCAGAGCTGGGGCTCTCATCTCAGCGGGGGCTCAAAGACATCGCATGCCCTGATCAACGTCTCTCTCAGACACCTGAAAATAATAACACTATTTACAAAGAAACACCTCTCTTGGCTAAATGTTCCATCTAATATTTATCTCATTAAAGTTAATAACAGAGGTCAAGTCACCATTTCAGAATGCTTTTTTTTTGCATCACAAGTGACTCCAGGGATCAAACCTGCCTTCCTTGCCAGCAGCTGCGAAAAACCAGGCTTGAGGTGTTAATAAACCAAGGTCACTACGGAGTAGCGGAGCTGCTGACTCTTGATTTTAACTCATTCTTGTGATACAAAAAGTGCACAAATCCATTGTCATGTATGACACAAACAAGTTTCAGGGCTGGGCCTCCAAGAAAAACATCATGAAGGGTCCTGCTCCTTTCGAACCTCACACCCCAAGTTCACACACAGCAGGACACCAGTTCATGGGCCTCCTCATTTCCAAAACGCGAGCACATGCATGCAACCACAGGCACACCAGGAGCAATGCAAAACAAAGTCCACCATCATCTGTTTTCAAAGGACAAGATAGCGGGGTCCTGCTTCTTTTAAAACGATGACTGTCCCTGTGATTCCTTCATTTCATTTGCACATGATGCAAATCTCGTGACCTCACACTCGCTCATGTGCACCCCCACAGTGCTCTGCATGCTGAGCAGAGCACAAGCCCATCTCTGTGCCCTTTCTCTCCCTGGTCATTTGCACTTGGAAAGCGGCATTCCATGTAGCATCCCCCGTGGTCCCCCTCACTTGCCCCAGGACGTTGCCTCTGGCCTTCCTGGAGGTTCTCGCTGGGGGTCACCCCTCAGGCTGAGGCTGGACTCATTGCTACTGACCTCCTTAATCCTAAGGAGGGGTCCGATAAGTTCTTATCACATCTGGTTGTTCTAACAATTAAATGAGATGACTCAAGTAAAGCACTTAGCAATTAGTAAACACACGACCTGGTGGAATTGTTGAGAGAAGTTCACACATGCAGAAAGCTCTTTTGAACATTGCAGAGCATGACCAAGATGCTGATCGTCAGGACTGCAGATCCCTCCTATGTCGGTATTTTTCCAAGTCCCCAGCCCCAGGCTGACTCATAGCAGCAGCTCTGCCCAGGAGCAAGGACTCCCGCCGTCCTCCTTTTCAGCTCCAGAAGAGTCTCCTCCTGTGCACTGGAGTCCTTCCGTCCACATCTCCACTCTCTAGGCTCCATCCTACCCTCGCAGAGACTTGCTCACAGGGGTCCTCCTCTCTCTCTAGCGCACCCACCACCTTTGCTGAGCTATCCCTGTGCTGGGAGATAGCCCCAGACTCCTCCTCGCCCCCTTCCATGGCACCCAGTCTGCACCGGCTGCATCCTCTGAGCACAGCAAGGAGGGTGGCCAGGAGCCGCCACTGCCACCATGAACCCCAAACTGGGGACACCACACTGGGACCCTGGCTGTGCCAGGCACACTCTGACTTCCCTCTCTGTTCATCTCCTGCTGTGGCTTTCATGTGGATTCCTCCAAACCCTTTTTTACATAATCCCAAAGGCACAGCTTCTGGGGACCCGCCCCTCTGACAGCCTTCCTAGCTAGGCCCAGTCCCTACTCTCAGGGGCACACGCCACATTCACCATAGGCTGCCTACTCTGCAAGGGAGGGTCCTTCCAGGCGATTTCTTCCTGCCACCCTGATGCTGCCTAACCTGACAAGTTGGTGTGAGGACAGGGTCTAGTGGAAGGAGAACCGGCCTAAGAAATGGGAAGCACTGTTAGGGTCTGAAGGTTTTTGTATTCTCTCCCCACCCCCAAAGTCATATGTTGAAATCCTAACCCCTGAGTGACGAGCTTAGGAGGTGAGACCTTTGGGAGGCATTCAGTCATGAAGGCAGAGCCCTCAGGATTGGGATTCATGCCCATGGGAAAGAGACCTCAGAGCGCTTCCTTCCCCTCCTGCCATGTAAGCACATAGCAAGAAGGCATGGTCTGTGAGCCTGGATGCAAGCCCTCGCCAGACACTGAGTCCGGCAGCACCTTGATCCTGGACTTCCCAGCCTCCAGGCCTGTAAGATGCACATTTCGATTGTTTATAAGCCATCCCATCTGTATTAGGCCGTCTCTTGCATTGCTATAAAGGAATATCTGAGATTGGGTAATTTATAAAGAAAAGAGGCTTAATTGGCTCTGGGTTCTGCAGGCTACATAAGGAGGCATAGTGTCGACATCTGCTTCCAGGGAGGCCTCAGGGAGCTTCCACTCATCATGCAAGGTAAAGGGGGGACTGGTATCTCACATTGGGGAGCAGAAGCAAGGAGTGAGGGGGGAGATGCCGCACACCTGAACAACCAGACCTTGTGAGAACTCACTCACTACCTCAAGGACAGCACCAAGCCACGAGGAATCCGTCCCCATGACCCAAACACCTCCCACCTGGCCCCACCTCCAGCACTGGGGCTTACATCTCAACATGAGATTCGGAGGGGACAGATAGGCAAACCATATCACAGTCTATGGTATTGGTAATAGTAGCCCAGACAGACTAGAAACATACATATTATGACTTCTGCCAAAGACTATTTTTGTGACCTTGAAGTGGTCATGTAAATTCTCAGGCTTCAGTTTCCTTTCATGAGTGCAGAACTAAACTAAGCTATCTCTAAGAACCTTCCAGCCATACAATAGCTTTGTGTCGTAGCCTCTCTTGCTCAAAAACCTTCAATGACTTCCTTCATGAAAGAGAATGAAAGCGATCTGGCCTGACATCCCTGGCTTTCTAGAATCTGACCCCACCTACCTTTCTAGTGATGCTCCTCAAAGTCAGCCCTCCCCTCCCCGCAAGCTTCCATGACAAGCCTATGTGGCATCCCTGCCCAGCCGTCTCCCCACGACACTACCCCTGAAGAGCAGGGCTTCCCCAGACCCTGCCAGCCCATGATGGCAGCCTCCCTGAGCACCCAGGTTCAGGAAGATGTTCCCTCTGTCCTGCAGACTGGCACTGCAGATACGTGCCACAACTTTGTGGGCCTTCTCAAGGACACCATTTAGCACTGGACAGAACAAAGCTGGGAGGCAAAGCCTCCGTCTCACACACACTCCACCCTCCCATGTTACCTAGCCCCTGCAGCCCTGCAGCTGCCCATAGAGCCCAGCCCATGCCTCTCATGCATTCAATACTCAGAAAAATACCTTCCATGAAGTAACCCAGAGATGGGATGTTTCATATTACTCAGCATATAATTTTCCACAAGTGACTACCCCAAACATGTTTTCTCTATAACACCCTCCAGCCCCCTGTCCAGACATAATCTTTCAACAACTATTTCTCCTTCAACAACTTATGAAAACTAATCAGTCTTGGGATCTTGTGGGTTTTTTTTGTTTTTTTTGTTTTTTTTTGTTTTGTAGGGGGTTGTGGGGAGAGAAGCTAACTGCACTGGCTCCAGGTCCTGTCATTTCCAGTTAACATCTCCTAACATGAGAGCAGACACTGAACCAGAAGGGCGAGAGGAGGCAGCGGCTGCTGATCTAGAGGCCTCATGGGGCTTTAGTGGGAGGCATGGGTAGGCCTGGAAGGGCAGGGTCTCTGCCAGCCTTTTAAGGTCAGATTGGCATTTAAAATTCTGGGTTCATGCCAACCCCTCTTACCAAGGAAGAGACAACACTCAACACTTCTATCTCCAAAGCCTACGCAAATGGAAGAGGGAACTCTCTCGGTAGTGTGTTCCTTTGGCTGTCCTTCCACAAAAAGTCACGTGAAGTCAAGACACAGGCTTACATCCCGTGATGGAAGGTCCATCATTTTGCTTGATTGGTTCAGCCGCCACCCCGGCCCCATGACAGAGAGAGCGGTTGGGCCTGAACCCACTGCCTGCCCAAACCCAGACAGGGAGAACAGCTGGCATGCAAGGGCCTGCGGCGGTACACCCTACCTGGAACTACAGCTGACCTTCCCCAAAGATCTAAGGGTAAAAGGCCAGAAGTGTAGCTCAAGTTCCTTTTTCTCTGAATTTTTAGAATAAAGCGAATAACAGATGCCCAGCACCCTCCACTAACAATGAAGAGATAGATAAGGATGAAGGAGATAGCGCCATGGCAGAGCCATCCACAGCAGACAGCCTGGCTCAGGGGCCCTCTCTGGAACAGGTGCACGCCCGCAGGAAGGCAGGGGCCTTTCTCAAGGAGGCAGGGCAATCTGAGATTCTTCTCTCCCAAGCACACATATGAGCCTGGGGGTCACCCCACTGAGCCGCCAGTCTCTGAAATGGGGAGATGCACTTTATGGTCCCAAGATTTTAAGTGAACAGAACCAAGAGGTGGTAAATTCTCACTTAGCACAAGGCTCCCCTTCCAGTCCCCATGGCTGGCAGCAGAAGTGCTGATGCCCACAGCCCAGCCCCCTGCCATGTGTCCCTTCCCTACAGGCCATCCTAGGGAATGAAAAGTTTCTGCCCTGAGTGGATGGTCCTGGTGTGAACAGCAAGCAAAGGGTCTAGGGCAAGAAGGTGCCCCTCTAAGGACAGCTGGACCTTCCAGAGGACCACGGCAATTTTTCTAGGAGCTGTCTGGAAAAAGGACAGACTCACTCGCTGCTTACAACTGCTAACTCCTGAAACAAGATTTCTTTCTTCCCTCTCCAGTGATTGTCTACTTTGAAAATATTTTTTATCTTTGATTTCTCTTTTCTTTCTGGGAAGGAAGCAAATAATATCTTCTTTTCCCTCTGCCATTAGCTCTTGGGACAGAACAAGAATGGATGAAGGAGTGAAAAAACGATTACTGCAAAGTTTAGGTTGTTGGGTTTTTTTCCCATGTTAAAGCTGCCATGACTGAAAGAGGCACCAGCCCAGAGGGTGAATTCAGAAGTCCAGCCCTCAGAGGGTCACCCACCTCTGCAGTCCATGACATATCTCATGGCAGCTTTAGACTTCAGCTTTATTTCTGCAATTACTCAAAGATGGTCCCTTCCAAGTTTCACTGTAGTACCCTTTTGGATAAATTTTTTCAAGATGAAGACGTGATTAGCGGCCATCAATCCAAGAGACAAGGCACCTCCCAGCCAAACGGCAAGCTGCTGCGTCGCCTCCCGCCTTATCAGTGGTCCCCCAGCCTCCGCCCCCCAATCTCATCTTTACCTCAGTATCTCCTTCCCGACTCCCACCACACTTACACTGGGAGTCTTCATGAGCAGAAACTCACTTCTGACGTCACATAAACTCCATCCCCACCACTCAGAAAATAATTAGGAAGACAAGCATCACGACTACACAGGCACCCAAGCGCAGCCAGGCAGGCGCTGGGGAATTTTTTACCCACTTTCCTACAGCTCTGCCAGTTGTGGAGCTGCCCGGAAGAGACCCAGTGTGGGGAAATTCGCAGAGATTCATAAAAAGAGAAAGCAAGCCCGGTGAGCCTCTAAAACCCTTGCAAATTAAGAGGCTAAATGAACAGTCAAGACCAACGGTTTCCGCAAGAGCAGTGCTGAGTGTGCTAATATACACAATTAACGCAGGTCACCCCGCGGGCTGCATTCCCATCTTAACCACACAAGACAACATCCTCCTTTTCACCCCAGCTCCTCTCTGGCCTTTGAAGCCCGGGTCTGAAATATATCATTCTGCATTCTGGGCAGTACAGCTTAAATCAATAGTGTTATCATCCTACAACTGTCCTTTCACGCTCTCCCTAATGCCTAATAATTGTCAAATTTGCACTAAAATTGATCAAGTAACAGCGGGCCTTTTCTCTTAGCACCCCCTCTCCCTACACCCTCCCGGCCGCCCCTTGGCCTCCCCCAGGAAGCAGGATCACATTGATTTCGATCTGATTACAGGAGAGATTGCCCTGACTTTCCCCAGTTACTTAAGCCGGCGTCTCATTGCGTGTCCTTAGAGACCAGGGCTTCGCTCAGGCAGAGAGCGTCTAGACAGTATTCATGACCCATCTGTCTGGCACGGCCCAGCGGATGGCAAACTCTATTAGAACTGAAACCATTTTTCCCTCCCCCTTCTCCCATCCCTCTTTCCCTTTGCGAAGCAGGAATCTGACACTGAAAATTACTATCATTGTTGCAATTCTCAAAATAGCACCGCCAGACTTTCATTAACATCCACGCTAGACTACTAAATATTTAAAGAAGTGGATAAATTTCATCTGAAGTGGGACAGCCCCGCACACATGAAAGCAGTAACAGAATCAAAATGTAAATCTAAGAGGTTGTTTTTATCCGAGTAAATTTAGTGTCACAGCAGGAGGAAATGATGCCTAAGGTTTATTAAAACTTACCCTCCCATTTGTTCTCCGCCTTTGTTTATTTGAAAAGGCAGAATTACCGTTTAAGACCCAACACGATTTTAATTGATCAGAAAAGCGTCTTGGAGAAACAAAGGCAGCCAACACAAGGGGCGGAACCGGGAGGGGAGGGTGTGAGGCTGCCAGCGCCTCCCTGGGGCTCATCCCACAGAACTGTTCAGGCAGAAGCGTGTTGCCAGTGACAGCCCCTGCAACTCGATCCCGTGGCAAACCCAGAGAGAGGCATATTGCCCTCCACATCTTGTTTTAAATACCACCTTGGGTCACTGTCACAGTTAGTAGTTGGTTTGCCATAGATTCTTTTTTTTTAGTCAAAAAAAACGGGGGCAGGGGGGCGGGGCGGGGAGCCCTGTCCAAAGCACACAGGCTGCTCTGCAGAACAGTGTGATTCATTGAACATGGCCTTGATGGAGGCCAGCCAGAATTAAGTCGGTGGAAACCCAGAGCCCCTCACCCCAGCCTCGCTCCAAGGTAACACCACAACCTGGAAGACCCCTGCCCCACACCCCCTGCAGTCAGCAACGTCAACAGGGGAAGTCCAATCTGGTGAATGCCAGAGGGCCCCCGGGGCAGGCCTCACCCCTCCCAGCACAGCTGGAGATGCTGAAGGGGCCAATGCGCTCAGGCAAGAGTCAGAGGGAAATTGGGGATCAGAGGCTAAAAGCCCACATGTGGCTGATGCGGGCTCTTGGCGCCCGCAGCAGGTGAAGCGGGGAGGGTGATGGCAGAAACAGAGCCGCCCCCATGCTGAAGCCACGCTGCCTCTCGCCTCCCCAGGGCAGCTGTCATCATCCCCATCCTCCTGACAAGACAGTGAGTCAGAGAGGAGAGCTGGCTTCTGGGTCATACAAGTACTACCTGGACGGGACACAATCAAAGAAGGGATAGCTTATCAGTTCGTAGAGGAAACCCCAAGGAATCAACAGAATCAACGATCCCTGACACACAGGGGCTCTTAGGTTAATTTTTCATGATCTGTTTGAAAATCCAGCGTGAAACCAAGAATCGCCATCTACGTATCAATTGAAAACAATCATCCTCTGTGGCCCTCCTGAACAGAAGATGGTTGGTTTTATCCCCACCACCCAAGCCCTTCAAGCCTTTTAAGAACTGATGAGTAAATCCCTATCTTACTGGAAAAATACCACGGCGGGGCGGGGGGGAAATAGCACCTCCAAAGACAAAACCATGGCCTGAGTTCAACACCCCAGCAGCAGCACACCTTGGCTGTGTGACTCTGAGTAAATCACCTCACCGCCCTGAGCGCTGCATTCTTACGACCTTTCTAGGGTGCTTTTGAGAGATAAATGAGATGATGAGTGTAAACAGTGAGCACTCGGCAAACAGCAGCTCCCTTTCTACCTAATTCCCGTCCCCAGGAAGCAGTGGACCCTCCAATAGATGATGCTTACTGAGCATGTACTGTGGGCCAGGTATTACTCTAATTGCCTGTCCTGCACTATTTCAGTAAATCCTCAGAACAACCCTTTGAAAGAGATACCAATATTATCCTCATTTTATAAATGAGAAAATCGAGGTACACGGAGGCTGAACAACTTGCCTAAAGCCACAGGCAGTGAGTGGTGGTGACTCCAGGTGACACACTCATGCACACATGCACCACACAGCCTCACCCTCACACACGGACACACACACTCATGCACATATGCACCACTCAACGTCACACACACACACACACCCACACATGCACACACCCACACACATACATGCATCTACACACATTCTCACACACACATGCACCACACACCCTCACCTACACATATACATGCACACACACGCACACACACTCATGCACAAATGCATCAGACCCTCTCTCACACACATGCACACACACTCATGTATACATGTACCATAGACCCTCACACACACACAGATGTGTACACAGATAGACTCATACATATACGCACCACACTCACCCTCACACACGTGCACACACACGTGCACACTCATGCACAAATGCACCACAGACTCACCCTCACACACGGACACATTCATACACCTGCATACACACTCCCCCCATGGCACACCCACGCATGCATGCACACACCACACGGAGTCACATGCATGCACATACCAGACTCACACTGACACCTACACACTTGTGCACACACACACTACACATTCTCACACATACTTGTGCACACATACCACACACAGTCCCACACACTCTGGCATACTATCTCATGCATACACACACAGACTCACACCTGCTCACACACTTACACGTCTTTAGGGCCGGCCAGAAGCACTCCACATTTCCTCTGTGCTTGGCACGACTGGTCCTTCCTACACAGCAGATGGATATTTAGAGGCCAAAGGTCTGTCCCTCTAGGGCTGCAGCACTGGGAAGCCCTGATTGGTCACATGCCCAGTAAAAGCCTATCACACTGTTGGTCCCAGAATAAATGCTTACCAGAGTAGGCTTCTACTTTGGTTGGTTTGGGTGTTTATGGCAGTCTAAACACACATGGGAAGGACAGGAAGTTTGTGGGCACCAACCTTATGTAGTCTCTTCCTTTGTCTTCTCATGCAGGCTGCCAGCATCACGTGGATATTTTCAATCCTTGCTTCCACTTACAAGGTACTAGGCCATGCAAGCAAGCCTTTTTCATCCTCTGGTCAGGCTTGAGTTTTCTAAAATAATATTCATCCCTACACTCAGCAAATATTTACAGGGCATGTAGCATATGCTACATGTGCCAGGCACCGTGGCAGGCGCCAAGGCTACCGCAGAGACCTCATGGGCACTGTTCACCTGGCAGCCACGCTCACAGAATGCTGGGAGGCAGCAGAGAAAGGATCAACGGTCTCCAGTCAACACTCTGAGTGTCCACTATGTGCAGCTGACCTTTGAACAATTTGGGGGTTGGGGCTCTGATATCCGTGCGGTGGAAAATTTGTGTATAACTTTCAACTCCCCGAAAACTTAACCACTAATAGCCTACTGTTGACTGAAAGCCTTACCTATAACATTAGAAGTCGATTAACACACATTTTGTATGTCATATGTATGATATGCTGCATTCTCACAATAAAGCAAGCTAGAGAAAAGAAAATGTTAAGAAAGATCATAAGGAAGGGAAGGGGAGAGGGCTTAGCCCCTGCACGCCTGGAGTTTAACCCGGAGTTAAACAGGTCATTGACAATCCCCAAATTCCAGATGCGACCTGGGAGTTGGCTATCCAAGTGTAGCAGAGGGGGTTCCTAAAAATGTTAAGTGTATGCATCAAACATATTTCAATTCATCAGTTCATCATAACACACAGAGGAAATCTCAGTGGTCACCCGTGCAGAGTGACAGGGCACCCTCATCCTTAAGTTACTAGATCCTATATGATATACACTTCAGGGTAATCAAATCGTTGATGGGGAATTTCTCTTTATAGATGTATCCCCACTAATTACTTGAGAAAAAAGGACAGAATTTGGTTGTGACTGTTTTGCAACCCCAAATGCCTGACAGTATCACACAAAAGACAAGCAGACACAATGTGCTCCTGATGGAAGAGCTGTACCGAGGCAGTAGTTTCACACACACAGCGTTCACACCTGAGTCTCCCCAGACCTCCGCATTACCTACCACATGGCAGGAATGGTGTGGGACAGAGAAGCACATTCAGTGACTCCACAGGAAAGCAGCCAGCAAAATCCAGAGTACAGAAACTGCAGAACAAGCAAGCCAGACCCCTCCACCTAAAGTCACAAAAGGGAGGAGAAGGGGGAGGAGGAGGAGGAGGAGACGACGACAGGAAGACGGAGGGAGAGGAAATAGATATGGAGGGAGAACCTACAGAAACAGAGATCCTTCAGCAGCAAAGTGATCTACGATGCCTGGGGCTTCTTTGGATCCTGGTGCAAACAAATGATAAACAGAACAAACCAAAACACACATTTATAAGACAACTAGAGAAATATGAACTCAAAAAGTATATTTGGTGACTATTCTCTAATATAGAGAATTATGGTTAAGGTTTACTGCAATAATATAGGGAAAAAATAGAAGCGTCTGGCATTTGCGAGCCCTGGTTATGCACAGGTTACCTATGTGGTTATGTGGTTATAAGCCTGATCCCCAAGTCTTCAATAAACAAAATGCTTGGGAGGGGGTAAGTTGCTGGCTTAAGGTGGGAAGGAGGGCAGTCATAGCTTAGTGCCTACAGGTGACAAGTAGGATGCCAGTCTCTTTAGGAGAAAAAATGAAGAAGGTGGGAAGAGCTGGTTTCGAAAGTAAGATAATCAGCTCAGATTTTAATAAGTTGGATTTTATTTTATTTGGTTATTATTACCCTAAATGGCAACAGGAGGAAAAAGTTGCCTCCTGAAAAAGTCCTAAAGTCATAATCCTGGCATAACTGGGTGCACTTTATCAGCTCCAGTTCATTTGATTTGCGGTCAGTTTGATGAGGTCTCTATATAGAGAGAAGCAGCTTCCCCCCAACCCTCCAGTAGCAGGGGGAGCTGCTCCTCTCCCTGCTTTCCCCGAATCAGATTCTCTCGGTTAAGTGGAAATTCCACTGAAGCTCGAAGGGAAAGTTGTGGCTTCTTGTCGACGCTGACCTTACTCTTAAGGTCCAGTGGAGAGAATCCCTCAGCAGCGCTGGCTTTGGGGGTCTGTGCTCGCCAAGGCTTTTGGAGGGCGTGGCACTTGCCAGGCTGCACAGACCACTCAATTATCGCTTCTGGACAGTCGAAGGAACGCTGCTGTCCCCCACTAAGATGTGGCCAAGGGACGTTGGAAACACAGCACCACAGGACGTGCTCGGCTGGGCAGGAACGGTGAGGTGGCAGGTCCACCAAGCGGGATGCCAGCCTCAGGCTCCCCGCAGCCAGCCAGCCAGCAGGTGGCCTGTCCTAGGACCAGGGCAGGAGGTGGAGCCTTATACACTGGCTTCTGTCTCTCTAGGCCCAACCCACTTTCTCAGCCGTGCCCCACATGGGCCCCAGCCATGGCCTTCTGTCCCAAGACAGCACCACCCTCATTGCCAACCTACACTCATGCTCTTCTGGGCCCTGGCACTCTGTCCTCTCCTCTTGCCATCCAGCACACCTCCTCCAGGAAGCCACTGTGACCACTAATCCAATCAGGATGAATCTATCCCCTGAACCACAAATGACTGGACCCGCTCGGCCCTCATTCCCTGGGCCCATTTTTAGTTATCTTTGTGCAGGTGTGAATTCGCCTCCCCATTCTCAGCACCTTGATAGCAGGGTCTATATTTTCCTTCATTCCTCGTTTCCACAAGGCCTAGTACAATGACGAGAGAAGGTACTTCATAAATAATTTTGTTTGTATAAGGAATAATTTGTATAATTATTTTATTTGTGTAAATAACAAATAATTGTGCTTGTGTAATTTGTATGTTTACTGCTCGGGGTACAATATTTTGATAGAGCAGCCAGAGAAAAGATGTGACAAAAGCTGGCAACTTAGGCTGACAGCATATTTCCTCTTCCACAGAAAGATGCAGCCAGGGAAACTCATTCCCCAGGAGATAATGGATGTCAGCCCAGACCTCCACGTCCATGCAAAAATCCTTTGGTCTCTCAGCAGAATAAAGCAGCCTCGGTCCAACGATAACCTGACCACGGTGAGGAGAGGCAAAAGGCAGATGAAACCCACTATGCCTCAGCCTGGGCTCCAAACACATTTTTGTTTGAAGAGAAAAGCTACTTACAGCAACTTTCAGAGCTTCTGTGATTCTTAGTATTGCTGGCTTTACAAATAACAGTAACATTTTCTTGTTAACCTTAATTCATGCTGAAATTTAGCAAATATCAAATGGGAGATATGGCCAAGACATCTGAGCCATGGAGCATACTCAAAGATAATGGCATGGACAGGAAACTAAACTGATTCTAGCTCATCTGGAAATCCAGAAGGTCTCACCTCGCTTCAGCCTCAGTGCCCTCAGATCTGGAACACTGAGTATATCCTCCAGGTGGGAACAAGGTAACATAAATCACACAAGCCAATCCTCCTCCTAAGCAGGAAGAAGAATGAGGCACCGCCTTTCTGAAGCGTGGCACTTCATAGACAAGAGTTCGTGGGATACTCTGATTCCGTCCAGGTGGAGAGGAAGGGGACCTTACCATCAGAGCAGCACACCATGAAAGGCAGGCTGTCCGTCTGCTGTAGGAAACGGGCTGGTGAAGGATCCGATAAAAAGTGTCATCCACTAACATCCGAGGCTCTAAGGCTCGTTCACAGCTATTAACAGGAAGTGAAATATCCCTGTTCGCTGCCCAACAGAATACGGGGAAGAGAATACATAGCCATTCAATATGAGACCACCCTCTGGCCTCCTCCTCTGGGAAGCCACACACCTGGCAGAGGTGAGCTGCAGCAGAGGACAGAGAAACCACCATCTGCCCTGGAGTTCCCAGCCACACAGAACAATCCAGAGGCAACCCGCGCCGTGAGCGTCCCCCCATGACCACTCTGCCAGCTCCCTCGGGCGCCTGCAGAGAACCTGAGGGGTACGTGGGGGGCAGCCACAGGCCAGGTCGCGGCCTCTCCCAGGGGACAGAATAGGGAGAATCATCTAGGATCGCTGGCCAAGTGCACTTGTGGACACCTGTGAATTCCTGCTCCGTGTACGGAATGGCTCTGACATTACAGATGGACCATACAAAGTCATAGCAGCGCACTCCCCAGGAAGGGCCACGTGGGGAGTGGAGATGGCAACTGCAACACGGTGACGTAGACTGCGTTTTCCATGGACATTCTTTCCTTTAGATGCTTACACGGCAGGAAGTGTGCCTGTTCCACAGGGAGAGAAACCGAGCTGAAAGGAGTTGTCACTCCCCTAGGCCGAACCTTGAACCCAGATCAATCTGAAGCCACAGCCACAGTCCTGCCCTTTGTCATTCCATCTCCTGGCTCTCCAGTCTTCTTAGAAGAGAGTAGATTGTAAATAATATCCCATTTTAGCTACAAAGACAAAAGTTCTAGTCATATCTGAACAGTAGGGGGCCAAGAGTTTGCCAACAGGATCGTAAGACTCCTCTGTTAGGACAAAGTTGGGCCACTGATGGATGTAACTGCTCCCTCGGCTTCTAGGCAGAATTAAAGTGCTCGCATTTTAAAAATGAGTGGAAAAGTGATCTGGAGATAGGCCTTAAAAACCGGAAAGAATACTGACAAGAAAGGGAGGGAGGGAGGAGGGAAGGGTAGGAAGGAGGGTTGAAAACAGGGAAGCCCTTGGCAAAAGGGCCCTGAAGTAAAGGAGGAGCCCGCAGACCAGAAGAAGCCTGTGGAGCGCCCCAGAGCAGAGGCCAGGGCTCCAGAACTCTGAACCCAGTCAAGGCAGCACACAAGGTCCTGATATTCTCCACACAGCTTACCATGGTGTGTCTGCTGTTAGTCAAGTCCAGAGAAAACAGAGTAAGATGCTGCTTTTACTCACCTCCTTCTAAGACCCCCAGCCTGGGTTGAGGTAATCTTGAGTACTTAGCGCCTGGACTATGCTGCTCTAAGTGCTGTCTGTGGACTGTCCTGTGTGATGCTCCAATAACCATTCTTATGTCCCCATTGTGCAGATGAGGGCACTGAGGCTCAGGAGATGAAAACAACATTGTTCCATCCATGTGGAAAGGCCGACAAGCAGGGTTCCTCAGGGCTCCCGGCCCTCTGGCCTGCTGCCTACTCGTCCTCAGGGAGGTGCTCACCCAGCTCCCAGTGCCTCGTCCTGACCTGCAGCCTTCCTCCCTCTCCCTGCACTCAGCCCTGGTTCCATGCACTAAGTAGGACACCCAGAGCGAGTGCCTCCGGGCCATCCTGGGCCTGGGGGGAGCAGGGGCCTGCGGGCCAGATGACTCCAGGTGAGAGGCAAGCTGTATTACACAGAGACTACCGCACAAAACACGGACCCAATGCCAAGCAAGCACGCGCCCAGCCCGAACTTCCAAGAACTGTCTTTGCAAAGTATAGAGATGGGACTCAAAGAGCGCTCGGTAGGAGAAAATGCACATGGAAATACAATAGAAAAACTTGAGAAAAACTATTTGTACTATAAGACTCTTGAATTTAGCAAGCATAAATAGCAGGCTTAAAATTTGCTAGAGCACAGTCATTTTTATATTGGGGACATACGTAACTTGCCCCCCATATAAAAATACAGTAGGAATACAGAAAATAGTTTCTTTTTTTAAATCCCCTCCCATTTTCACATTTGCAGCACTGGTATTTATGTAGTCTAATTTCCATAACAAAAATTTTAAAATCTGTCTCAAATATAACTCCTCAAAATAATGTCAGTAAAACTGGGGAGAGAAGCTGAATGCATCATAAAATGATCTCAGTAAGAAGGCTGTGTGAGGAGGGTTGGCCCGGCCAACGCTCTTCCCAAGGTGTGCAACTGCAAAAAGATCTTCACCCTCAACCCCCTTCACTTAGCCCAGAGAAACACAGAAAACAGTAAGCCACTTTTCCTAAGAGAAGTTCAGCGGGCTTTCAAAGCTGCCTTCTTTCTCTTCCCTTGTCACAAAAACCATGAGATCAAAAACCAACGAACTTCAAACTCTGACTCCACTTCTTCAAATTCAAGAAATGCTCAAAGCCTCAGCCTTGGGGATTCACACATGTCAAAACCTCACTCAAGCTGTTTCCATCCAGTGTCTAATAGAAAAACACATGATCAGAACCTTTAAGGATCCCATGTAAATTTTCTACTTTCATATTTCAGTTGCATGATTAATTACGGACCTTCCACATATCTTTCTTTGCTTATTTAAAATTACTTCTGAAGTAATAACGTTGGTATGAAGAATACTAAATCAATACATGATTTCTTGGAATCCAGGCATTGCTCAGATAAATGGCAAAAGCCTATTTCAAAACACAGCTCCGCTGACCACTTTAGAGAACAGAACAAATTTCCGACTTTTAAACATGCTGTCCCTCTATCCTAAAAGAAGAAAACATTTCCTTTGTGAAAATGCAAATCTCTTTCCTTAACCAGAAAACAATCTCCTTCCCATGTCCCAGTGACCCCACCTCCTAACCATTTCAGAACCACATCAGACAGTGCCACCCAGGTGAGAGGAGAGACTTACAGTTGAAGATGCCCGGAGGCGGGTGCTCGGTCACCAGGAGACAGTTCTCTTCGTCACTGTTGTCCCCACAGTCGTTCTGTTGGTTACAGACCAGCGAACCAAGATACAAGCATTTACCGCTGGTGCAGGTGAATTTGCACTCTGAAAAAGTACAATATAAAGCATGGAGCAGTCAATGCAAGCTTGGTGCTCTTAAGCTGTGACTGTCGTTGGTTTTTCTTTCCCCCATTTGCATGCCATGATTGTTTGGGAGCTCAGACTATCTGGAGAGCCCAGGACACTAAACTCAGAGAAGGGCCATCTGGGTAAGGACCTTCCTTGTATGAAACACACAGGATGGTGCCCTCCTGCACTCCACAGGGGCGCCGAGGCCTGCCATGCACGCCTCACCCTACGGCACTGCCCACACAGTAGCACAGGTGCTCTCTTTCTTTCCACGACCTGCTCTGCAAAAGTCATAGCTGTGGGGCTCTATTATTCGGTTTGAAAACATCCTTGGCAGTTCTCCACACCTCCGAGAATGGGGGAGCCCATGCAGCCAGCCGTGGCAGGGGCCGTCAGAACTCAGGAGCGCTGGCTTAACAAAAGGACACTCAGACATTTGATTTCCCACTTGCCACTGTTGTGGTGAGAATCTGGACAACATATTTCACTACTCTGACGTTCATTCATCTCATGCCTAAGAAAAATCAGGCATAATACCAGGCATGGGTAGCAGTGAATTTACAATGTAAAACATGGGAAAATCATGTGTGCTTTCTGCTAAAGGGCCATGTTGGTGAACTATAAAAATAGGGCAGGTCCCATATCCAAATCCCTATAGGCCACACTGAACACAGGCTCCCTAAAATCTGTACGAATCAATATTTGAAAACGGAATTCAGTTTTGTAGGACTTTAAAATAAATTTGCACACTTAACACATTACTATCCATTTAAGCAATGAAGAATAAAGGAAGTTACAAAATTATATACACACTTGAGCACAGAAAGGTCCATGACATCTTACAGTGACTGTCATCCTGCATTCTGAGTGTGGGCTTGGCCCTAGGAGACCACAGAAGCTGGCAGGATTCACACGGCACGGCCCACTCAGTAGACAGCGGGAAGACAGAGTCTCGGGAGGAGTCCCGGGTTTCCTCACTGCCGCTGACTGTCACAGCCTCTTCCTTTTTCCGGGCCTTGGTTCTGTCTGTCTGGAATAAGGGTGGCAGACCTGGATCAAGTCCAAGGTCCTTTCAATTCGAATTTTCCATCATTCAAATAAAAGGCTGGTCATCGGCACACCAAGGCCTCTTCCAGCGATGCTAACCATGTGTGGGGCTACCCCAGCCCAGCCTGCCTCTCAGCGGCGAACTGTGGCCCGCAAGATAATAACCTTTACCTGTTGTAAAGAAACACAACTTAAGAGTCCTCAAAGTATTTTTGTGAACCTGTATAAAAAGGGTATTATAATCCTCCATTTGTTCACATTCTCCTAAAAGAGTATAGAAAAAGAAACCAGCCGAGCTGCTGACCTAGTTTAGAATAACATGTGAACACAGCCCAAATGCACACCCACGAGCACCTCGCTAGCAGCGCCATCCAGGTTAGAAAATCTGTGTGCAGAGTGAGGCCGGGCCACGTGGTGGGGGTGCTGCTGGAGCCAAACGCTCTCTTTCCATAAGGTGGAAAGATTAAAACCCAGCTGTTTGAAATCACATTTACGAAGTAACATTTTTTTAACTTAATGGAAAAAAGGGATGTCAAGGGAAAAAATTATCTTCCTTTCCAAAAGAAATATTGGACTATGGATTTATACCAAACATGAAAAGCACATTAACCAAAAACAGGTACTCCCTGTGTTGCTAAAACGGTGATTGGGAAAAAGGAATACTAATCTGAATTGAATCAAACTCTTAACTAAAAAGTTCACCATCGCTGTGGTTTGAAAGGATCTGAGGTTAGACTACCATACTCAAGTTGGTGTGGAACATTAAACTACCCAAGAAATGAAACCACATCCACGCTTTACTCATTTTAACTTGTTGGGGGGAGATACGACATGCTTGCAAGGAAATGAATTCTGTGACTCATTCATTCGTTCATATAACCAATATATTAGCCGCTTCTATGTTCTGTGCTAGGTACTGAGACGTGGAAACTCGGAAGTGAATGAACTAGCCCTCTTCAAACAGCTTATGATATGAACTATTTTAAAAATGTGAGCAGTGACTAATTTGCCGCTCCTTCCAAGGCCAAACATTTCCCTTCTTTATCTCCTTCATATTCTAGAGTGCACCCAGCCTGTGACAGGCACTCGGTGAATCACACATTTGTTGAATAAATGAATAATTCGATCTGAGCCTCATAAGAACCCTGTGAAATAATTAGAGCAGCTATTATTCTTCCCATTTTATTCCATTTTGCTTCATCTCACAGCACTGCCTCAGTTTCCAAATCCACTTTGAGGAATGTGAGAGACTCACTTGTAATGGGCATGGCCCCATGCCTAACAAAGTTCCCCAAATCGCTTGTTGTCTTAAGTAGGCTCAACCTTACTCAGGAAACACTAACAAGGCTTGTGCTACTAATGTGCTTGGCTCTTACTTCTTAGATAACGGAAATAACATCAACCTATTAAATTTCAAATTCAGCTGGGTACAGTGACTCATACCTGTACTCTCCACACTTGGGAGGCAGAGGCAGGAGGATCATTTGAGTCTAGGAGTTCTAGAGCAGCCTGGGCAACAAAGCGAGACCCTGTCTCTACAAAAAAGTTTAAAAATTAGCCAAGTGCAGTGGCACACTCCTGTACTCCCAGCTACTCAGGAAGCTAAGGCAAGAGGATCGCTTGTGCCCAGAAGTTCAAGGCTGCAGTGAGCTATGATCATGCTACTGCTCCCAAGCCCGGGTGACAGAGCAAGACCAAGTCTCTAAAAAATAAAAAATAAAAAAAATCAAATTTATAAAATCTAAATCTCAGCAGTAAGTCATTAGCCCAATATCAGAGTAAGGTCTTTCCATCACATGGCCACTGGAATCAGAATGACCAGACTGAGAATTTTAATTTATTGGCTTCTTGATGTGATATAGAAAATACTAGAAAATTGCTATAGTGTGATTAAGTGCTAAGAATTAATGCTAAAGGTGGAATGAGAACTGCAGAGCACAGTAAATATCTGTCCAAGTTAACAAAACTGGTGTTGACAGAGGCAGGCTTCCACCTCCATCCCAACTCCAGACAGGCTGTCCCCAGCACACTGTGCCACCCAAAAGCCCAGTGCATTCAGGTCCTCTAATCACGAGATTATTGTGATATTTCAAACAAACTGATAACCCTATGAGAAAGGCCCTCATCTTACTGCATCTTTCACCTGGACATCTTTCAGCACTGCTGGGGTCAGAGTCCCAGCCAGGTCCTGCTCTCACTGGCCTGAGGTGTAGTCAGACAGCGTGGGTTTCTGGCGCCCTCTGGCATGGCTCCAATGGGCAGCGCAGATGGAGAACCACTGTCTACTGAGAAGAGGTAGCTCACTTACAGCAAGCCTCCTCTTTAGTTAATGGTATTTTATCGGAATGTTTATTTGGTATTTGCTAATTTACAAAGAAGAAAACTAAAATACAATCTCTTAAAATAAGGAGGTATTTGGATAATTGCTGACTATAGGGCCCAGTCGCTAGAGCTCTGTTCTGTCAATGGGCTATTTGGGAAACTTTGGAACCAATGTAGTTTTGACCCCTAAACTGCACTTTGACAGACTAGAACCAGAGAGGGTCCTCCATGAAGTAAAACTCAAGTCAGAGAAAGACAACGGAAAATTTTTAAAAATATGTTGTCTATTCTTTGTGGAACTTGTTGAGTATTTCTGCCAAGCTAGAAGTTGAGGGAAATCATGGATTGTTAAACATTAGAAATATTTTGGTGACAAATTCATGGCGACCTCAGATGTATAATAATACTGGACTGGAATACAGAATGAGCTGCTCAGGAGCCAGTGTCTCCTCCAGGAGCTATAGACGTATTATAACCTATAAGATTTAAATCACTCCTTAAAAAAAAGTCAGGACCTTCTAAGTGAAGAAAGTGGCATTCCTCTTTGCCAAAATTTCCTATTTGATTTCTTATTAAAAAAAAAAAAAAAAACTTACGAGAAACAACTTCCAGAATCAACAACAGACTTTAGAATCGCTGTACACCCTTCTGGTAATAATACAATCTTCTCCACATTTAGGGTATTCAGCTTCTCTGCATTTCTACATAAAGCTTCTGATGGGGTTTTCTGTGTTGTGGAGTTATCCAAGAGTCATCAAATCTTAATGCTGAGAGGGACCTAGACACACTGATCCACCCTCACCTCCCAGGTGAGGAAGCAGGCCAGGGATAATCCCTGACTTACCTGAAGCTGGAGAACAAATTACCTGTAGTGGAACATAAAACCCGAGATTTCCATCGGATTGAGAGGAAACCCTTTTTTGTCCTGAAGGTCATTCTAGTTGTGTATAAACTAACATCAGCCAGTTGGGTTATACCATGTGCGAGAGGAGAAAGGAAAAGAATGATTCAGAGAAAGGGAATGTCCTAGTATTTTGTAACCTTTGAAAAAACAGGGAATTTTAGGAGCCCTAAAACTAGGGGGAAAATGGAATATCTTAAGGTTTTCTGTGAATTCCAAACTTATATACAAAAAGGCTATGTTAAAAAAAATTTTAAGGACCAGTAGCTTAACAAATTTGAATAATGTAAACCTAAACTCCGTCAGGATTCAATGATAAATGCTCAATCTTAAGCAGGACAAATCAAGCCTCACAGAGACTAAATTTAATCTGCTTGGTAGAGTCAACATTCTACTAGTTAACAGGCAACAAAAAGTTGTTTTCAATTTCCCCTACACTCCTTTAAAGCCTTAGTTTTCACAGATACGATCTCAGTCACAAAATAAGGACCTATATACAGCATTACATCTCAGCTGTAAAATCAGCCTTTTTTGTGAATTGGCAAAGTAGTCTACATTAGTTATTTCTGTTAAAATTCATATAGCAACACTGACTCATTTAGTTCACACTTCTATCATTCACAAACCTGAAAATGGAGAGTGATTCTGGCTCCATCATTTCTGACATTAAAGTCTAGAACCTGCTCTCTGTACGGGTGCCTTTTCCATGTACTTACATTGTAAATAGCAAAGAGGTCAAATCTAGCTGCCAGTGACACGTAAGCCAAGAATTAATGGGTTCTAAGATTAGCATAAATTACCATAAACAATGTAAGTTTACATTTCCTAGTACAGAGGTGACAACAATTTTTTATTAATTTATATACTCACTGCCCATTCCCCTGCAAGGTGTAAGGTATCCTATAATAAAAGGAAAATTCAGGCTGGGCATAGTGGTTCACACCTGCAATCCCAGAATTTTGGGCAACCCAGACAGGAGGATAGCTTGAGGCCAGGAGTTCAAGATCAGCTTGGTCAACATGGTGAGACCCCATCTCTACAAAAAAATTTAAAAATTAGCTGAGCTTGGTGGCATGTGCCTATAGTCTCAGCTACTTGGGAGGCTGAGGTGAGAGGATGGCTTGAGCCTAGGAGTTCGAGGCTGCAGTGAGCCGAGATTGCGCCACTGCACTCCAGCCTGGGCAACAGAGCCAGACCCTGTCTCTTAAATAAATAAATAAAAGTAAAATTCAGTGAAGATGGAAAATAATGAGTAAAACACAAAACATAAATCAGGAAATGCAGAGGAAAGAGGAGAGGAAAACTGACTGAAAAGAACTCATCTCTAAACCGAATTCCAACCAAACAAGCCACCACAGCCAAGAGGAAACCAAAGGCATGGTCATGGGACCTCACCGGCCCTTGGGTAGGCATTCCAATCAACCAGAAACAGCCATTCTCCTGCTTCTAGAACTTAACAGGATCTGTCACTCTTTTTATTAAAGGGTGCTGCTCAGCAAGGAGGAGGCTATCCTAGACACCAATTGTATCAAAAAGGGAAGAGAACTCCCCATCTTGTAATTTCCTACATCAGCCTTCAGGGAGGTTGAAATATTCGATCCCATAAAGTGGTTTCCACAAAGTTGCCAAAATATAGCATCCAGAAAGTAGTGCTTTAGCTAATTATGAAGATAAAGCTTTGAGAGTTTTCAGAAATGAAAAGTCGATCCTTAGGGCGATTCTTCTTAAACGTCAGCTTTTGACAGCATGGGAATTGACAGCATGGGAATGCCGTGGGGATGATGCATGCACTCACTCCCCTGGGGAAACCTGCAGTGCAAGGTGCACATGTTGAGTAAGCTGCGACACTGCACTGGCGTGTTATCAATGGGAATCCCTCTGGGAACCTGAGGGAGGAGAATGCAGCAGTGCTCGTGCCTCACCTGGTGTCACAGGCCAGCTCCACGCCCAGCCGAACTCGGCGTAAAGGCACTGGCCTCACCAGTGACGCTCTGACCTCACTCAAAGACGGGCTGACGCTCCCGCTCATAAACTTGGAACAAAGCGGAATTTAATTTGAAGGTTTATATTCTGTGTAATGAATTAAGTTACCCCCAAAGCATTTAATAAAAGTCCTATCTTAAGTGGTGCTGCTGAAACCATAGTTGTCCTTCAGAAAGATGAATATGACATGATAAAAGGAAATTTGCCCAAGTAATAAGATTACCAGAGAAGAGCCTCCCATCAAAGAGAGTAATAAAAAATGTTTAAAAACTCAATCCATTTTATGATATGGCTTATCGCTCCCATTATGGTGCTGAAAAGATTATTTTAATGGGTCTCAAATTCTATGAGAACCATAAGTGAAACATGCAACAACGTGCTCTTAAAAGTCCAAAGTACTCTCAGGCTTTGGACTTGCAGACCTACAATTACCCTTTAGAGCAGCTTGAACAAATCACCCAACTTCCCATCAAAACACCACCCGGCATTTTAAAGTCATAAAAGTCCTTCAGGGCTTGAAACGGTGGATAACAGTAATTCTCGTCTATGTTTATAACCAATGAATGAATGAATTTGCTTTTGTGGTTTTCTGTCTGTAAGATGCGAGGAGGCATTCCTCCTCACTTCTTACATAGAACAGTACCGAAAGTAGGTAAGAACCCCCTTTCAAACTCTTGGAAGAACAGAAATATCAATAAGTGCAATGCACATGGGAGAAGAGTTTGAAACGATGTCACCCATATATCAACAGTGGCTTTCTCTGGGGATGCTGGGGTCACTTTGATAACTTTCAAGTTTCTTGTGGATTTTACATATGATTTTATAATCAGGGACAATAAAAATCCTATTTTAACAGGGAAAATCTCTGAAAACCAAATGTCTATAGAACTCTAAAGCCATTAAAATTCATAATTTTAAAGGCACTAATAAAGTACCTAATTCCCTACGGCATCATCTAAACAGAAATCCTGACACATGAGTCCTTCTTCATGAGGATCAATGCTATTTCAGACACATTTCCTTTCCTTTCGAGAAATGTGTACTGAGCTCCTCCATCAGCGTGGAGTGGCAGGGGTCCTGCTCAGCACGGACACATCCTGGAGGGCAGCAGAGAAGGTGAGGTCAGCGAGGGGGCTGGAGGGCCTAGGGAGCCTGCAGGCCTCTGGACAACCTGTGGCTTTTACTTTGTGTGAGACCAGAGGCATTAAAGGATTTTGAGTTCAAAGACAAATATACTTCATTAAAAAAAAAAAAATATTTGATTGAAATACATCATGTGTGTATGTATGCATGTCTGTGTGTGTCAGAAAGTCCAGCTCAATGAGTCTATGCAGACTGAAAAACACTCAAGTAACCAGCACCCTGATCAAGACACAGAAAGGCACCTCTGGGGGCCCTAACTTGCTTGTTCCAGGATCTCGCTGTCTGCAACGTGGTAGGTAGACTTTGGGGGCCAAGGCATCCCATTGTGAAGAGCCTTGTATGCCTTGCTGGGGCCCATTCACGGCTCTCAATCTGCAGGGTTTAAATAAACTTAGTGAATGTGATGGAAACTCAACTGTGCCGAGCTTTTAATACACCTTCATCAGGACTAACCTCGCGTAACCTTCTCGTGATTTTGCTCTGCAGAGAAAGCAGCATCAATCATGAAGCCCAACAGGAGCTCCACGTCGCCCACTGACAGATGTGCTTTCCATGCGTATTGGAGGTCTGTGGGTGATGAGGACCATATCCACCTAGCAGGATCAACAGAGGCAGATGCACAGGTGTTGACAACAGAAACCTGGGCCCCAAAATGGGAAGCACAAGAGTGCGTGGTGGCATTTATCCTCAGGTGTGGCGAAGGCTGGGCCGGGAGGCTTTTTCCCTCTGGTCAGTCCCTCATTCATTCATGCATCCACCCACCAAGAGCCTGTCACTGCCTGGGCAAGGAGCATGGCCACAGGCAGCAAAGGAGAAGTGGACAGTCCACCGCCCCGAGACCCAGGACCCAGGATCCCGGCCTCCCTCCAGCTCTTACACTCAATATTCTGTGTATCCTCAGGCAACTCATCTCTATATTCCTATGATAAGATGAGGTGCCTGGACTAAACCAGCAGCTTTTCATTTTTCCTCTGAACAACTTCGGTGCTCCCTGTGTGGCCTTGCTATCTGCGGCAGAAGCGGGAGCTGGGTCAGGAACCCTGAGCGCTGGCTCGGGTCTGCACGCAGGGGAGGCTTCCCTTGGAGGGTTCACTGGACAAGGGCATCCCCTGGCTGAAAGGCCTGAAAGCCTCTTTGCATTCTCACATCTAAAAGTCTTATGTTCTAAAAGTCCTTTTGATTCTTATGATCAGTGATTCTATAAATTTTTAAGACAGGGATTTTGAAGAATAAAATCCCACATTAGTTCTTTGGTACTTCTGTCACCTGCTCTGAATTATTCCAATGAATATTCAAATGACAGGTAACTTTAAAAATGGATTCCTGAATTCTGGACATTTTGACACACACTGATTATATCAACAACAGCTCCACAGGGCCATTCCCACAAGAAGCCAACGTGCTCTAACTTCTGGTCTTATAAAAAGATGCTCTGGGCCCCATGGCCCATTTCTCTGCTCCCACAGTTTAATGCTGCAAACAACTTTTCTGTACTCACTGTGTCTAATTTCTGATTCTCCCCTAAACAAATCTGAATCAGGCTTTGGGCCCCAACACTGCACCAACACCACCTGGTCAGGTCCCCAGAGACCCCCATGTGGTTAACTCGGCCTCATCTCACCAGACCCCAGTTGATACCTCTGCTCCCTCCCACAGGGAACCGCATCCTTTCCCATGTCCTGACGCACGCGGCACTACACTCCTCTCCACACCTCTCAGCTCCTCCTCCACTCCCTGACCTCTTAACCTTGGAGTGCCCCAGCTCACCCTTGGCTCCATTCCACCATTCCTTTGCCATCTCTAGCAGTCACTGTCTCACACTAACAACTCCCACATTTATCCCTGACCTTTCCACCTTGCCCTAGACCCCAGACTCCTCCAGTCACTTGTTCAACATCTCCTTGTGGAATGTATAATAGACATCTCAGCTTACTATGTCCAAGGCCAAATATCTCATCTTCACACCCAAAGTCACTCCCCCAGTAGCCTTCCCTATCTCAGAAACTGCACTGGGGATAGAGATGCCACTGCAGTCATCCATAACCCCTTCCTTTCTCTTACATCCTAACCCATCCACACACTCTGTTGGCTCCACCTCCAAAACACACTGGAAATGGACCCTTTCCCACCACCTCACTACAGTCACCCTCCTCCAAGGTACAATCTCCCCTCCCCATGGTGATCTCCCAGCTCCTCCCCTGTCCTTCCACCACGGTTTACTCAGAAGACAGCAGTCAGGATGTTCCTGCCGAGATAGAAGTCAGATCAGGTCTCTCCAACAGCTTTCATTTTACTCAGAGTGAAACCCCCAAGTCCTTATAATGAACTTGACATGACCCTCCCTGATGTGGCCCCCACCAGCTCTCCAGCCTCCCCTCGCCCTCCCGAGGTTGGCTCTGGGTGCCTGGCCTCCTCGCTGCTCCCTGCACACAGAACTCATCCATACCTGCTGCTCCTCTGCCCACAGCTTTCCTGAGACCCCTGCTCAGCCAACTCCTTCACTTTCATCAAGCCTTCGTGCAAACGTCACCATCGCCGTGGCCTTCCTCACTCCACTCCCCATCTCACCTCCCAGACTCCCGGCTCCTCCTACCTCCTTTCCTGCTTCACTCTTCTCTCCTACTCATATTTCCATCTAACATGATAGTCAAATATACACATAATGTTTCTTGTCTTCTTTTCTCCATTAGAGCATAAACTACATGAGGGCAGGGATTTATGTCTGCCTGGTCTTACTAATGAGTCCCCAGAGTGTGGTACATGGCCAGCGATCAATCAGTATTATTACTGTAAGCAATCAATCAATATTATTAAAGAAATCAATGAATAGATGTAAAAGGCTGTGGAGAGGTTCTTATAGGAACCACAGTTAACTATGGGTGTCCCTTTGGGTGAAGAAAATTTTCTCTAGCTGAGTAAATATCCTTACTAGAAATAAATACATGGAAAATGAGGCAGGAAGGAGATAAAAGAAGGAAATAATATATTATTAGCAAATTGTGAAAGATTTTTAAAGGCAGAGTTAGTTAAAGTTATTGGCCACATGGTTTTTTTAGTTACCTGTGGTCTTCAATTATGGAATCGTTCTCTCCTGTCCTCAAGGTCATAAATAGCTAGGCTTTTTCCATCTGTCCCTACCCAGTCATCTGGCTGTGCTCCTAAATCACAATGTTCTCTCTCAGCACAACACTGTGTGTTTTGGAGAGAAAATCCATTGTCTGGCTGAAGCCCTGGACTGTTGATTCAGGAAACAGCCAGCTCCTTCCCTTCCAGCCTCCGGCACCCTGAGAACTGGGTGTGAGTGCTGTGTTCTCCACCTGTCTTATTTCTTAATATGTGTGACCAGCTCAGAGCCAGGGATAAGTCAAGACTCCACCAGCCCAGGTATGGCTGCCCAGCTGCCCCCAGCCTTGCCCTCAGGTGGGTCACAGCTTGCTATTTTTTTCCCACTTGGGTAAAAACTGCCTGACTTTCTTGCCTTGAGCTTCTCATGGCATCTGCCTAGAATCCTTCCCAACTTTATGAAATTTGAAAACGTCTTCCTTCTGAGATCTTTTTTCTTTTCTTTTCTTTATTTATTTGTTTGTTTATTTATTGAGACGGAGTCTTGCTCTGTTGCCAGGATGGAGTGCAGTGGCGCAATCTCGGCTCACTGCAATCTCCGCCTCCTGGGTTCAAGTGATTCCCCTGTCTCAGCCTCCCAAGTAGCTGGGACTACAGGTGTGCACCACCACGCCTGGCTCATTTTTTTTTGTATTTTAGTAGAGACTGGTTTCACCACGTTGGCCAGGATGGTCTCAATCTGCTAACTTCGTGATCCACCTGCTTCAGCCTCCCAAAGTGCTAGGATTACAGGTGTGAGCCACTGCACCCGGCCTTCCTTCTGAGATCTCAAACCTCACTGACCTGAAAGGGCATGGGCTACATAAACACCCATGTTCCCTGTATTCTTCAACCAACCCACACCAGAATTTTGTGATGGCATCTTCATACCTCTTTTATGGATGGCAGGATGTTCTACTGCAGGAGAAAGTCCCAGACCCCAAACAAGGAAGGTCTGCTGGTGAACTAAACTGTCTCTTCATTCCCAGATGGAGACTTGGTACTTAAAAGAATGGCTTTGGCTGGGCGCGGTGGCTCACGCTTGTAATCCCAGCACTTTGGGAGGCCGAGGTGGGAGGATCACGAGGTCAGGAGATCGAGACCACGGTGAAACCCCGTCTCTAATAAAAATACAAAAAATTAGCCGGGCGTGGTGGCGGGCGCCTGTAGTCCCAGCTACTCGGAGAGGCTGAGGCAGGAGAATGGCGTGAACCCGGGAGGCGGAGCTTGCAGTGAGCCGAGATCGCGCCACTGCACTCTAGCCTGGGTGACAGAGCGAGACTCCGTCTCAAAAAAAAAAAAGAATGGCTTTTGGCTCCTGTAACTGATCACACTCGAGGGTGGGATCAAAGTGGGTGGCAAGCCATTGCGTGCACTCCCCTGTACGCCAGGCTGCAGTAGGAGGAGGCACGGGTGGGGCTGTTGGGTTCTCAGCAGGAGGCTGAGCTCCAGGCTGACCTAGAACCAGCCCCGCTACTGGGCAGAGAGATGGGAACCTCTCACCTGCCCTGAAAGTTACGGCTTTATTAGGAAAAACTACCTATTTCTGACAACCTATGCCAGGCCAGAATTCCAGGCTCTACAAAGACAAAATATTTTTTGACTGAACATGCCCATTTCAGGCCTTTCATAAAGAACTTCTTTATAGTACTATGTGCCAGTTAAGGATTTCCTAAATTCCTTTGTCTATCTCCCCAGTAACCAAAAAGAGAATATTTCTAGTAGACTCGGGAGACTTCAAAATAACGTGATCAACAAACAGAAGCAGGGGCTTAAAACCCATCAAACTCAATGGAACACTGGCTGATAAAATCCCCTACCTTCCAAAATTAATGAATCTGTCTTTCTGTTCAGTTCTTCCCCGAGGGCATGTCCTGTTGAGAGCCGGTTTCATCTGTGCAGTGTGGCCTGATGGCTCAGCACCCAGGAGCTCTGCGCACCCTGCCGCCATGGGCTATCCGTCCCCAGATCTCTTCCCACAGGGTCACTGCGGTCCACCGTCCTGCCCTCGGGGAATTGTGGCCTCCCTCTCACAGGTGTGAATCACCCTCACCCCTCACCCCAGCCTCCCTTCTGTCCCCACCCCTTCCCCAAACAGACAAACCTCAAACACCACCCAGGCCCCGCCCCACGGACTCATTCACTGATGCCATCGCTGGACCCAAGTCAGCCAGATGAACAGCAGGATGGTGTCAGAGCCTCGAGCTTGGGAAGCACAGGATGAGAACAATGCAGCTGCCTCCCTGGGCCGCCAACCCCAGCATGGAAAACTCACGCTGGTCCTCACTCCAGCCTGAATGCTCCTGCTGAGGCCAGCTCTGCTCTGTCCCATTCTGTCATCATTAAAGAGAGAAGGGATGGCCACATCTACCTGGAATAACCACTTCCTCCTCTGAACACAGCTCTCATCTGGAGCCCCGATGTGTCATATTCCTCCACCTTCCTGGAGGGAGGAGGTGCCCCAGTAGGCTGACAGCTGAGCTTTAATTCTGCTCCACAGCCAATCCAGGTTTTCTCAATACTATCTCTGTGGAAAAGTGCATAAAACAGCAAGAATAATTGGCATAAATGAGACAAATGTAACCCAGAAGCTTAGTCCCAAACTGCACACTGAAAATAAATTCATAAAAATATAAATGAAAGCAAGTTTTCTTTATATTTAAGTATAACAAAGCTACCTATTGATAAATGGGGCCTTCTCCACACCCAGGTCCAGGACTATGCTCCTTGCCTTATTTTTTCTTACAACGCTTACCACCTTCAAATGAAGAAAAAACAAATAAATCAATAAATCATATAATTAACTTTTATTTTATTTACTGCCTTCAATCGTTAGAACGTAAGTTCTCCTGAATGCAAGCAATGTTCACAGTATTGTTTATTTGTTATTTCCCTGGGTCCCAGAACAGTGTCTGGCATGTAATACAGCCTCAAAAATATTTGCTGAATGAATGAAAGTTTATTCTATTAAGCAAACTGTTATTTCTGGATGATAAATGTCATGTCACTCCTCGGCCTCAAATCTTTCTGTAGATTCCATCACTTCCAGGACATAGTCCGTATTAGCGAGGCATACATGGCCTTCGCCATGTGGTCCTGAGCATCTGCCTGAGTCTTTCCTAAATCCTACACATCCCCCCTGGAGGCCAACATGCCTCTCAGGCATACCATGGCTTCCCATCACTGCACCTTCATGTACACAGTTCCTCCTGCCTAGAATGACTTGCTCCTCATTCCCTTGTGTGACAAATGCCTACAGATCTTTTAGCAAAAAAACAAAAACAGAAAAACCCTCCGCCAAGACTGTGAAGGCTTCCCCAGTATTCCCATCCCCATCCAGGAACTGAGTACCACCGCTTCCATGTTCCCATGGCAACCCGCGCATCCCCCAACACAGTGCTAATCACCTTGCTGTCATTGCTTGTCTCTTTGCTCACCCACGTCATTATCTTTGCATCCCCAGGGGCCAGCACAGTAGGTGGCTAATAGTTGCGTCAACTTAAATGGACTCAAATGCGCTAGGGGGAGGGGAAGAGAGAAGTCAGCGCACTTTGGGGCTGAATTTTGTTTCTTTCACTTGTACCTGATGTCTGTGCTCCTGCCACAGACATCCACACAGACACACAAGCTAAAGAGGAAGATGGACAAGAATCGGCACACGCTTTGCTCCTCTGGCTTCATCTTAAACCAGAGGGCCCATTCGTCTGTGTAAAGCCATTAAATATTAAAGCTGTATAAATCACACAAACCAGTATTTCTGCCTCTCTCCACTAAGTGTCCAAATCAGGAGCCAATAAAACACTGGAAGTTTTTTTCTTTTTCTTTTTTTTTTTTTTTGAGACGGAGTTTCACTCTTGTCGCCCAGGCTGGAGTGCAATGGTGCGATCCTGGCTCATTGCAACCTCCACCTCCCAGGTTCAAGCGATTCTCCTGTCTCAGCCTCCTGAGTAGCTAGGATTACAGGCACATGCCACCACGCCCGGCTGATTTTTGTATTTTTAGTAGAGACGGGGTTTCATCATATTGGTCAGGCTGGTCTCAAACTCCTGACCTCAGGTGATCCACTTGCCTTGGTCTCCCAAAGTGCTAGGATTACAGGCATGAGCCATCGCACCAGGCCTAACACTGGAAGATGTTTTACGTATATAAGTTTCTTGCACAGTGAAAATTATACACACGTGATACAAAGAAATCATAAAATGTCAATGAACACAGGTTGCCCATGACATAAAGGACATGTGTGAAAGAAACGTGAACAGGGCTTTCTATAACTCTTCAGGTGCACACATGGGGAGCAGCCAAGGATTTCTGCAGAAAAATTCACTCCAGAGGTCAGCAGCTAGAAGTGCAAATGGAGGGTGAGTGAGCATGAGCACCTCGTGGACTTAGCCCTCCCAGGTACAGTACTGGAAGATGCTCAATACACAGCTCAATGAGAAATGTAGTAAATGGCGTTCTTCTTTAGTCTTTTTTTTTTTTTTTTTTTTTGAGACAGAGTCTCGCTCTGTCACCCAGGTTGGAGTGCAATGGTGCAATCTTGGTTTACTGCAACCTCTGCCTCCCAGGTTCAAGAGATTCTCTTGCCTCAGCTTCCTGAGTAGCTGGGATTACAGGAGTCCACCACCATGCCTGGCTAATTTTTGTATTTTTAGTAGAGACAGAGTTTCTCCATGTTGGCCAGGCTGGTCTCAAACTCCCAAACTCAGGTGATCTGCCCTCCTCAGCCTCCCAAAGTGCTGGGATTACAGGCATGAGCCACTGCGCCCGGCCAAGCCACCATGCCCGGCCTTCTTTAGTCTTAAAATTAGAAACTTGCTCCCCTAAAGGCCAAAAATGTTCAGAGTTTTCTAGAAGCAGTGGCTCATCATGATTACACCAATATTAAGGAAATACAGTAAAGGCTTCTGGACACCAGTGGTGTGGCAGGCATTCACTCACCCAGGCTCAATGCAGGCTAAGTTGTGCCCAGCTTGAGAGGACTGCCAGCATTAACCCGGAGCCTGCTAGACCCCCCAGGGAGTTGCTACCAGCTACAGTGCCACACTCCTTCCCGACACCAGCTTTCAGCCTCTGCTTGCTGGAGAGCATGTCACCAAGGTTGAGCGGCAAGCAGCTACAGCCCACAGCCTGGCACAGCACATGACACAGGAGATTGGACCTGTGGTTCCCAGGCAGCTGTGCCTAACCATGCTAACGTGCTCTTTGCACTATGAAGGCTGGAGCAAGGCTTGCTGAGATAGAAGAGGAAAAAACAGATCTGTTGCTGGAGATATGCAGAGAGATAAACAGAAAGCAGAAAGTATAGTTTTAAATTTGGTTATGGTGTTGGTTTTGTTTTGTTTTTTGAGACAGAGTCTCACTCTGTCACCCAGGCTGGAGTGCAGTGATGCGATCATGGCTCACTGCAGCCTCCAACACCTGGACTCAAGCCATCCTCCCACCTCAGCCTTCTGAGTAGCTGGGACTACAGGCACAGGCCATCACGCTTGGCCTTTTTTTTTTTTTTTTTTTTCTTGGGTAGAGATGGGGTCTCAATATATTGCCTAGGCTGGTCTTGAACTCCTGGCCTCAAGTGATCCTCCCACCTTCACCTCCCAAAGTGCTAGGATTACAGGCATGAGCAACTGCACCTGGCCTTACTGGTTTTTAACAGGCATATATTTGCAGGAATATCTCTTTTTATTTGCAAGTGGCAATGACTAAGGCTTATTTAGGCTAGACAGAGTATTTCTCTGGATTTGGGGCTGAAGCTCACATCACCATCTCTCTCTGTCTAGTCCTCTAGTCTTCTCTCTGTCTAGTCTCCCCTGCAGCTCTGACCTCCCACAGTGTGAGCCCATGTGACATGTGCACTTAGCTGCTTGCTCCATAATCATGAATGTTCAGTGACCAAAGGAATGGCACAATAATGGAATGAATCCGAGAAACACATATTGGCCAAAAATTGCTATTAATTGAGTAATACTTAGATAAACGGTAATTGATCCTTCACAACAGAAATTAACGTGTTTGAAACAGAGCTCCTCCCCGGGGGACTTCCATAACTGGTGTGTAATAAGCATCAGAAGCATGGGGCAGCCCTTCAGTAGGAGCCTAGGCACAGGTCTAAGGAGTCAATGACTGCAGCATAGGCACGGCAGAGGCCCCAAGGCTGCAGGTGCAGCGAGGACTCCTGTCCACCCCAGCCCCAGGCCCGTCCCCCAGGTTGGCTTTCTTGCACTCTGAAGGGCACGTCTTTCCTACAGGTGACCCAGTGTGTAGGAATACCTCTATTTCTGCCTCCTCTAAGTGTCCACGGTATCTTTTAATTCTACAAACGGCACTTAGGGAAACAACAGGGCGGGTGGGTGTGGGACGGGGGGAACTCAGGAGAAGAATGTCTGCAAAACGCAGGGAGGCAGAAGTGAGGGGCAGCCAAGGGTGCCTTCCGACACGTGAAGGCCGGAAGCTTCTATTCTCGGCGACCAGGTGCCTAGGGAGACTCAGGGAACCCTGAGGACTCCCAGGCAGGGCAGGGATGGGACTGGATGCAGCAGCCACCAGGGCTCTTTGCCATGACCTTAGAGGAGGAAGTGGGGGCTCAGAAACGGAAATGAGCACAGGTCACCTGGGGAAGGGCTGGGTGGCCACCCTCCATGCTCACCTCCCCGCCTGGCACACCCAGCTGCAGTGAGCAGGTGATGGCTTGATGGAGCTGCAGCCTCCACAGACCCACGGAGAGGGGTGGAAGCCAGGTAGGCCTCCTAATTCCACACTGCTTCTTGCCTACCACTGGCTCCCACACAGCCCAGGACACGAATGATCTGGAAATAAGAGTCAAACTATACCAAACTATTACCACACGGGCCCAGAACCAAGCGCCCACAGACACCCCTACACGGGCAGCAAGGGCTGGAACCGGCAGCCTGGCGGACATCCGCCCTGCAGGGCTCTCCCTCGCAGAGACTGCAGAAGAGGGTGTGCAGTGCTCAGCGCGGAAGGATGTTCTCCCTGCTTTTAAGGAGCCGTGACTATTTTGCTCAGCGCCCCTGGCGTGCCTTTCTCTGTACAAGAAGGAGACTTAGCGGCTTCCCCATCCCATTACTACAGCTGGGCGGCTTCTTGCATGAGGGCACCTTGCTGACCTGAGTCACCCCAGGCTGCCCTAGGCTCCTTGTGCACTGAGATGCTGAGTCCTGAGGTGCCTTCCAGCACCAGTGAATGGGACTAAAGTCTTCTGCAGTGTCGCGACCATTCTGAAGCGCGTATTCCGTGGTCATCTGTTACCCTCTGTGAAGCCCAGGAAGCAGGGATTCAGGGCTGACGAGGGACCACTGTGTTCTCTGCCTATGCATGGAAGCTCTGCACTTGGGCCCCAAAGCCTGAGTAAAGTTTTACCTTGAACTTCTTCCAGCAAGATAAACAGTAGGGTTCAGTGCTGAGGGTCTGCAGTTTAAACCCTGATTCCACTACAAAATAAATGCTAGACTGGGCCACATATTTAAGCTGTGTTTTCCTTATGCTTAAAATGGCAGTAAAATTCCTTCCGGAGGCCATGCAGGGAGATAATGCCCCCAGAATGCTCGGAATGGGGCTTGGCAAAGACAGGGCTAGACAGGGGCTGTTATTTAGTGCTGGCATCTTTTATTGGTGGCGATGTTATTTTATTTTCTATGATTATATAATTTCCTTCTTATAATCTCACCCTTATTGCTTATCTTAGAGTGAGGTTTCAGGAGCAACAGCATCAATGTAGTGTTTGATATTCTGGACAATCTAACACAAGTAATTGCTAATTCATAATCCACTATTTGTATTTGTTATTTGTTTATAATAAAGCAAGCAATGCTTTGTCACTTTTCCACAATCTGCCACCAACCTCAGATATGCTTTCATGAAGCTTATCTTCAATTAAGGCCGATGTGCTTTATTTTTGTGAAAAATGGAGATGTGAAGACATTCTGTGCTCTGCTAGGCTGTGTCCTGAGAACCCCCCTTTTAAAAAGGTTCTCAGTATTGTAGGTGTCACTTTTTTCCATAACAAGTCACAAAATGTAGTAGCCAGTTAACAAGACACAGGTGTTGCTCCCCTGAAAGTGCCTGCAGAATGGTGCAGAGGTTCTCTCCTCATCCATAGCTCTTGCACATGATTTATTCCTGCTGAACGCCTTCTGGGAGTCCACCAGGCTGACGTCTGTGTCTGTGGAGGCGTGTGTGAACATGTGCACATGAGGGTACATCCAGTCTTCTACCAGCTAATACGTCAGAGACCACAGAATGTTAGGCTGGAAGAGACCCTAAAGGTTATATAAACCAACTCCCTTATTTTAGAGCTGAGAAATTTCAGGTGCAAAGAAGGGAGAGGCTATAACATGGTGGCACTAGAATAAGACTGCTGGGTTTGAATCCTGGTGCAACTACTTATTACCTGTGTGATCTTGGGAAAGTGACTTAACCTTTCTGGGTCACAGTTTGGATACTTATAAATGGCAGATATTAACAGTCTCTATTTGTGTGGATATTTTAACAATAAAATTAAATCATTCATGTAAAGAACTTAAAAGACTCTCAGATAGGTTGTGGTGGGCTATGATTGTACCACTGCACCCCAGCCTCCTGTAGCCTGGGCAAAGGACCAAGATTGTCTCTAAAAAATAAAAAAAAAAAAATCTCCAAGATAGATATCAGATCTGCAAAAGTTTGGACCTAATCATTATCCAAAACTATGGCTTGATGACTTCCAAATTCATTGCTTCCTTTTTTGGATCATCATTTATATGGCACAATATGTTGTAAAATGACACAAAAACTAACATTAACGAGCATACCTCTGTGTTGTAGATGTCTATATACAGATGTCCTTGTCCCAAAAGCTCTGTGGATCCCCAACTGCATAGATGCCATTATAGCAATAATGTTCCCAATAAAATGCAGCAAAGTATAACTAAAAATTTAAGGAACTCCTTCAGACCCTTAATGATTCTATAAATATAGCCCTAAGGTCATTTGTAAAGCCAATAAAATACATTCCAATTGAAGCACTTACCGCAAGTTTTCATCATTGGTGACAAAAGTACATGAAGAAGTATTCTGTGTCCTAGAATCAAGCCACCACTAAATTCAATCATCTGTGTATTCATTTATACAAAATCTCTATTTCCTGGTTTTCGGTCCCTAACGCACAAAGATTTTAAAGGAGGTGAGGCTGGGCTGAAAGCGTCCCAGGGTGGGAACCAGGTGTGGCAGCTTAGCTTCTATTCTCTGGAGCAATGCTTGGATCTCAATAGGCACTCGCAAATATTCTGGAATGAATGTAGACTGAATAAATAAATGCTTCAGAAACCAAACTTGCAAGCAGTGCCAGCAAATCATAGCTCAAAATATTTGTTCATCAGCTGTTGTTCAAAACTTTGAACTTAGCACACCAAAAATGGTTTATGTGTCACAACATGCAATGTGCCAAAGTGCAGGTTGGTTGAAAGTTGAACATACAAAACCCAAGGGCTGTCTACGGCAACAGGGCCTGCAATGGAATAAAGACCCAGAAGCCATCCGCAGCGAGGCCGGAGACACAGAAAACACAACCGGAGTCTTCAGGGCAGCAACAGGAGATGCAGCTTTAAGGGTCCATCAGGCAGGAAGAACGACCTAGAAGAGGCTTGGCTCAGGCCAGACCCAATGGTATGAACTTGCAAGTCTCAGGGACGAGGCAGATCAAAGCACCAGGACTTTGGGTCCCTGGAACCATGAGAGGCTCCCTATAAGGATGGCGCCCAGCCAGGCCCTGAAGGCAGGTGACCAGAAGGGGTGGCAGTGTAGAGCCCTGCCCAGGTGGAGGGGGTACAGAGGAGTTCACTTCTGGCACAACCAGGGTTGAGTTGGGAGTTGGAAGAGAGCCTAACTGAGGAGGAGGCTACAGAGGGAGAAAGGAGCCAGCCTGGGAGGGCCTCAGAGGGCAGGTGGGGAGCGGAAGCTCCAGGGCCCAGTGCAGGTGCAGTGCTGCTGAGCACCTTAAACAGCCCAGCCTCCAGCACTGTCAGCACCTTAAACGAGATGTGAGCCATGTTGCTGGGGAAGCCTCCCATCTCCGTGGATAAGTGGTGTCTACCAATAGAGACCTGTGCCCAGTGGTTATCAGGATTTTCATATTGCAAAATGTATACAGCAAAGAAGGTAGATAAAAGAAAACACACACACACAAATCACACACACACACAACATACATACATTTACCTACAATAAATTGATTGAGCAAAAAGGAATACTGACATCTCCAAGCCACTGTAAGGGAGCATGATTATGTAGTTTGAAAAACAGCAAACTGGCTGGGCATGGTGGCTCACGCCTGTAATCCCAGCACTTTGGGAGGCCGAGATGGGCAGATCACGAGGTCAGGAGATCGAGACCATCCTGGCTAACACGGTGAAACCCCGTCTCTACTAAAAAATACAAAAAATTAGCCGGGTGTGGTGGCAGGTGCCTGTAGTCCCGGCTACTTGGGAGGCTGAGGCAGGAGAATGGCGTGAACCCGGGAGGTGGAGCTTGCAGTGAGCCGAGATCGCACGCCACTGCACTCCAGCCTGGATGACAGAGCGAGACTCTGTCTCAAAAAAAAAAAAAAAAGAAAAACAGCAAACCAATAAAGCATTGTTCTATTGGCAAATAAATACAGAGGTTTAGACCACTGCACCAAAGTGAAACAAATCACATGGTTTTCCTTAAGACCTAACTTTCGCATTGAATTTTTGTATGAGCCCTTATGAATTATGGCAGATAAACCTGAAAGAGAAGGAATCAACTTATGCAAACACATTTCTTAAAATAATTTTTCTAACTTTCAGACTTTGGCTGGGTGTATCCCTACTACAGTGAGATATGAACTCTGGAACCTCTCAAGCTACAAGCCATTCCCCACAGGATTATCTGCCTTCACTTTTCTAATGTAACAACTGCCTTTCAAGGCAGTGTAGCACAGGTGATTAAGAGTGGATACTGCTGCAAGATTACCTGGATTTCGAAGCTGGCTCTACTAGTTACTGGCTGTGCAATCTTGCGCAAGCCACTTAACCTGTCTGTGGTTCAGTTCCCTTAGCTATAAAAAGGAGACAGAAATAGTACCTACCTCATGGGTTGCTATGAGGATTAATTGAAATAATACAAACAGAAAGCACCAAGAATAGTGTGGCACAGAGAGTATTATGTAAGTGTATGCTATAATTATTAAGGATACCTTCTATTTTCATAAATTTGTTTTTCCCTTTATTAAGAGTTTTGTAACGGAATTAATCTTGTATAGTTCATACCTGTGTTCCTCCATTGCATAGAGCATAGCTTTTATTTGCTATAGCAGATAACATTTTTGCAAATAGCAAAGAAAATTTTGTTGAATAAATAAATGAGTGAATGAATTCCTATATTACTAGACACGGGCAAAAATGTTTTAAGGTGCCAGCATCATACCAAGAAACACAGACGTCAGAAATAGACACAGAGCTTTCCTTAAGCCATCATATAATTCAAATGGTGGTTCTCTGCTGAAGTCTGTTTTCATCGAGTGTCTCCACAGCAGAGACGTGATCCCAAGCCCTGCTCACATGCCCAGAGAGATAACAAACCCATAAGTGAAGGTGGAACCACCAACCACTAAACACAAAGTTCCTGTTATTGTTGGAAAAGGAAACTGGAAACAAAACCCAGGGTTTCAAAAGGTGACAGTGCTTGGAGAACCTCATGCAAACCACTTAAAAGAAAGGCAAGAACTGGAAGAGGTCTGGGTACCCCACACTTGGCTGGAGAACACAGCAATCGTGGGCATTCGCATTTAAAGCTGCACACTCAGCCCTCAAAAGGTGTTCCTGGGCATCACTGGGCCCATTTCACCAAAGGGAAACTGAGGATGATGACTCGCCATACTCAGAATAGCCCATGTGTGGCAGAGCCGGACTCAGCGGGTGAGGACTCCAGTGTCCCCGCCAGCCCCATCTCTTCATGGAAGGTCTGGTCAGCCTGCCCTCAGCCCTGCGCCCTGCAGGGCACTGTGATGACTGGCCAGCACAGCCCACACCAAAGCTCTCCCATGACGCAAGTCACCGCAGAGATGAAGACAGAGCCACGCACATCCCCCTCCTCTCAACCTCCATCCTGGAAGGCTCTCCCCTGGGACTAAGACACAGCTTCAAAGAAGGAGCCACGCGGGGTACAAGGGCATAGAGGGAGCACCCCTCCAGGCAGCCCAGGCTCCCCACCCACCCTGATGCCTGCTGGGCTGGGACACCAGGCAGCGTGGCCCTGGCTCCAGGCCCTGGCTTTTCCTTGGAGAACTGGAACCCAGTGGGAAAGATGGATATGGTGGACTGCAAGGGTTTGCAAGGGCCCATCCTGGGGGGGTGAGGTTTGACTCTCTAGTAACCTGGAGGTGTCATCCACTTTGTGTATTAATCCTGGGGGCTCCCCTCAGTACACTACATACCTGCAACCCTTGGAAACAAGGGCAGCTCCTCAGACAGCCCTAACCACTGGGGAGACAAGTCTGCCTATATAACCAGACTTCCTTCGGTGGGAAAGCACACCTCCCACCCCGCACCCATCCTGGAGTAGCCGGGGCCTTGGCCTCGGAGCTGCCACCACAGCTGTTCAGAAGAGCCACATCATCAGCTCAGGCGCACTATGTGCTATAGACACAGGCACGCAAGCCCTGTCCGTGGGGAAGGATCGTTAACTGGAGAAAGGTCATACTTCCAGTCTATTACCCACTGTAATGAGCAAATGCAAATGAGAGACCTTTCTCAGGTCATAAGAGACTGTGTGTTTTGGAAACCTGAATAATCCCTTAACTGAGGAGGAAACTCAAGAGGAATAAGCCAGCATTTCTGGGGCTCAGGGCCATGTTGTATTATTACAGAAACCTCCAGGCAACAGATGCCCCCCAACCAGCCTCCCAGAGTAGCTGAGCTTACAGGCGTGGACCACACTGCCCAGCCCAGCTGTACTCTCATAGAAAGAAGATATAAAACTTCTTGGAAAAACTTACTAAAGAATGCAAATTACTACATAGCAATCTTTAGGTCTCTGTAAACACTGGACATCTCCAGTTTGAACCACAGACAAATTTCAATTATCCAAGGTCGTGCATGAAAACAATAGCAAGAGTGGTTGCCCAAAAAACCCTTCTATAGGCTTTGCAAAGAGTCTGTTTTAATGCTTCGCTTGGCATACGGATGTGTCTGATAATCAGGGAGTTTACTGCCTGGCAAATAATGAAGCCACCCTAAGAAGGTCTACACAGTCCAAGGACAGAAGGGCGTGTGGGCTTCTCCTTCTCGAGCTCCCCACCCTTTCCTGCTGAGGACAGCAAGGGCAGGTGTCTGCAAGCCAGCCTCCTGCCTCACCATCCCTGTCTTGAAGAGATAATGAGTCCTTTTGGTTTAATGGACCTCCTGCTGGGCTGCAGCAAACACAGAAATGCAAAAGTAAGTAAGAAACTGTAATTTGTGACAATGGGGGACTTAAGCATATTCTCCAGTTAATCGTGTAATTAGTAAATGGAAACACGATTCCTCTTTGTAAAATTCAAATTCCACAGCCTGGCATCAAATGCACTCCAGCGTCTGGGTCCTGCCTGTCCTCTGGCCTCTAAGTGACAGTGACAATAGAGATGCTGAGTGCATGAGGAAGGTACTGAACTGTACATTCACTGGCCCATTTAGTGCAATGAGGTGGGTATCAGTAACCCCATCCTACAAGGATGAATGAAATGGGCTCCAAGAGGTCATGTGACTTGCCCAAAGCAACAAAGCCAAGCAATGGTGGGGATGGCAGCATCTCCCAAGGATGCCTGGCCCCAAAGCCCACCTGCTGTCCCTTCAACCAAGAGTCTTGCCTACTAAGGCAGGCGCCCCAACATGTTCATCTCTGGATTTCATTTGTGCCTGGCACAAAACGAGGCATGAGGTAGACCTCCAGTAGAAATTTTGGAACAAAGCATGGTGGACTATAGTGCACCTCTGGTTTGAGAAAATATGTCCAGCACACCACCAGAGCAACACTATCCACTTATTTAATGATCACAAACAAGAAAACCTCGGGTATGGGTAGAAACGCAGGTACTCTCTTACAATTATTTATTTTCCCAGTGATTTAAAAAAAAATTTTTAGGGCTGGAGTTTCTCTATGTTGCATGGGCTGCACTCCTACTCCTGGGCTCAAGCACTCCTCTGCCTCAGCTTCCCACAGTCGCTGAGATTACAGACGTGCACCACCCCACCCAGCCCAACCACACTCTCTCCTAGAAAGAAGATACAAAACTTCTTGGAAAAACTTACTAAAGAATGCAATTACTACACAGCAATCATTAGGTCACTGCAAACACTGGACATCCAGTAAATGTTGACAGTTGACTGAATGATTGAATAGAATTCCCAGATGTTTAAGGACATAATTTCTGTACTCAATTGAAGACATTATCCCTTTTCCCAAATCACGTTCTACCAGGCTGTTTCTGTCAAATATAGTATTCTTGAAAAATTACTGCAAGTGCCTGGTCATAGACCTGCGGCCTCGATTGATCACACTATGAGATGAGGTTAAACGGAGCAATTCAATTTACAAAGATATTGATGCATGTTTAAAAATACTGTGATAGAAACTTCCGCAGAAGCTCAAATTTACTTTGTCAGAATTCTCTATCAGCTTAAACACAAAATAGCTGGAATTTACGAACAGTCGACCAGTTACATTTCAGTGAGTAGTGAACATGTACAATGATATTTCTTGCCAAGCACTGAAACCTCCTCCCCTCCCCACTTGGTAGGTCTGTGGGAAGGGGAGCGCCTTTGCAACAGAAAACGCAAATACCAGCACAGCACTGGATTCCAACCTTCCTTACAGCCAAGCACAGTCATGTGACCCAAGCTCCACTCAAAGCACCGTCCTAGGCTTAATGTGGCGCTGGAAACATGAGAAGACAGCATGGTTCAAGAGGAGCCCTTCCTGCTGGTGGTGGCTGTTGCCTGCAAGAAGAATCCTGACTGATGCACAGCCTTGCTGTGATCCTGTCGGGTCACACATGCTGCCCTCACTATGTACCAGGAGAAGGAAGCAGCGCTTCCAGGAAGCTTAGGACAGTCTTCAACTATGAACTTCTCGGCTCAGTTCATAGATCAATAAAAATTTGAGAAGCTGCTGGGAGCAAAGTGATCATCCATCAGATCATGTACAAATTGGTACATTAAGTGCTCAGTTCATTTGTTCACTTATGGAGCGCCTACTGGCTGCCAGGTGCTATTCTAAGACACTAGGGCTACAAAAACAAGGAAGACAAAAATCCATGCCCTCCAAGAGCTCATAATCTAGAAATGCTAATAGGTAAACAAATCCTTTTCTCACCACTGTAATTATATAGCTAGTTAAGTCCACCTGCCCTGCTGGAGTGGAGGCCTATAAAGTCAGGGACCCTGTCTGAACCTTCACTGCTGTCTCTCTAGTTCCTCATGTACCTAGTCCATAATAGGCACTCAATCAATATCATATGAATGGATGAGAGAGGAGTGAACGAATCTAGTTCATTCAAACAGAAACACCATGGTAAATGTTACAATAGAGAAATATGGAACCTTATGATAATACTTCTTTATATGGGAGATATTAGCTGACCTGAGTGCTGAAAATGAGCAGAAATTTTTCAGAGAGAAAAGAAAGATAAGGATACTTAAAGAGCTGGAAAGAATAGAGGCTGGGTGTAAAGGACATGCCATGCTCTAGGAATAGCAGGCAGTGTGATGGGGCCAGAGATTCCGTATGAGGAAGAGGCAGACAATGCAGTAACTGAGGCAAAGTCACGTCACTGATCTGACTACTGTCAAAGAGTTAGGGAATTGCCCTGAGCAAATACTAACTTAAGAACTCAATGCAGGCCAGGCGTGATGGCTCATGCCTGTAATCTCAACACTTGGGAGGCTGAGGTGGGAGGATCACTTGAGTCCAGGAGTTTGCGACCAGCCTGGGCAACATAGTGAGACCCTATCTCTACCAAACAATTTTTTAAATTAGCTGGGCATTGCTGATGTGCACCTGTAATCACAGCTACTCAAGAGGCTGGCGTGGGAGGACTGCTTGAGCCCAGGAGGTCAAGGCTACAGTGAGCCATGATTGCCCCACTGCACTCCAGCCTGGAAAACAGAGTAAGACTGTCTCAAAGAAACAAAAATGAACTTGGGTGCAGACTACTGGGTTGGGTCTCATGATGGCAATTTCAACAAAAGCATCTGTATTATTCTGTTCTCACACTGCTAATAAAGACATAACAGAGACTGGATAATTTATAAAGGAAAGAGGTTTAATGGACTCACAGTTCCATATGGCTGGGGAGGCCTCACAATCATGGCTGAAGGCAAATGAGGAGCAAAGTCATGTCTTACCTGGTGGCAGGCAAGAGAGCGTGTGCAGGGGAACTGCCCTTTATAAAACCATCAGATCACGTGAGACTTATTCACTAACATGAGAACAGCATAGGAAAGACCCATCCCTGTGATTCAATCACCTCCCACTGGGTCCCTCTCACGACAGGTGGGAATTATGGAAACTACAATTCAAGATGAGATTTGGGTAAGGACACAGCCAAACCATATCAACATCCAAGTAAAATACTTGGAAGTAGTAACATATTAGTCTAATAGTAAATGCTTTCTTCCAGCATTTGTTGAGCACTTATGGCAAAACCATGAGATAAGGATATTAATAAAAGATGATTTTGCTCTTAGGACTCTATAGAGGCACTTATTTTTTCTTTTTTCTTTTTTTTTTTTTTTTTTTGAGACAGGGTCTGGTTCTGTCACCCAGGTTGAAGTGCGGTGGCACAATCTCAGCTCACTGCAACCTCCACCTCCCAGACTCAAGTAATCCTCCTACCTCAGCTTCCCAAGTAGCTGGGAATACAGGTGCATGCCACGACACCTGGCCAAATGTTTGTATTTTTAGTAGAGACGGGGTTTTGCTATGTTGCCCAGGCTGGTCTTAAACTCCTGGATTCAAGCAATCCACCCACCTCAGTCTCCTAAAGTGCCGGGATTATAGGTGTAAGCCGCCGCACCTGGCCCGTATCAATACTTATAATAACTAACTGCCATCTTCTCTGGTGGCCATGAGAATGCACCCCATGGACCTCCAACTGGAGGGGCAGCCACTGTACCCTAAAAACCCATTCCTGCATTTTGCCCTGAATCTCCACTTCCCACTAACAAAAAGCCATCCACTAAGATCAAGCTAGCCTTTTACAAACAGAGCTTTCAGTTCCCCAAGAAATAATCAGTTTTATGAATTTCCTGCCAGCATCTAATCTGATTGGCTTTATCTCTTAGTTTGTTAGCCTAAGAACAAGGCAAATCTGAGGAAGGAGGAGAAATGTATACACAACATATTTCAAAGTCCAGTGTAGGCCATTATCTGTCATTCTGGACTCCTTACATGCTATGTTTCCATCCATTAATGCAGATTAAGCCTTGCTGTGTAAACAACAGCAAAACTGAATGTCAATTAAAAGGGTATACAACATACCCATAAAGGTTTCTGTAAACTTCTTACTTTGAGATAATTTTAAATGTGAGGAAGAGTTGTAAAATCACTAGAGTTCCTGTCTACTCTCCTTAACCCACCTTCTCCAGTGTTTACATCTCACAGCTGTAGTGCAATCATCAAAACTAAGAAATTAAATTGGCATACTCCTATTATTATTTGAATTTCACCAGTTTTTCTGAATAATGTCCCTCTTCTGTCCCAGGATCCCATCTAGGAGCCTGTGGTGTGTTTGTCCCGTCTCCTTAGCGCCCCCATCAGGATCCCATCTAGGAGCCTGTGGTGTGTTTGTCCCGTCTCCTTAGTGCCCCCCATGCCATGTCAGGTCGGAAGTCCCTCCTTGCCTTTCAGAGCCTTGACACTTTTGAAAACTGCTGGTCCAGTGTTTTGCAGAATGTCCTTCGATTTGGGTCTGTGCAGTGTCTTATCACGATTAGAGTAAGATTCTGCATTACTGGGAAGAACACCACAGAGGCAGTGTGCCCACTCAGTGCATCATGCCCTGGAGTACCACATGTGGGTATGTTTATCGTTGCTGATGTTGACCTTGAGCACTCAGTGTTTGCCAGTTTCCTTCACTCTAAACTTACTATTTTCTTTTCATAATTAATAAACATTTATACTTGGAAAGACACTTTGAGACTATTCGAATATCTTGTTTCTCCTTTCTCATTGACTAATTTCAGTACCCAGCATCAGGTCTCACCTACAGCAATCATTATTATGATGTTCTGATGGTGATTTTCTATTTTCCTCAATTCTTCTACATGTACTAACTGGAATTCATCTGAAATTCTTCTCCTCCAGCTTGTGAATGGCCCAAGCTGTCCCTAATCTAAGAATGAAACAGTCCATTAAGAATTAGTTTAGAGAATGTTCATGCTGTCAGATATAATACAAAACTGGCATATGTTCTAGAAACTAAATAAGATACAGGTTGAAGATAGAAACGTTTAACAATGTAAATCGCACATAAGATATAATAGGTTAATGGTCTGACCTATCAGTAGCTTAAAGTCTTCCTGTGTGTAATGGCAATGAATAAGAGACAAGGTTATTTAATAATCTATAGGCAAGGTAACCACAAACAATATGGTGAGGAATCATCTATAGTTAAGGACAGATCCCTAAAGGGCAATTAAGCATTTTACACAGGATTCCCAAGGGGGCCCCCACACATCTCCCCCTTCCCTGGGAGGGGAGGCGGCAGCCTACCCACCCCTTCCAGGCCCTCCTCAATCACTCGCTCACTACCATGAGGTCTGGTCTCATCTGTATTATGAAACTAGCCAGTTACTTCCCTAGTGAAAAAACGAACAAACAAACAAACAAAAAACAATAAACAGTGTGATTATACCATGTCATGGAGGTAATGTGGAAAACAGGCAGAACCCAGCTCCTCATGGGCAGGCCTATTTGGGGGTCAGGGGTGGGCTGTGACACAAAGGCAGGATCACACAGCTCCTCTGAAGTCTCAGTAAGATGTTCCTAGAGACCTTCGCCCTGTGCACACAAGCCAAATGATGTAATCATCATCACTTCAGTAAACTTATTTCCATTGCTTAAAAAGTAATCCATATTCACTACGTGGGATTTACAAAACCCAAAAAACTTTCTAAAAGCAAAAGAAGGAGGAAGAAAAAGACGAGAAGGAGAAAGAAAAAAAAAGGAGCTACGGGGGAGAAGAAGAAAAGGCATCCTAACTTCCAAGCCAAAAGGAAGCTCGATTAATAAGCTGTGTGCCTGCCTGTAATCCCAGCACTTTGGGAGGCTGAGGTGGGTGGATCAC
>NW_026652280.1:71911396-72125799 GCF_009828535.3 Hylobates moloch | reverse complement strand
GCCCGGCCAAGACACTATATTTTGTGTGCCAATAAGAAAGAAAAAGAAAATACACACAATCGTAGTTGTAAGACCTGATCAATTATAAACCAAATTCCAGTTTTGAAGATGTAGAAATGGGCAGGGGGGTGCTGTCTGTCAAATTGACTAATTATGGTTTCTTAAACATGAAGTTCTTAGAACAATTAATACAAAGGGACCTAGGACCTACCCTCAGGAACGTGGTGGGACAGACCCTAGTATAAGAAACACACAAATATGTCATTAAAAGCAAAGGTGAGGGCTGTGAAGAAAAGATCTCCAAGGCAGACAGGCGGGTCCACTGCCCTATCAGCTCCTGGCTCCCTTTCTCAGAAGCTGGCCAGGTCTGCGCCCACCATTTGGCCAGGCAAAGATTCTCTGAGCTCCCAATGGCCATCTGCTCCCAAGGGGGTGAAACCTTGGACAAGATGCACTCATACAGCTCCTACCAGTGTTAGTACCCTCAGGTAACCTTGGTACAAATTAGAAGAGATCAGGTGTGTTCAGAGTGGTCATAGACCTTGGTACAAATTAGAAAAGTCAGTTAACATATGTAAGAGACTTGAGGCACAATGCATTGTCTTGTTCATCTTTGCCTCCGACTGCAGTGCTAACACAGTGCCTCAGCACCGTGGGCATTCTATAACACTGGGTAGATTTACTCGGGATAATCACATCACTGTCAGTTAATCTAATGCTATGATGAAGGAAAAAATTACATTTTCCTATCAGCTAAATTACTTGTATGTCTCTAATAATAAATGAGATGAGAGAAGCTCTGGAGCCACATTCAGAGCAGCCTCTATGAGGGGTGCACCAGAGTCGCGCAGGTGACATCCAACAGTGGCGCATACTCATGCGCACGTTTACAGCAAGTGTAGAAAAAGCTGACATCCCAGGGGCATCCTACACACTGTGCACAGAGAACCCATCAAAAGAAAAGCTTAAAATGCACACCGCCACGCACTTTGTTTACTATTCCATCCCGCAGCCCGCCACGCCGTGCTAAGTTTATGGCACATATGAAAGGGCAGAGGCCGACAGTCCTGGACTTAAATTGCCATTAATAAACAGTCACCTCATTTTATTGCTGAGTCAGTGTCTGCTCTCTAAAGGTTATGGACTCAAGTCCACCTTCACCCACCACACCACACCATCCTAAGCACCCTGACAGTTGCATTTCTACTCAGGAACAGGCAGCCCTGGAGGACAGGTTTCCTCCCGTGAGTGCACAGAGGCCCCTAGGCAGGTGCATGAGGGGACCACTGTGCTAAAAACCCATGGCAAGTGAGAGCAAGTGCAACCAGGCCTGGTGGGAGTCGGCCCCAGCCAGCACCGTGGGAAACAGCCTCCCACCCTGTCCAGGTCCCAGGAGCCTGCCCACCCCCGCTGTAGGCTCCCACTCAGAGGCAGTCAGAATGATGAGGCTCCTCTGAGAATTCCAGAGCAGGCAGGCCCAGCACAAAGGGGAAGCCTCTTCCCCAGTAAACAAAATAATCATGCGTACCATGGCATCCATGGAGCAGAGAATGAGGTCCTCCTGACTGTATCTTCGTGTTGGGGTTCTACATGATGCCAGGCGTTCTAGCTTCTCTAGAACAAAGAAAATGCCCACGGAGCACTGCACATGTCACTTCCTGACATATAGAGGTCCCAAGCTTCTTGCTTACAGGTCACTGTCATTTCTAGGACTTGCAAGCAACTTGCAAAAACCAGCCCATGGCATCTTGGCACCATGTGTTCCCAACTGAGATCCGTGACTCTCTCAGCTAGAAGGCACCAAGGTCACTTGGGGGCTGCAATTTCACCATCCATCATCAGCCGAGAGGACCAGTAGGCAGGAATCCAGGACAGTGCTCCCCAGCGGGCCCAGGCATAACACAGGGGCATGGGCATGGGTCCCCCAGCACAGGAGCTGCCAGCATGGGTGCCCAGCACTGTTAGATGACAGAGTAAAATATGCTGCAAAAGTAGAGGCAACGTTCTCGGCCATCAAGAAATGTGATATCGGTGTTTTCAAAGTTGCACAGTAAGAATCACCGTGGAACTTTTACTGAGTTTAAAGAAATGGACTTAGGAAGGAATTGTCTCTCATGGCAAGATAAGCTGCCTGCTCTAGAGGACAGAAAGTGAGCTGCAACAGGAGCGGGCCCAGGAGCCTGGGTGCTCACCCACACCTCTGTGGCACTCAGACACCCTCAGCTCAGAGCAGGACAGGGCCCTGCACGCCAGAGCTCATCAGTCCACAGTGAAGCGCTTCCAATTCCAATGGTGAAAACGCTCACATAGGGGCCAGGCACGGGGGCTCGCGCCTGCAGTAATCTCAGCACTATAGGAGGCTGAGGCGGGTGGACTGCTTGAGGCTAGGAGTTCGAGAACAACTTGGGCAACACAGCGAGACTGTCTCTCCAAAAAAAAAAAAAAATTTAATTAGCCAGGCATGGTGGCTTGTGCCTGTGGTCCCAGCAACTCGGGAGGCTGAAGCAGGAGGATAGGAGGATGGCTTGAGCTCAGAAGGTCAAGGCCACAGTGAGCTATGATTGCATCACTGCTCTCCAGAATGGATGACAGAGACCCCGCCTCAAAACAAAACAAAACAAAAAAATGGTGGCAATGAACTTGTAGTTTACATTCTCCATTTTAAGATCACACATACTAGGTTAAGGTCCTGGGTTCAGTGTCAGATAACCTGGGTACAAAGTCCAACTCTGCCACCAACAAAATGTATTGTCTCTTTAAGCCTCAGTCTTTTGGGTATAAAACAGGTTCAATACCGACTTCTTGAAGTCACTGTGGAGATTAAACGAGATGCTGTATACGAAGTACTCAGCACAGCACCTGACCCATGGTACATAATTAAATGCTAACTAATAATATTAATATTATACATAATAATATAATTTTGTATTTGTTCATCATTACTACCTTCTGTTTATCAAAAAAGCAAACGTGCAGCTTCCCTTAGGAGATCCATGACCTTCCCAGGGGTTCCCACTGCTTCAGGGTTCACAGAGGTCACACCTACTTTTACGACCTCTTCATTGGGTTTCGCTCACACTGCTTTTTTCTTTCCTTCTTCATACGACCTACAGAAATTTACGATTTCAGTTCTTTTGCATGCATTTCTGAAACACCACCGACAGCTGAAACACATATTAAAACAGGTCCTGAATTTGTACAGTTACTTTTTAAGCATCTTAATTTTTTTTTTTTTTTTTTTTTTTGAGACGGAGTCTCGCTCAGTCGCCCAGGCTGGAGTGCAGTGGCGCGACCATGGCTCACTGCAAGCTCTGCCTCCCGGGTTCACGCCATTCTCCTGCCTCAGCCTCCCGAGTAGCTGGGACTACAGGCACTCACCACTCTACCTGGCTAATTTTTTTGTATTTTTAGTAGAGACAGGGTTTCACCATGTAAGACAGGATGATCTCGATCTCCTGACCTCGTGATCTGCCTGTCTCGGCCTCCCAAAGTGCTGGGATTACAGGCATGAGCCACCATGCCTGGCCACATCTTAATATAAATTTTAAATGACAATAAAAGTGCAGTACCCAGCACAGGAGCAGCACCCAGTGAGTGGGCTGTGTCCATGTGGGACAGCGTCCCACAGCTCCTCTGATTGCAGCTGCGTTGTGAAGGCACAGCCAGGCTGCGGCCACGCCATCGCAGCACTCCACTCTGTCGAGCATCCAGCCTCCGAGTGTCCTGTGCACATTTCCACGTCTGTTTAGGGGCAGGGGAAACAGCAGGGACACAGAGCAAGGGCAGAGTGATGCCCCCCAGGGGAGAAGGCCTGTGCCACGGCACCCCCGACACACCTCAACAACGCTCAAGGAAGGGTTCCATCCTCCAGGGCGCCTCCCAGCTCTCTGAGACATTCAACCAGAAGCAGCAGAATCTGCTTATTAAATACGCCTGGAGGGAGAGATGAAAGTCATTTCCCAGGCCACACTAGCCTAGCCACGGGGGACAGGGCGGGAATCAGAGGCCCTGCCTCAGCCTCCCCCGGTTCAGGGTCGTTGCACTCAGTGTAGACATCACCTCCTTACAGGCTGGGTGCCTCCCCAGGGCAGGGCGCATCCAGATGGCCTCCCTCTTCCACCCAAACATCTTCCCGCCAGTCCCAGCCACTCTCAATCATCACAGGCTTCACAGACAACAGAAAAAAACCTGCTTTAAAGTCATGGCCTCCCCATGCCCTTTCTTTTGGAGGTAAAATATATTAGAACCAATCTGAATTCTGTTCATTTACACCCTGGCTCCTATAAAGACACACAGTCCCAAGAGGATTTTGCAAGGCAGTAAAACATCCCGTTGAAAGAGAACTAAATAAGGTCATGACGCAGGGCCACAAAATCACCAAATCACACATTCACCATCAGAAGGGGGTCTCAGAGACCATGTTAATTCCTGATTTCACAGGGAAACTGAGGCCCAGAGAGGTGAAGTAACTCACCCAAGGTCACACAGCGTTGTGGGTTTCACAATGCAGGAACTGCCAACATACACTCACTGCCATTTATTCTGAAAGCAAACAGAGTTTTGCTATCTGTTCTCAGATGGACTCTTTCCTGATAATAACACCATGAAGTGATCATGGGTCCTAGTGTCAGTCTATGACACTGCACCAGACCAATATATTTTTCACCACAGAAGAGAGACTCCAGTCCCCACGTTTTATTTTATTCACCACAAAAGTACAGTTATTATTAACTCATTTTTGATAAAACACTTCCATTCTTACTTTAAAAAAGAAACTTTATAAATGAACAAGGGTAAGAAAGTAAAAATTGCCTCATGCTCCCACTCAGTGGTGGTCCCTGTTAGCATTCTGGTATGCATCCGTCTATTAAGTCTTTATTTTTTATTTTAAAAAACAGAAACATCCTCTTCGTGTTGTTTTAGGATATACTTTTTTCCACTTAAAAATGTATCATAAGCCTTTCTCCAGGACAGCAAATACTGTTTTTCAATATCATTTTAATAGCTACATACTATGTCAGCATAAGAATGTGCTATTATCACTTAACCATGTATCATTTGGAGACTGGCTTAATATTTTAATATTGTTGTTTCTAAGTTTTGATTGTGTCAGCCAGTGGGAGAGCAACCCCTTCCCATCTCCTGTCATTCGCAAATGTGATAAGCATGTTTTTCATCACCTTTACCCATGTTCCTGATAAAACCTCGAGACAAAACTGTTAGATTTCCTTCCAAATGGTTGACATTTATCCATTCAACTTTCTTTGGGTTTCATAATTTGGAATTTGAATGATGGAAGAGTCCCCAAATCATCACAAATACCATTTCATTCATTCAATATATGTTTACTAATTGCTGTCTATAGAAGCAGCACTGACCTAGGAGCTACAGAAACAAATACAACGTGTTAGAAATACTTTAGAAATAAGAACTCTTAGGACTCTTGGTCACAAAAACATACCCAGATTCAGCCTCCCAAAAGTTGTAATGTTTTTCACTTAAAAACGAAGAGATCTTTAATTTTTCGTAAGTCTCTTTTTAACTAAAAGAAGAGCCCTGCAGGTGCCAAAACATGTTTTGGTAATCTAGATTATAAAAATTGTTCAAGTTATTGGAGACAACAATCCTGTAATTCAAGATTTAGCTACTGGGGAACTATTGACGCTAGAAGTGAGTTTCTGAAAATGGGATGTTTCTAAGAGAAGTGTGAGTTCGGGTCAGGGTAGCAGGGTCCTATAACCAAGTAGCAGCTGTGGTTGTGAAGAAAGGGCAAGGGGCTGCGCTGACACCTGCACAGAAACCAGGACTCACCCAGGGGCACAAACAAAAAGGAACGGGGCCCACAGCCTGAAGGCTCTGTTGGAAAAGAAGGGAAAAGCACGTTATTGGTTCCTATCTTTTTAAAAGACGGTATTTAATGCTGAAATATCATGAAAAGTGCATCAGATGTTCTCATTTTAGGTGAGAAGAGACAAAGTATGGCAGATGAAAGAGCGATTTGGCAAAGCGCCACCCCTGATTCTCTGCGCTGTTTCATCGTCCCGGATAAGGAGGAACCACCCTTGGAAACTGTGAAGTCAGTCCACAAACCTCAGGGAAGTGTGAGGATAACTTCCAGCAGGGCCTGGTGGCGCTGGTCACCCGCCAGAGGGGGGCCGAAACCACACAGAAGGAAAAAGCCTCAGAGTCCCCAAGGCAGGTCCAGCTTAGAAGTGAATCCAGGCTGGGAGCAGACCCCATTCTCCACGTGTCTGGCCCTAAATGACTGCAGTCTGCATCTGGGGGACAAAGACCGAGCAAAACATCGTCATTTGCTTCCTGCACCAGACTCTCCTGAAGTCCTCCCTGGGTGGGCAACTTCCTTCCCGGGGCCTCGGGGACACACAGGAGAGTCCACGCAGCCCCCGCCTGCTCCTCTGATGCTCGCACCAACACGTCTGAGCAATGCACTTACAAGGAGCCAGGAAATACATAAAGTGCAGTGACCCTAAATATAAAGCCCTTCTACTGTGGTGAAACTCAGTGTTGGAGAAGGGGATGGTTTTGTTTTTTTTTTTTTTTTTCAAAGCGATGATTCAGAAAAAGACAATATAAATGTATTAAATATACAGCAAACATTCCTAGCCAAAATTGACAGTCTTACCCAGCTTCTCTGTTAATTTGGAAATGAATGAAATTACAGTGACTGCCCACCTGCCTGTCTGCTCCTGGGCGTGTGGCCTCTGCACAGCTGACACACTGTTCCCCAAACACCAACTCTGTTCCAGCCCAAGTCCACTGCCCTGGCTGCTCTTTCCTGAGCCCACTCTCCCTACTCTCTATGTGCCCTTGCCCTCCCTTGTCCTTAGCGAGGCCTCACTTTGCCCTCCTATCAGTAACGGCCATTCCCCATCCCTTGCCTACCTCCTTCCCATACTTGATTTTCTACGGGACCTGAATGCTGTCTGAAATGGCAGGATACATTTGTTTACTCTATTCTGTCTCCCCAGACATGTGTGAATTCCATGAACATGGGGTCTGCCTCCACCTTACTCAGCCCTGTGTCCCCAGTGCCTATTACAGTGCCTGGTATACAGCAAGTGCTCCAGGAACACGTGTGAAGTCAATAATCTAGGAGTGGGCCTCCGCGGCTCATTCATGGCCTGTAAGTGAACCACGTCCTTTCCTCCATCATCCCTATGCCAACAGCAAGGCTTCTTCTGCCTCAGAGTGTTTCAAAAGAATGTGTGAGAGAAGAAGGCTTTGCTCCCTCTCATGGGCTCACTCGCAATATGACAGATACGCCTGTGAACATAGCTGGGCTTGTTACTGCCCCGGTTCCTCTCCAGCCCTGAGCTCCAATCATAAATACTCTTTTCACCATCTCCTCCCCATCACCATGTTTCTAAGAGTCAGGGCTGCTCACGTGTGCACGGACTGCACAAACAGAAGGGTCCATCTGGAGCCCACAGGTCTGGGCCCCACATCCAGCAGCCCAGTCCCAGTGCCATGACGGGTGGGCCTACGCTCACCCCTAGACTCTGACCCAAGCCCAAATTCTGCCAGAAAAAGAAATCCCTTCAGGCCTCCAGGATCTTAAAAAGGACACAAGGAGGTGGATCAAAGACCCCGTGGCACTTTTTTATATGCAGAAATGAAATCGTCGCACCTTGCATGATTCCCTCTCTTTTACCCCCACGCTAAAGAATAACCTAACTGTGCAAGTATATGTGACATGGACGAGCTGCCCCAAAGAAGCCTGCCATCCAAGCAAATTATGTAGCATTTTATTCAACAAAACATTTCCCTGTTTTGTCATTTCCAAGCACCTAGCCCAATGGCCAGCGTAAAATTCAACGAAAGTCAATAAGCGCTAACGCCGACTGGCTCTCCAGGCCCAGAAACATTTGCATCAAACAAACAACAGGGAAGAATAACGATAAAGATATGGAGTCTAAACTGCTCAGCGACATGTTTGTTTAAATTCTATTTCCACTTTGTTATAAAATGCAGCAAAATAATTGCATCTAAATGAGAGTCTCACTGTGGGGAAATCAATCTTCACTGAATACATTCAGAACAATTCATCATGCAGGGACATAAGAGCAACTTACCAAGGCATCTACAAGAATCTGAGGCTTGTTTTGTTGTTGTTTAAAGATGAACTATTAATAGAAGAGCATATGTTCACGTGAGTTTACAGCAGGAATTCTGATATGCTGCCATCCCTGGAAACCCTTAGGAGCTGTTCTTCTAAGGATGTCCTCAGATGCCACTGACAAATGGGAGGCCCATGTGGCTCTGCAGACAGCAAGCTGGGGTCTCAGAGTTTGCAAATATTTGGGGGCCAAGTTTGGTCAATAAAGTGAGTCGATGGCTAACAACTGCCTGTTGCCATAAAGTCATGTATGAGTAGCAGCAGCGTGCCTGAAATAACAATAACTATTTATTGCAGGTTTACACATGTGTCTGGCTTGGTTGCAGGTGCTTTATCTGCATAAATGGATGTATTTTCCTCAACAAACCTCTAAAGTACCTATTGTTATTGTCATTTTCACATTATAGATAAGGAAGTTGAGGCACAGAGAGGTTAGGTTGCTCACCATATGCCACACAGGGTGGTGTGGTACAGCCAGGATTTGAGCCCAGGAACATGCAGATGTGTATAAACACATCACTGTCCACTCTCTCCAGGGCAAAACACATACAGCATCTTTTTTTTCCTTTTTTTCTTTTGAGACAAGGTCTCACTCTGTCACCCAGGCTAGAGTGCAATGGTGTGATCACAGCTCACTGCAGCCTCAAACTCCAAGGCTCAAGCAATCCTTGTGCCTCAGCCTCCTGAGTAGCTAGGACTATAGGCACACACCACCACATCTGGTGGCATCTTGCTATGTTGCCCAGACTGGACTGGAACTCCTGGGCTCAAGCAATCCTCCTACTTCGGCCGCCCAAAGTGCTGGGATTATAGGTGTGAGCCACTGCTCCCAGCCCCAAACATCGTTACAAAGATGAAGAGCTGGGTGGCTGCATCTCTGCACACGAGCATACTCCATGAGAGTGGATGCAATACTGGGACCAATGCCCCGTAGGGAAGTGAGTCTCAGGCAACAACAGATGGTTGCTATAGTGCCCCCGGGGAGGGTGGGCTGGTCACTGGCAGGGCCTGGTTCTGCAGAGAGGGATCCCCATGTCCAGGCTGGTGGTCACAGGCTGTGAGGACACCAGCAGCCCACCAGCATACTGCCTATCCTCCCTGTGAGCACCAAACCCACATCAACAGAGCATTGTTCACTACACATCAAGCTGTTAGTGGGAGGGGCTGCCCATCTCCTTCGAAACCTGTCCTTAAACCAAAACTGAGACCCTCGTTACCCACCCACAGTCATTCCCACTTTCCCACCCATCTTTCTGCTCTCCTACTTCCCATCAAGACCCACACTCAAATCTGAGCTCTTCTGATAAGCTCAATGGTATTGAAGCAATTTTCTTTTTTTCAAAACTGTTTATGTTCATTGTGGTAAAATGTACATAACGTAAAATGCCCCATTTTCTCCCATTTTCAGGTTTGCACACTCACACTGCTATGCAAGCATCACCACCGTGACGCTGTGCTGTTTTCATGCCTAAGCATTCCAAAAGCAGAATGACAAACGCCAGTGAGGTTATCTAAGGTAGACATGGAAAAGTTTGCGTTTTCCAACTTAGAACACAGACAACCCTATCAAATGCTTAGTATTTGCGTTCGGTTTGGCACTTCAGCCTCCTGCCTCTCTCCCTCCGTCCCCTCCTGCCCCGACTCGGTTCTGAAGGAAACGCCACAGTGGGAGGATCTGAGACAGCCCCACTTTCAACCCTGACACGGTGGCCCCCACTGGCCAGTGCGTCCTCGAGGAGGGTCTCTCGGGCCTGTGCAGATCCCGAGCCACAAACTCGGATCACGCCCACACCTCCTGGGGCTGTCTCAGGGAGCAAACACGGCCACATATGCGAAAGCACCTGCCGTGGCAGACAATTAATCTTCACTCCTTATGTCAGCTCTGTGAAACAGCGTGTGCTGAGATCAAGATAGCATCCTTCCAAAAGGGCAGGGAAAACACCCTGAATTTTCTGCAATTTTATCACAAAAGAAAAAAATGAGTGTAGATGATAGATCAGCCTGGTTTTCTCCCCAACTCCCAGTACGAGGAGTGCTGCGCCGTGGTAGCACCGTGCTTTGTTATCCTGGGGCAGGGCCTGCTGGGTCGCATGGCTTTTTCAGTGAGTGCCAAGGACATAGGTCCTGCTACTCTAGGGCCCTACAGACAAGATAACAAGAGACAGGTGGTAGGATTCAGAAACACTGATCTCAGGATGATTTTCCTAAGAAGTCAGGCAAACGCAGCAGGGAACAGTGGCTCATGCCTGTAATCCCAGTGCTTTGGGAGGCCACGGCAGGAGGATCACTTGAGGTCAGGAATACAAGACCAGCCTGGAAAACACAGTAAGACCCTATTGCTGCAAAAGGGCATTAAAGTTTTTAAAAATTAAAAACAAAAGTCAGTTTAGGAGGCCGAGGTGGGTGGATCACGAGGTCAGGAGATTGAGACCATCCTGGCTAACACGGTGAAACTCTGTCTCTATTAAAAATACAAAAAATTAGGCAGGGGTGGTGGCCGGCGCCTGTAGTCCCAGCTATTTGGGAGGGTGAGGCAAGAGAATGGCGTGAACCCGGCAGGCGGAGCTTGCAGTGAGCCAGGATCGCACCACTGCTCTCCAGCCTGGGCGACAGAGTGACAGAGAGAGACTTCGTCTAAAAACAACAACAACAACAACAAAAAAGTCAGGCAAACCCAACAGCAGCTGTGGCTGGTCTTTCCCTCAGGGTGGCAGACCCAGCAAGCCTAGGACAGAACCCCCGTGTGAAATGGGCACATCCCCATCTCCTTAGGGAGTCTGGATGCCTGTTGTCTACTTGGCAACTGGAATATGGCTTCTTTAAAGGAATTCTTTAAAATACAATAAGGCACCTAGAAACATTTATTGATGTATTTTCTTCTGTACAATCTCTACAGCTGTACCGTCAGCCCTCTGTATCCACAGTTTCTATATTTGCGGATTCAACTAACTGCAGACTGAAAATATTGAGAAAAAAATACAAATAACGATAAAACAATAAAAAATAGGCCAGGCACAGTGGCTCACACCTGTAATCCTAGCACTTTGGAAGGCCAAGGCAGGACGATTGCTTGAGCCCAGGAGTTTGAAACCAACCTAGGCAACATGGCAAAACCTCATCTCTACAAAAAATAAACAATTAGCCAGATGTGGTGGCATGTGCCTGTAGTCCAAGCTACTCAAGAGGCCAAGGCGGGAGGATCACTTGAGCCCAGGAGGTTGAGACTGCAGTGAGCTATGATGGCACCACTGCACTCCAGCCTGGGTGACACAGTAAGACCCTGTCTGAAAAATAAAAAAAAAAACAAATTTTTAAAATATAGTATAACTATTTACACAACATTTACATTGTATGTGGTATCATAAGTAATCTAGAGATGATGTAAAGTCCATGAGTGGATGTCTGTGTGTTATAAGTACATGCACCATTATTTTATATCAGGGACTTGAGCATCCACAAAGGACAGCAAGGCTGATTGTGCTAACAGAGCATAGAATTAGATGCCCAGCTAGGGCACCATGTTATTTTTTTGTATTCTTTTATTGCCCCTAGGAAACCATGAACCAGGAGATGTCTTTCACACACTACCCTGGAGTATTCTACAAATGCCAACATTAATTGAGAGGAAAAAGAGTCCATACTCCCATATGGACTATTATTGGTTAAAAAATTTTAATGGAACCATAAATCACCACCCAGACGTTAAACTTGTTTATTTTTGCATCCCATTTCTGGGTTCCCCCATTTAAATATAGTATCCTGAAAAAACACAGAGACCCGGGACTTGACTTCGAGCCAAGTTTGAAGACCCTTGGCCTGTGGCAACTCCATGAGACTCTGGAAGAGAGGCGATTATCAGCCCAGCACAGGCAGGTGGCAGGGCTCAAGTTCAGCTAAAAGCCCTATCAAACAGGATATAAGGAACCAGAGGGGAAGCCTTGTGCTGGAGATTCCTACAAGCAGAGGGCCCTGGGGGCTAAGCTAAAATCCTCAACCTCTGCAGCCCACGCCCCCGCCCCCACGCCAGCCCTCGCCCCCATGCCAGCTCCCCACACCATACCAACTCCCGCCCCTACGCCAGCTCCCGCCCCCATGCCAGCTCCCACTCCACGCCAGCTCCCGCCCCCACAACAGCTCCCGCCCCCACAACAGCTCCAACCCCCAACAGCTCCCACCCCCACAACAGCTCCCACCCCGACAACAGCTCCCACCCTGCCAGCCCCCACCTCCACACCTGCATGTGATGTCATCAGAGCTATGGCAGCTAACTGTGCAGATCGTGATGACACTCAGACTGTACACTCTTGGGACAGAAGTATGGCATGACAACTATTAAATATTTGTTAAATGAACCCCTGATTTTTATGAGGCCTTTCTGTATAGTCAACTTCAAGAAGACTATGAAAGAAGACGGGGAAGAACATTTATCGAACACCACTATAAGCCAGACTCTGTGTTTTGGTACTTTACAAATGTTATTTCACGTAATTCTTATACAGAATCTACTCACTGGCCATTATCTCTACCTCAGTGTGGTAAAGAGTGCACTTCAGAGAGGTCACAGAGCAGGAACTGGGGCATGACCGGGGCTGGCTGCTCCTGCTGGAAGCAACGCCTTCCCCAGCCTCTGAGCTCATCCGCCAACAGAGAGCACAGGAGAATCCAGTATTAAGGACTCTAGAGACATCCATACACTAACAGAGGAAGAGGCTAGGACCCAAGAAAGTACAAGAGGCCACGTATGAAAGCAGTCACCTGCTTTCTGCACATATTTGATTTCTCCAGAGCTAAGTGGCTCCATTTCAGGGATAACTACAACATCCAAGTTTCAGATGTACAATGGACAAAAGCCCCCATTTTCCAAAGAACCTAATGAGACATGGAGGTTGCTTTGATCCTGGATACTCAGTGGCAGGAGATTCATCTTAAACAATGCTCATACTGACAGTAGAGCCAGCATTCAAACTGGTCTTGGTTGTGGTATCAGCCCTAACATCCAGCAACGAGCAGTCACCATCATGAAGTCTCCCTGCAGGATGCTCTGATCATAAATAAAAAGAGCTGGAAAATGAAAGATTTCAGCAAACAAACTCATCTGTCAGATTAAATATTAATTGGAATGTTTCTGACTTCATAATTTTTATATTTAATTTCTTTGGATATTTTAGCTATTTAAGAGCTACAAAAAGATATTTATAACTATGTGTTGTACACAATCAAGTAACCTTAAAATAAATATAATTTCAGGCAATACTGAAATTATTTCTCATTCTTATTTAAAATGGGTAAGTACACATCTCAGACGTGAGACTACCACAATGCCTCTAAAAAAAGAAGATAATCACATTTGATTATCTTGAAAAAGTATAGAATGGTTTACAGGGAAGAAAATGGAGAAGAGTTTGGTGCTTATGGGAGTAACAACAAATTATATGTTATTCACACACGGAAACGTTATTAATTAAGGTTAGGTTTATAACTGAGGACTAGATTCAAGACTAACAGCATGAAGGAAAAACCAAGTACACATACCACAGTATGTGCAAATGGCTCTCTCAGCAAACTTCACTTCTCTGGAGAAAAAGCATTTGATATTTTTACAAAAAGCCATTATCAATCATTTCTACACCTACTAAATCGCAAGCAGGAAGATTGTCTAGGCTTCTCCTGTACACATCACAAAAGATTACATGGACCTAAGACAGATCCTGAAGGTGGAGAGGAAGGTGGTGGAAGGAGAGACCCTGCAGGAGATGAGAAAGCGTCAGCAATGGCATCGCCATTAAAAACTGCACAAACGATTGAGGGGTGGGCTCACAGTCACTGTGTCCAGAACTTTGGTCACACACAAGAATGAAGGAAGGCAACTCTGGGGGCCTCAAACTCCAGGATGAGGTGTCTGGACTCTTGTTATGAAGCGAGAAGCAGCCCTGGAAAGTTTTGGGGCAAGGGAAACTTATCATTAAAATCTCACTCTAAAGAGCACTGGCAGAACTAGAGAGAGGAGAGAACGGAGGCAGGGAGACAGTCTCATGACACTGTTTCTCTGCAGCACTTGACATACACCTGGCAAGAGCTCCGTCAATATTTGCTCAACAGAAGCAGCCCGCCGGGGACCACCGCATTGGCACAGGTGGGACAGGCACACGGAAGCTGCAGATGGCAGGAGGCGACCCCCAAAACACTTGTGGCTTCTCCAGAGTGCGTGCTATGAGAAGCTGTCCCTGCCTGCTGTTCTCTCTAAAATGCCTTTCAGGTCTCGTCATTTGGAAAACACTGCCCGCTGCCTGCCCACCTGGGACCTTCATACTGCACAGCCCCATATTCAAGACTGAAAAGTTCTGTAGTAAAGAAACTGGTTTAAGTTTCTTCTTCCAAGCTTTGGCCATTAATTCACCTCCACTCCTTTTATGGAGGAACAGCTCTCAATATGTCCTAAAGCAAGCATTCTCTGGGCAGCTCTGGAAGGCGGGGGCTGAGGGCATCCATGGGTCAGCCATAGGTGCAACCTTGCAGAGGAGAGGGATGAGGAATGCACGGAAGGTCTGTGGGGTGGGAAGGGCATGTCGGGAGATGATCCTGAACACAGCAGCCCAGTCACACCCCCAGCAAGCCTACATCCTTCACTCAGAGCCCACGGGGGAAACAGCTCCAACTATTCCATTTAAGTGATTCTTTTTCAGTCTCATTAGTGGCTAAGAAAACCTGGTCACCAACATCCACAAAATAGCACTTTCAGACAGACGAAGACTACTAACTACCCTCCTCTTCCTTTATGAGCGAAATAACCTTAATTTATTTAACAATTAGATCTCATTCTCCTTTCACCAGAAAGATTCGCTATAAATTCTATAGGAATTTGGTTCACTTACCTAGTTATTTGAGGTTAAATGTTTTTTTCTCTAACATTAAAATAATTTTAAAAGCCTAAGAAAATTAATTGTGCAAAACCTCTGCAGTATCCAAGGGTGGTACCATGGGCCGGGAAGAGGCAGAATCTCAAGCCAGCAACCTCTTTAGGATGTGTGCGGTGACACCCAGAAAGGATGCGTTCCAAGTCAGTCGAAACCACAAGAAACCTCAGGTGAAATCTCCACCACTATGATGGCACCTGGGACGGAGGCCGCCGGACCCAGGCTGGAAGGGTCCCTGCTTCTCTCTGCTCAGAGGAACTGGGGGTTTGTTTTTAGGACAGCCAGAGTCTTATCTTTCCCAAGTCCATTCACCTACATCATTGCCTCAATGAATGACAGCCAGGCAGAAAGAGGGCCTGGAAGCACAAAAACAGTAAGTTTATGACATCTGTGTTTTTACGTGCTCAAGTGTAACATGAAGGTGCTCCACACAACACATGGCACTCAGGCGGCCTTTAGAGCCGCATGCTGCAAAGAGCTTCACAAATGCCCTGTGAGGCAGGTGGGGGCCGCTCCACGCACAGCGGAACCATGGAGGACACACCCAATTCTGAGCACAGTCACTGTGAACAGGCGACTGGCAATGGAAGGAAACCAGTTTCAGCGCAGCCTCAAAAGTTAGGATCAATCAATCCTTCTGGAAATTCAATTATAAGCTTTAACAGAATTCACAGCTTTGGACCCAATAATTTTGCCTCAGGGAGTTTATCCTAAGGAAATAATCAAATATACAGAAGAGCTTTTATGCACAAAGGTGTTCATCAAAGCGTTATTCATAAGGGTGAAAACTGTCAAAAAGTGGACTACCCAATAACAGGAACACAATTTTAAAACTCAAGTACATGTACATGAAAATATTCTGCAGCAATTTAAAATTGTATTTATAAGAAAAATGCTCGTAATGTAATGTTAAAAGGGAATGATCAGGTTACCATATTAAATACTATTATGAACACAGTTCTGTAGGAAGAAATTTGCAAAAGACAAAACTGGAAGGATGTAAACTAAAATGTTGCCCGAAGAAAGAGTCACATGGCAAAGATGCGTGTGGGAAATTATTTTTATTCTTTTGACTCTCGCGCTTTCCAAGTTTGCTTACAATGAGCAGATGCTACTTGTAAAAGGAAAAAATTAATTTTTGATATAAAATAGTATCTAAGTGACTAAAATCATTTCTAAATTGTATATGCTGAGAAAACTAAAAATAACGTATCAATTCCTGTATGCAAGCATTCACCTAAGACCATAATTAAGAAGTTAAATATGCATCTATGTGAGTATCCCACAGTCACCCAGGAGGCACGAGGTCAGAGTGAACTCCATCACACAGGATTGCCAACGTGGCATGGGGACAGGGGCCTTCCAAACTCCCACCACCCTCATGGTACTTTCACATGCTCCAAACAAACACAGCTTCATGGCAGGTCTCCCAGCCCTCCCCCACAGCCAGAGTGCTGCCCAAAACCCTCTTAAAGAGGAATTCTGAGCCTCCACCCTCCAAGAGAATTGGAACATTAAGTGACAAATTTCTTTCAGTGGACGTATGGTTAACTGCCCAGTGATGTTTGCCTGGCCCTAAAACAAAATTTAAAGCCTAGGGAAGATGCCTCAATGCCTTATCTAAGGCAAGACTCCTTTCCATTAGCCCAGAGAATCAGCAAAATCCAAAATTTTAAGAACAGCAGCCCAACTAAGGCAGTGGGCTGGGCACCGGACTCCTGCGCACCTCCTCCTAAAGCTACATACACCTTCACCCAGTTGCCTGGGCAGGCAGAGCGTGTCAGCCCCTTCATCCTACATCACAGGGACTCTTGCAAACTATGTGGGCAGACAGATGGGAAGGGAGACCAAGAACAAAAATGATGAGCCAAGTCTCCAGGGACTCAGCTCCAGAGAAGGCTAGGCACTCACATCTCCTTATTTCACTGCTGGTTACTTCCTAGAGAGAGATGGGGAAGCTAAAACTGCCACCCTGCAGGTGCTGGTGCACCCAACAGTGTGAACACTATTCAACACATGATGGTCTGAGAACAGGCAGACCCATTATTTTGATCCCCCCTGCTGAAGGAATGGTACAAGTCAGGTGATTTTTTTGTTTTGAGATATGACCCCCTCGAGCATCCTGGCCTCTCTCTGCTGGGTGCCAGCTCCCAGTGCTTCCCAGACTTTAAAGTGAGCTGAGCACCTGGGATCTTGTGGGGATGAGAGTCCTGATTTAGCAGGTCTAGGTGATGCCAAGACCAATTAAATCTCAGTCTCTGAGGGTGAGACCCAGTTGGTGGGGAAGCTCCCCAGGGAACCCCGTGTGTACCCAAGGCCACACAGCGTGAGATAATCTGGAGAGGCCACTGGCACCAGCCAGTTCCTGCCTGCACCGAGTATGCCCCGCGGGGAGCAAGGCCAGCGTGACGGCACCAGCCTCGGAGTTGCTGTGACACCTGGCAAAGGACACATAGCAGGAGCACGGTTCCCAGCACAATGTGGCTCCAAAACAGTGGCTATGGCGAACACCCCACCACTGCCGCCAGCACACCTGTTCCTCAGCCAGGCTGACACTGCGGGGAAGAGGCCAAAGTAAGGAAACAGATTCTTGGGAAACTCATAAACGTGAGCTGAAAGAGAGGAGCCAAAGTATTCTCAGCACAAAGAAATGATAAAATGTGCAGTGATGAGCAGAGCCCATTAGCCTGACCTGTTCACTCTACAACACATACATGTATCAAAACATCTCACTGGAACCTACCAATATAGAAAACTATTATTCATAAATTACAAATAAAACAAAAACGTGAGCTGGGGAGGAGCCACAAGTGGGTGGCTGTGAGCAAGTGGGGAGGAAGGTGGGGTGACACAGGCCCCAGGGGTAACAGCTGCCATATACCTCAGCTTAATATGTGAGAGGTACTGTCCTACCTGCAAGAATCCTGCAGGCAGAGCCACGGGATGCTGAGTATTCTAAACAGAGCCTCAGTTTGGCCTTTCCCTTTCCCTTGGGGCAGAGGTATCCCCAGCACCCCAGAGTGTGAGGATGGCGTGGGTGTCTCAGTGGGAGCCACGTGGACCAGCATCAGGTGCAGCAGGGTGAGGAGACGGCCCCAGAACCCTGACCTCTGTGGGCCACCCTGCGGCCTCCACCCTGCAGTCAGGTCCACGGACAGGGCAGCTTCCTAAAAGAGTGCGCCACTTTTCCTCGGGCTCTTTTTGTCCCATGCTCACTTCCTTTTCTTTTCTTGTTCCCTCTTCCTCCCAGAACTACTCTGAAGAGCTTCTTTACGTCAACTCCTAGGTGCTGCTCCTCCCCAACTGCCTCCTGAGGTGTCGGGAGAAGGGACAAGGAGGCTGAGCACACACCCGGCCACTTCTCAGTTGCTTCTGCTGCCCACCCCCACCTGGAGGGGAGGAGTATCCATGAGGCAGTTGCCCATCCCCGCCTGGAGGGGAGGGGTATCCACAAGGGAGCTGCCCAACCCCATCGGGAGGGGAGGGGTATCCATGAGGGAGCCGCTCCTGAGACGGAAACAGCTGAAGCACACGCAGTAAGGATGAGGAAGGATAGGGTTTCTAGACAGCTGGGCTGCAGGTATGAAGATGGTTCAAGAGAGCTTAGCTTTGCACGTGCTCCCCCAACCTTTCGTCTACACAGCTGCAGAGCTCATCCACATGGGCCATGACCTGCACACCACAACCTGGGAGGAAGGGGTACACAGCTGTGGAGCTCATCCACATGGGCCAGAGAGTAACCAGCCCCTCACAATCTGGAGGGAGACATCTACACAGCCGCCAAGCTCACCAGCACGGGCCTTGACCCACCTCCCACAACTCGGGGGAGGCACTGTCACTGAGACCCCATGTCACAGACTATGTGGTGCAAGCTGCCTCAGGAGGTCGCCTGCAGGTACACACAGAAGTGGCCAAGGTTGGGAAGACCCGTCCCCTCGTTCTTCCTTGGAGAGGCACCACAGTGGCGCTCCATCTCTTCAAACCGGAGCCACGGGGACTGCGGAGGAGGGCAAGGCTGTCTAGGAGCTGACATCTAATCCAAGGAGGCCCATGCCAATCAAGCCTGAGCCCCTGCCCCTCTCTCCAGGCATCCCAACAGCCTGACCTGCTCCCTCCACAAAATCTGAAAAGCTGCAAACTTCTGGGACTCACAGAACCAGAGAATAGGGTCACTTCTTGTGACTATTCCTACCATCTTTCTTTTAAATGAAAGGCAACCTCCACAAAACCTTTTATGTAAACACGTTCTCCCTGGATTCCATGAAGTTCCTCAATGTCACAGAGCCCAGTCTGTCTACAAGGAGCCAGAGGCCCAGAGGATTAAGTGGCTTCCTGGAATGTTACATGAATCAGACAAAAGAGCCAGGATCCGAATTCAAAATCCCCTGTGTCTTGGGCGAGGGCTCTGGGCACCAGCCAGACTGTGTGGTTCCCTGCAAACTGCCAGCCAGGGCCAAATCACCGCACACTGGGGGGTCCCACTTCTCCCTGCTCACTGCAAGACGAGTTCTGCCCAGTTGCCCCAAGCACACAAATAAATGTGAGAAATTAAAGATGGGAAGGCACCAAGCACACATCGGCAATTAATCTTTTCCCTCGGAGAATCTTCCCGGTTCTGTAAAGAAACCACACTTCCCCTACCCTCGCTCAGCAAGTGACACATTTCCTTAGAGAACAGAGACTTGGAAGACGCTGCGAATACTGCAGGATATTGTGTGTATCCTATCATTCAATAAAAACAGAAGCAAAAAAGTGTCAAACACTTTTTCAAACTGCTGTTGAGAGAGCGAAGGAAAACACATTATTATTTTGTCAAAATCAGTCACCACAGCAGCCTGAGCCCTTGACTGCATTGCCTTCAGCTCCTGACCGCAAAGGTAGGTTCACTGCATGCAGTGGTTTGGGAGTTTATTGCCTCCCAGGAGTGGAGGCAAAGCCTTGGATTACCTGGAGCATGCTCACCTGTGAAAGCATTTGTGGCCTGAAAACCAGCTTCCGGCATACTGCTCCCTGGACAAGCCTGTGCTCCAACTCTTGCGCTGTCCCGTCGAGGAAGCCGCCGGGCGAGGCTCAGGTCACTTCCATCTTAGCCTGTCCGAGTCCATCGCTCTGCTAGGCTGGCCTCTGGGAGCATCCGCGGCCCACCTGCCCGGCTCTCGCGCGGGGAGGCAGTACCTGGGTGTGGCACCTGGGCGGCGGCGGTCCCCGCTCCCGTCAGCCGTCCAGCCAGGGCGCGGAGGCCATGGCGCGGGTGGAGGGGCTGGCCCTCAGGCCCTCAGAACACGGGCACCCCTGGCCACGCCGCTGCCAGCATCCTGCAGGGTCGCACCTGTACGCGGGTGCTCCTGGTCCCAGCCGCGGCTCTCTGTGTTCCGCCTCTGAAACTGAAAAGCAAGAGGTCACTTTCGTGATGACCAGCAGAAGCGTTACAATTAACAGGCCTATAGAGGCCAGAAAGGAAAAGCCACGGAGCTGCCTCCACGACCCCATCGTGGGCATGGGGGCTCCCACAGGGGCTGCCAGAGTGGGAGGAGCTCCACCTGCTCCCAAGGCCACAGCTATGCTCCTCCCAAGGTTCAAATGTCCCTCCTGGGCCATTCTGCCCTCACAGACACCCTGGAAAGAAGCTCATTTCTCAAGCTGGTTCCCAAGGCCTTAGACTGGGGTCTGCGGTGCATGGCCACTGGTCAGCACTCCAGGAAGAAAACGCAGGACTTGCATGGAGCAGTTTTTAAAAGTGATTCTTTCTTTCTATCTATCTATCTTTTCTTTCTATCTATCTATCTATCTATCTATCTATCTATCTATCTATCTATCTGACTATGAATGACAGGGTCTCACTAAGCCACCCAGGCTGGCCTCAAACTCCTGGCCTCAAGCAATCCTCACAAAGGGCTTGGCCTCCCAAAGTGCTAGGATTATAGGCATGAGCCACCATGCCTGGCCTAAAAATGGATTCTTAAAAGGAAAACAAATGCCCACATTAACTTTTTAGTGAGAATAGGAAGGAAAAGCAAATTTAATCTATAAACTGCTCCATATGTTACATAATAATAGAAGCATTTTGCCTGTAATCCCAGCACTTTGGGAGGCTGAGGCAGGAGGATCACCTGAGGTCAGGGGTTCGAGATCAGCCTCACCAACATGGAGAAACCCTGTCTCTACTAAAAATACAAAAAAATTAGCCAGGTGTGGTGGTGTATGCCTGTAATCCCAGCTACTCGGGAGGCTGAGGCAGGAGAATCACTTGAACCCGGGAGGCGGATGTTGCAGTGAGCCAGGATCGCGCCATTGCGCTCCAGCCTGGGCAACAAGAGCGAAACTCCTTCTCAAAAAAAAAAAAAAAAAAAAAAAAATAATAAAAGCATTTTACAAAATGTTTTTCAGATATTTTAATGTTCCCTTAAACATAAAGCAATATTAACAAGAATGTCAGAAGCCCAAAGGATGAGACTTTTAAAACAGAATCCTGAATATCAATCTCCAATATTTAGGAAAAGAAACCTCTTTTATGTTATCACTTCATCCTAATTAATTTATAACCAATTTTTAGAAAATGTAATCTCATTCTTCTTTTTCATCATCGAACTAAAGAAAAAGAACTTAAGAGAACAGAGCACAGAACAGAAAGGAGCCGTCTGTTAACCACGTTGCTATAAACAGAAGGTAGTGAAGTAACACATCACTGATACGTACTAATTATAAGGAGTACCTTATAAATTAATGAAGTACTTTAATGATACTAAGACATCTAATTCTATTACCTTCATGTATCTATAGTAACATTCTCAGTTAATAAGGTATGGCCCAGTAGGAGTCCTCAAGTTTAAAGAACACGTAACATTTTAATTAAAAAATAAATTATTTCTGTAAATGGTGGCTTTGAAGTGCTTGAAAATGTGAGAAAACATTTTTTCTCTGAATTCTAACATTCCATCTAAAAATGGCCAACACGCAGGTCCTACAGGAACTTTGGAAGAAAACTAGTTGCACCAGCATCATGAACTTTGGGAAATGGAATTTATCCTGCCAGATAAAAACAAAAGCCCACCTGCCCTAAAGCTTTGATTTTTCTCTGCCCTTTTCTATGACGCTTTTGGTGTGCAAATATGCTAGACTTTATTTGTTCTTATTCTCTAAACTCAGAAAGAAAACCAAACTGCAGGGAGGTTTTTGCTGTTGTTTTATTGTGGGATTTTTGTCTATTTGTTTCATTGCAGAAGTTATGCTACCTCACTTTTTTAAAAATCAGGTTATCATAAGGAAATAATGAACAGAATGAAGAGACAACCGATAGACTGGGAGAAAATATTTGCAAGCCATACTTCTGATAAGGGCCTAATATCCAAAGTATATAAGGAACTCAAACAACTCAGTAACAAGAAAACAAATAACCCAATTTTTAAAATGGGCAATTACCTGAAAAGATGTTTCTCAAAAGAAGATATACAAATGGCTGACAGATATATTAAAAAACGCTCAACATCTCTAAGCATCAGGGATATGCAAATTAAAACCACAATGAGCTATCACCTCACACCCATTAGAATGGCCATTATCAATATTGGCAAGGATGTGGAGAAAAGGGAACCCATGCATGCTGTTGGTGAGAATGGAGATTGGCACAGCCATTTCGGAAAACAGTATGGAGGTTCCTCAAAAGACTAAAAATAGAATCACCATATGATCCAGCAATCCCACTGCTGGGTATATATCCAAGGAATTGAAATAGGTATGTCAAAAATGTATCTACACTCCCATGTTCATTTCAGCACTATTCACAATAACCAAGATACGGAAGCAAAATAAGTGTCCTTCAGTGGATGAACACATAAAGACAACATGGTATGCATACACAACAGAGTACTATACAACCTTTAAAAAGAAGAAAGCTCTTGTCATTTGCAACAACATGGATGAAACGGGAGGACATTATGCCAAATGAAATAAGCCAGGAATTGAAAGACAAATACTACATTATCTCACTTATAGGTGGAATCTGAAAGAGTCAATCTCACAGAAGGAGGGTAGAAAGGAGATGACCAGAGGCAGGGGGAAGAGCAATGAAGAAAAGGGAAATGTTGATCAAACATACAAAAGTTTCAGATGGACTGGAGGAATACGTTTTAGTGACGTACTGCATTGCATGGTGACCACAGTTAATAAAAAAAGTATCACAAAAAGCTTTCAAAATTGCTAAAATAATAGATTTTTAACATTCTTACCACAAAATATGATAAGTTGGTGAGGCGATGGATATATTAATTTGTTTGAATTGAATATTTCTACCATGCATACATATACCAAAACATTACATTGTACCCCACATATATGTAGTTATTATTTGTCAAAAAATTAATAGAAAAATGAAGTTATCATACATCCCACATGTCAAAAGGCTATGGGAAAGACTGAGGCCAATGTGGATCAAAATACAAGAAACGACCAACTTCCCAGTTTTCTTATGCTGGCTTAATCACCCCCACCAATCCTTAACTTTACATCTTCTAAAAGAGAGGTTAGACACAGTTGTGTAATAGCTCCCATGAGGTCTAAGCATGGTCATGGCCAGGATTTTTAGGACAGTGTTGTGTGCGGTTCCCAACAAAAGCAGGATGAACACAGCTGTGTTACTGCATCAATGGATAACGTGCCTATTCCTATATACACTGAGTCTCCCCCAATGCAATTTTCAAGGTAAAATGCAATTATAAATACTATAAAAAGTCTTCTTCCTCACTGCTAGCCACAAAGATTAGCTACCCTTTCTAGGAATACGCAGCAGAGGTGCAAGCTTCGTTCTGCTCAGTGAAAGACTGTGACCACCCAGAAGGGGCCAGAACCCAGCAGCACTCAGTAAGTATGTCAGGTGACCAACAGGCAGGGCAGGGTGGGTGATCAGGACCCAGAGAAAACTCCGAGGGCCAGCACAGTCAGCAGAAGCCTGCAGGCCCAGTTCTGGACAAGACGTGTGCTTTTAGTTTAGAAACCAACCAGCAATCAGCACGGCCATGCTGGGCATCTGTGGAGCAAACACGTGGAAGTGTAAAAGTTGGAGGAGTTGAACAAATGCTGCTCGCCGGCCGTCCCTCCAGTCTTCTGCTCTCGTGAGCCTCCTGCTCATGAGCTGCCACTCAGCTTTCCAGTCTCAGCCCAAACAACCCTCCCTGGAGATGCTTCTTTGACGGCCCCCAGTCTAAGTCCAGACCCTGCTACGCAACCCACAGCACCTGATCGGCTTCCCAACACATCTGCAGTTGCGACTCCACACAGGTGTCCTGACTGCACCATCCCTGCCCGTCTCCCCCACAAGTGCCATGAGAGCAAAGGCACTGGCCAGCAGATCCTCCAGTTCCCCCTGGCACCCAGCAGGTGCCCAGTAAATATGTGTTTCCTGAGCAAACACATGAGTGAAGGAAGGCACTTATGTGAAGCTTCCCTGAGTACTATACCCAGCATAGAGAAGGCTCAGCAAACACCTACACAATTAACCCAGCCCCAGCTGCGCCTGGCAAGGGGCATTTCCCAAGTGGAGGTGCTGCTCCTCAGCCTGCTTGGCTGGGACCCTCCGGGCTAGTTTTCCCACCACCCCACTAGAAGAGTCGAGATGATGATTACAAGCAGTGAGCCTGCTGCACTTACACTTCCCACAAAGTCCTATCCAGCAAAGGCCTTCAGAGGTCATTGACTTAAATGCCTCAGGCTACAGAGAGAGAGCAAGCACTGCCCCATGGAGGCTCAAGAACTGCGCCCAACACTGGCAGCAGGAGAGCAGGACTGACCCTGGGCCTCTTGCCCTGAAGGCACTGCTTCCCATGCTACTCCTGAGGCCCAGGAAGCTCCCTAAACCCAAATGGCTTAAATCAAGAGAGAAGGAGAGGGGGGAATACAGGAAGAGGCAACTTACCCAGGATGCAAGGTCACAGTCAAGAGCCCCCCCAGGGCAGCAAGCACATGGTCATCATTCTACACACACACACACACACACACACACACACACACACACACACACGGAGGTTCTATTTATACTGGGAAGATGGGCAGGACTAACCAGGAAATAAATTAATTCAATATTGCACTTGAAAAATGTCATTAAGTCCCTCCCATAACAGAGCAACAGTTACTAAGGAAATAGAGCACGTCAAATGGAAAAACACCCCCACAGGAAGGGACATTTTAAAAACATGAACACTCACAAACCTAACCAAGTAAGTTACAGGGTATGTCTGCCTTACCAGTTATTCACAAAAACTTATATGAAATGCAGTCCTCCTCAGAGTCATTCAGGAATAAAAACTGAACTGTGTCCACATTGTATCTTTCATTAAAAGACACTGTAAAAACAGACACATGGGGTTCAGGAAATGTGAGGGTCACACACGGGCACAAAGGCCAAAATCCAACGGAGAAGTGAAACAGCCTTTTTTCCAAAATCAAGTAGCATTAAAAAAACCGTAGTGCATAAAAATTGACGCTGCAGTTTCATTTTTTATTTCCTCCTGCTGTGGACAGACTGTTTCGCTGGCGGAATGTCGGTTACCTAGGTGACAGCTCCACAGCCGCAGCGACCGCTCCAGGCCCCACAGACGCTCAGGGCCGATCCCCAGCCTGTGGATGCCGATCCCTGGCCACTCTACCCACCAGAGAAGTTTCAGGGAGAAAGGAACACTGCAAAACAAAGAGGTCATTCTAAACCTTGGCAAACTGGGGCTCTGTTGCAAAATTTAAAAAAAATAAAAATGACCATGTTTGAGAGCTGCACTGCACAGTTCACCTATGCATCATCTCACTCTATGTTCATTTAGGATCAAAGAGGCAAAGGGCTTGTCATGAGACAGATGGGAGAAAAAGTGGGAAAAAGACACTTGAGAAGCTATTTCCGACTTGAGCTGAGACCAGGTGTCCCTCCAAGGGAGATGTCACACGTCTCCATGTGAGTGCCTCAGAGCTCATGGATAGTGCAGACCTTGGCAATGGCCAGTCTCAAGATCTCCTAACAGTAAAGAAAAGGAGGTACTACAAATAAAACACCTCTGCCTCCAGGCAGCCAGCCGTAGGCAGAGAGCCCCAGGAAGGGACCCACCCTGCTTCTGGTACCAGTGGTGACTCCCGGCCCTGGCTCCCATCTCCCCTTTTATACAATGAGGAGGTGAAACTGGAGGTCCCTCCCATTCCAAAAAGTCCCCTGTGGCCATGTCTCTGGCCGAGAGAGGGCAAATGGGCATAAAAAAGGACACAGTGGGCGGGCACAGTGCCTCACGCCTGTAACCCCAGTGCTTTGGGAGGCTGTGGCAGGAGGATCGCTTGAGCCCAGGTGTTTGAAACCCACCTAGCCAACATAGAAAGTCCCCATCTCTACTAAAAATATAAAAATTAGCTGGGCATGGCTGCGCACACCTATACTGGGGAGGCTGAGGCAGGAGGATTGCTTGAGCCCAGGAGTTCAAAGCTGCTGTGAGCTGTGATTGCATCACTGCACTCTAGCCTGGGCAACATAGCAAGACCCTGTCTCTTAAAAAAACTAAAGAGAAACAAAAGAAAGGGACATAGAGCAGAAGCACGGAAAATCCACATGGAAATGCAAATCTGAGAGCAAGTCAGAGAAACGGGCTGCCTATAGCCAGGGAAGACTGAGTTGGAGTGTGATGAATTTTTCATGCTACTTTTCATCTCTGTGATGTGGGGGTGCAAAATAACATGTAGCTTTTTTAACACAACCTCCAAGCCATCCTCACCCTGGGTAGCTCAGTGGGATCTGGTTACTTGTTCAGGGTAATGTAGTTCAGGGTAGCGTAGTGCCTTGCTGTAGGTCACCAATTCAGGAAGCAAGTACAAAATCCAAAACATCTGATTCAAAGACACACACAGGCTGCGAACAGGAAAAGCAGTAATTATATTAGAACATTCTTTAAAATGTCACCTTGACAAATCCGACACTTGATAAATCCTGAGGCTCTACTCAAACCAAGTTGGAGAGAGTTCCCCCCAAAATAAACAGGATAACTGTCCTTAATGCATTAGTAAGTCTATAATTATCGACTCATATGATCTAGCAGCAGAGGAAGCCGCAAGGAGTCATATATCCGACCCCTGTGCTTTGTGGAGGAGGCGATCCAGAGGCTCAGGGAGAGGGGACAGGTTGAAGGTGAGTGCAGGAGGAATGCAAGCCAAGGCTGGAACCAGGTGTCTGGATCCTGGCCCAAGCTTCCAGTTCCACTGTCCACACACAGCGGCCATAGGAGACACTGGCTCAGGAGGGAGAGCCTACAATGCTAGGAAGACAGCCGTGCACACCTGCACCAGCCGCTCGCTGGGAATCAGGGAATACCGGGAAGATCTCCACTTTCCAGGGCCCGAACCAGGCCATTCCCAAAGCACCCACATGCACAAGGGAAAGGGTCAGAGCTTGGCCCAGGGGCAGATGATCCCTGAGCAGACATGCATTCTGGCCTGAGCCTGGTCTGAGCACATCACAGACACCTCCACTGTGGCCACCAGCCAAGCAGAGGAAATGCCCCCCCAGCCAACCCGGCCCCACCCCTGTAGTGGTTCCGCTCCCACTGTGGCCTGGCGTGAGGGCTTGGGCTGACGGGCAGGGGGCTGGTGGGCAGGGGCAGGCCTCTGCAATCCTCCACACCCAGGGATCTCCCCCACTCCAGCTTTCTTCAGATAAAATCAGCTTAAAACGGGCATGACAGGCAAACCAGGAAGGGGGTCAGACCGTAGGCTAACAAGTGTGGGCAGGAAGGGAGGGGGAGCTGTCTCATTCTTTGGTGGGAGTAGAAAAGAATATGAACTGACAAGCTGTTTGTACGAAACAATTTTCATCCCCCTTGCCAAGCCACTCCTTGCTGTCAGCTCACAGCAGGCTTCCCTGGGACACCTGTGCCGGCCCACAGTCTTCCCTGCTCTCTGGCCTGCAGGACGCCACCAAAGCTGCATCTCTTCATTCAGTATTTCAACAGCTATTTGTGGGGTCATTACTCTGGCAGGCACTATTTTAGGAGCTGGGGAGACAGCAGTGAGCAAAACAAACCAAGCTCCTGTCACCATGGGGCCCAGATCCTCGTGTCTCGTCTGCCTCTGCAGGTGTTTCTGGACAACGCTTCCTGATTATCCTTGGCATTGACCATGGGGACTAGAATACAATAGGTACCCAATAAATGCTGACTGTACTGCACAGAATTCTAGCTGAGCCTCAGCTGGGTCACCTCCTTTTCAATCTATGGCCTCTGTCCTGCATCTGGGCGCCACACACAAGTGGCTGCTGGCCTGGGGGTGCCCCATGGGGGACATCGTGGCTGGGAGTTTACTGCACAGGCAGTGCCCAGCCCCACGCTGTTTCAAACATGCTCAAACAAGAGCCTCATACAAAGGGGCCAGAGGACAAAAGTCTGGGCCCTGGCCACATTGGGTTCACCTCATTCTAGGCAGTGTGTGACTTAGGCAGTTACTTAAAGCCCCTGAGCCTCAGTTTCCTTGGCTGTAAAATGGAAGCAATGATGGCACTGGCCTCATAGAGCCATCGTGTATGTAATGAGAAAACACAAACAAAACCCTGATCTAATGAGGGCTGGAGAAGTTACCACCCCTCCCAAATTACTACAACCTGCCTCGGCAGATGGCCGATGAAATCGTGTCTCTAACACGTCTCAGCCCACCCTCTTCCAGTTCTTATCTGACCCAACTGGATACAACATCAGATTTATCTCCTAGTTCCTCTGCTAATTTGTCTTGATTTTTTTAAAAAGTTCCCAATAGATAAAAATCAAAGCTCAAATCATTCCATGCCAGCTAAAATTAACAACAGAGAGAAACAGGAGAAAGGATACAAAATTAGAGAAAGTGTGTGGGTGAGGTTTTTGGTATGAAATGTGGTAGAATAGTAGAAGAGGAAAAAAATGTCAAGAAAGAAACTTGCCTTTAAAAGGAAAAAGATAGAGGCTCTTGATATTTGATTGGCTTTTTTTCATGTTTTCATACTGAAATATAACATTTAAAAAGCAGCAATAGAAAGAAAAATAATAAATTTGACCAAGTTTTTACATCTCCTTCTCGGAAAATCATCACACAGGGTCCTGTCTGCTGTTCTTCCGTCTCTTTTCTTGTGTGTTTTGTTCCCTTGGTAAAGTGCTGACCTTTTAAGTTCTTCACATGCACCTCTCAAGCTTCCACACAGCCCTGAGAATGAAAGATGGCACAGAGAGGACAACAAACCACCCTTCAGACAAGTAGGGTGCTCCCATGCCCCTCTGCTGGGCGAGGCAGGCTGTGAACCTGCAACTGTCCCCAGGAGCAGCTGTCACAGAGTGCAGGGAACTCAGGGGAAGGCTGCCTGGTCTTTAACTAATTAATGGGGCCACACCAGGACATGCAGCAAAACACCCTACACCTTAAGGCTCAGACAAACTGATAAGCAATAAAACAGCCAATGTTCCCTACAGAAATGAACGATCAGAGTCATTTTAGTCGCCTGCATTCACAAAGCCTCCTAAGCATTCCTTGTTCACCAAGCTCCAAACCAGCTCCACAAGTGCCTCTTAAATCAAACACACAGGGAACAGCTGAGCTTTCACGAAGCAATTCTGTCTCATTTGCTCACATTCATTATCTGAGGAATATATATTCCTTTAGGACAAAGAAAAACTGTCCACTTTATATAATTTTTCACAACTCAGTATCCAATTCAAGGTGAGTGGGGATGGACAGAAACGCTCCAGTAAGACTTTTCTTAGATATTTCCAGGGGAGAGTCTGTGTTGTCTGGGGATGGGCCTACGAGGCTCTGCCTATTGCTCCATGCAACTTAATGTAGGCTCAATGGCGGGTCATGCTCACGAAGCTCTTGGGACTGGCCAGCAGTTTGTGCTCTGGCGGAATGACGACTCCTCACTGCCTGAGTATGTCCGTTATGACAAAAGGTAGGGGAAGTCCCACTTTCCTCTGGAAAGAGGAAGCAGTTTCTATTGCCTGCAGAGGAGAAACAGATACAGGCCCATCTAATATCCTCTTAGAACTTAAACTTTGGTTCAACCACTCTGCTATTTCTCCCATTTAAGGGAACCAGAAGAAGAAATAATTTGCAATTAATCGTGTGCCACCCTAGGAAAGTCATGGGTTGTACAACCACCTGGGAGATGCCACAGGCACTCATCTAAGAGCTAAAAGATAACCTCTAGACCAGCCTTTCCAAGAATGACTTGCAATTCAAGCAGCAAAGCCATCACTGAGGCAGACCAAGTTATGGAAACAGACGTGGCGCAGCCTAGTCAGTTCATGTTGGTGAAATAACTTAATCTGACCACAGAAATCCAACAAGATGCATATTTCAGCAGATGTCTGAAGGACAGAATGCAAGACAGTGTTGTCAGAGGTGGGCCCTGGCCTTGATGTCCCTGGCAGTGAGCCGGCCCACGAATGTGACAGAGGAGCTCTAGGGTGTGACACACAACATCGAACGCCACCTGCGGGGCCCGGCACACCAAGCCTTCTGACAGGCAGTCCTGACTCCATGCACCTTCAGGGAGCAGTGCGAGAGCTTCCTGACTTCCTGCAAGGCCAGGTGAGGCAGGATGTGAAAGTGCATCTGTCCCCAGGAGCAGCTGTCACAGAAGGCAGAGAACCCAGGGGGAGGCTGCCTGGTCTCTAACTAATGGGGCCACAAACCCCACCGCTGTGTTCTGGAGACCTCCGGCCAAGCAGAAAGAGTTCATTAGACCAATTTCCACTGCCTTGGTAACAAAGGCCCGTGCGTGTGCTCTCACACAGGAAAAGCAAGTGAGGGTTATTCATGGGGAAAGCACCACAGACAGGTACCATGTGTCCCGCCAGGCAGCCCAGGCAGCGGTAAAGACACGTGCCCTCTTGGAAGACAGAACTGGCCCCTCTGGAACCACGTATGATAGCGCAGTCTTCCACAGCACTGGAGGCCGAGGGTGTGCTGAGTTTGCTGGGCTTCAGAGGCACTGATCGGCAGCTGCAGGAGCCGTCTCATCCTGAGCTGTGCCCTCACCTGCAGAAGAAGCCCCTGTGTATACCTGATGCTGAAAGGATCTGTCTGTCTTACATGTCCACAGTCAGATCCAGGCAGGAGAATTCCTGGGATCCACCAAAGAAAACCACAGGACGCCGTTGGCAAGAGGGAATGTAACCGCCACGCTTGGCAGCTGACGCCGCTGTTCATGGGGATGCACAGGCTCTGAGAGGCCTTTCATGATCTAAGCGACCGTGGGCCGCACCAGCCTGACCGCCGACTTCCTCTGCATGGAAAGTCGTGTCTTCTTTAGATTTTTCTTTTTCCCTCTCAGAATCTGGCCCTTATTTATTCCCTTCCCCACTGGAGTCGACAAGTAGGAATGGATTTATTCCAACCCCTACTCTGCATGGAGACCTGAGCACATTTCTTCAGACGGAGGCCAGTGCCCGCAGAGCCTGGGAGGACAGGCAGGGAGGGGCAGCGTTCCCACGACAGACAGCAACCTGGTGCCCACGCTCCCTCCCAGAGTCTGATGAAGTGAACACAGTTCCCTCAAACGGCAAGAACGAGGACTTGATTTCACTCCTCCAAGGAAAGTAAGCTGCTGCCACTTTCACCAAGATAATCTGGGCCAGTGTTCCCCAAATATCCCCAATACCCCAGGCAATCACCAAAACTACGCTCTATTTTTACTTAAAAACTAAATAATTAACAAATACTTGAAATCGGGAAACACACATACGCCAGTGGACAAAACCAGCGTTGAAGAGCAAGGCGCTGGCGGGCGGGAGGAAACAAGGAGAAGGCCTCCCACCAGGTGCAGGCTCCCTGGGAGGGAAGAAGAGGGTACTGTTCCCTGACGGTACAAAGGGAGGGGAGGGAAAAGCAGAGCACCATGATTGCCCCAGTAAACTCCACTCCATAACTGAACACTCAGAGCGTTCACTCAGGCCAAACAGGGCCTGCTTAGATTAGAATTTAGCTTTTCATCTTCAAATACTTTAAATAGGTCAGCATCACTATACTTTGTCCTCACCACCAACCCAAGCCTCCCCATCTCACTCAGCTTCGGCCCTGCCCTGACCCAGCAGGCCCTCATTTCCAGCCCAACACACACAGCCAGCTGTGACTCACTCGCACTGCCGAGCCACAGGGATTCCCCACGTCGGAGAAATCACTCCTATCGAAATGACTCATCTCCTCACTTCCTTTGAATAAAAACATGTTATTATGTTCAATAAAACCATACAAGAAATAATAACTAAAGATGGCATTTAAATAACTTATACCAACACCTAAAAATGGCTTCCTGGAGGAAAAGGGAATGACTGGCATTTTCAAGGATATTTTCCTTTTCTCCTCCTTTTCCACCGGCCTCTCCTCCAGATGAGTCCTGGCTGCATTCAGAGCTGCACGGACCCCTGGCCTAGAGGTAAACTTGGGCAAAGCAGGTTTTACAGTGAGCACAGAGGCTGCCATCAAAATCTAAAAGCAGTCTAGCTGCTCCACTACCGTCCCCTTCCCTTCTAGTTCCCATGGAAACAGACCTCAGATCGCCAAAAACCGGGTAAAGATAGCACCATGCCCAGTGTTCCCGCAATCTGTTTCCATGGGAATGGGAAGGGAAGGGAATGGAGGCTGGGTGGCTAGACGCCTGCAAATCTCCATCCCCATCATGGGGCTGCAGACGGCACCTACACACAGGTCCAGGGCCTGGGGTGCTCTTTGGGAATAAGATGTCCACTTGGGGATGGAGTCCTAAAGGTGAGGCTCCCAGCAGCTGGGCTGTGCAACTGAAGCTGCTGCAGACTTCCAGACACACACCCAGCAGGTGCCTGGCCTTCTCAATCGCCCCTCAGCCAACAGGGACGACCATTTCAGAGCAGGGGTCCCACGCCTGGCTGGGTGGCAGAATCACCCCAGACCAACTGAATCACTATCTGTGGGGGCTGGGGCAGGACTCTGCAGTGTCTCATCAGCTCCAAAGGTGATTCTGATGCACGGCTGTTCTGGGAAACCGATGATCCAGACCAGAGCTTCCTGAGATTAAGGTGCCTGCGAATTCCGGGGATGTGGTGACAGCAGATTGGGTTCAGCAGGTCCAGGGCAGGGCCCAAGAGGCTGCATTCCAACCAGCTCCCAGGGGATGCTGATGCTGCTGGGGACCACATCTAATTAGTGAGATTCTAGACTCCAGGTTCTTTGGCTCTAGAACCTCCTCCACAGACCAACAATGGACAGACAGCCACCCCTGCATGAGAGCTTGCTCCCATCGGCAGCCTGCAGTCCACGATCCAGCTCCCGCCTCCACAGGAGCCTGTGTGGGGTCAGGGCTGGGAGGGCTCTGGCCTCTGCAGCACCCTCCGCTACCTGTGCTATCCCAAGAGACGACCTGTGTGGGTCAGAAGGTAACGAAACAGCCAACATTTACGTGTAATTATCAGGGACACATGACATCACCTCCAAGTGTGATTTCTCTAAAAGGTAAAAGCAAATTCCATGTGGTTGAGGATCAAATGTGCACATTTTTTCTAAATATTTCACACATTTCCACACGTTTTCATGGTGGAAATACGTGAAATATTTAGAAAATATTTATAAATGTAGACATATTATCAAAGAAGAATGGAACTGTACACGTGTCATTTTAAAAGAAATGAGAGAATTTTGGAAAACTCTGGAATTTATTATAAAAAATAACTAAGGTAGCTTTAAAATCCAGTCTAAATGAAAATGTACAAGGTAAAAGTATACTCCACGCTTCAGCTAAAAGTGTGCTGTGTCACAAAAAAGTAGCATTTATTTCTACACTGAACTGCAAAATACCACATAAACTGCCAGGTACTATTCAAAAGCAGGTTACTGATTTTCTATCCATTTTGCTTAAATATAAAAGAGGAGCTATTTCAGTTTGTTTTATTAAATACACTGTCTCCTTCAAAAAGCATATATTAATCTTTGAAAATGAAAATATGAGCAAAGATCTCAACCATCAATCATTGAATTATAGTATAAGCTTACTTGAAAAAATAATCTTCTGATTCTAAAAATGCAAAAGAGAAAAAATCAATTATTTCATTAGTCAGCACACAAGCAACAAAGATAGCTAAGCATTTCTGCACAATCCTATAACTGTGAGCAGCTAAAGAAAACATTGAACATACAGTCTGTGACGCACATTTTCATTCCACTGAAGCAAAAATACACATATATTTATACATATGTGTATAATGTCATACACAAACTTAAAAAAAGGCCATGAGTTGGTGTTGAGACCCAGTTGCTTTTTAGGTTCTCAAAGCATATAAAGCCAGAGCGCTACAACTGCTGTGATGAGAAAAGGAAATCAAAACAAGGGAGTTCTGCCTTTGCTCAAAAGACACACACACACACACACACACACACACACACACACTAACAAATTAAACAGTTGTGGTACAGGATGCCAAAGGAGTGTGAGCTGTTAAGAGTTCCATTAAAAATGATAAAAATAATTGGGAATAAATACAGAGATGTGCTTACACCCAGCTCCACTGAAATCTGTTACTCTGCGAGACCCTAGCCAGAAAATCCGTTGTTGATATTTATTGTGTACATGTGTTTACTTTGAGTTTACATGAAGACGCAACTGGAGCCCAGACAGCAAGCTTCCCACAAAGGCCCAGATGGTGAACGGCGCTGCACAGGCCACGCCACCTCGGCCCCTGCTCCTCTGCTCTGCCGAGAAGACAGGGACGCAGCCCCAACAGACAACGCACAAACACATGGTGTGGCCACGTGCCAATAAAACTTTATTAACACAAGCCCTGGCCGGGACATGGAGCATGAACATGAAGTGCTGAGCACCGGACCATACCCTCCTCATCTTCAGCGAAATGTCTTATTCAACTTCCATTCCACAGCTTCAGGGAAGGGAGGGGAAAAACCCTGCAGAGCTGGCCTCATTTCGGTTTCTCAGTCACCCTGGAGGAACCTCCAGGACACCCAGACGGCCTAGCATTCCCAGCACGCCCATCCCAGCTCTGTACAGCTGCCACCAATTAACATAAATAATTGCTTGTTGTGTGCTGTTTTGTTCTCTGTATTTTTCTTGCATTCATCTTGTCTCTTTCATTTCTTCTAATAGTTCAAGGGCAAATTGTTTTTATTTGCATTTTCCCTTAGAATTTAGCTTAGTGTTCAGCAAAAGATACTGCTGACGAGCAAATCCTCTCTTCCTCTCAAAAGGTAGGTAAAAGGCTAAACAGGAAAAAAACTACACCACCTTTACGTCTACCCCCAAGGCAACTGTGGTAGAGAGGAACAACCTCCAGGTCTGCCCTGCGAAGACCAGGTGCACAGGGGTGTGGCTGCCAGCACTTCCTGAGGGCAGGGACCGGCCTTTCTGATGGCATGTCTGGCAAGGGCACAGGGCAGTGCTTGGTGAATTCGACAATAGATCAAGTGTGATGAAATGTATGGTAAACTAACCTTCTACATTTGAGCAGAATTATGGCATTCGGGAATTAAAACTGCTCTTAAATATCATCCACTTTAACTCACTGTCCCATGTAAGTAGAAACCACGGCTTGAGTGTCTCTAGACACTCAAGGGCTGGGTCCAGAGCACAGTAAAAGCAGGGTAACTCTAATGCTGTTCTAAACGTGATACAGAAACTCCTGCTATTGAAGGAGTCCTATAATGAAACTTCCCTCATAAATAAAGACATGAATTAGTAAAAAGATGTTTGTTCCTAAATTCAGCAGTTCCTTGACTGTGGGTTCTCTTTCTCTCTTTCTCTCTCTCTCTCTCTCTCACGCTCTCTCTTTTGAGACAGAGTCTCACTCTGTCACCCAGGCTGGAGTATAGTGGTGTGATCTCGGCTCACTGCAACCTCCACCTCTCGGGTTCAGGTGATTCTCCTGCCTCAGCCTCCCAAGTTGCTGGGATTACAGGTGCACACCACCATGCCCAGCTAATTTTTTTGTATTTTTAAGGGAGACGGGGTTTCACCATGTTGGCCAGGCTGGTCTCGAACTCCTGACCTCAAGTGATCTACCCGCTTCGGCCTCCCAAAGTGCTGGGATTACAGGTGTGAGCCAGCACGCCTGGCCAACTGTGGGTTCTGATGTATTCAGCCTCCCTAGTGGACAGTGCACCAGTGCACTCACAGTGTTTACACTAGGGAGTACAATGGTTCACAGCAACGCGGCGGCAAGTGCATAACATTTGTGAGGTGGGCTCCAGCAGCAGCAGGGCGTGGAACACTGGGCCTCCTGTGGCAGCCCCTCATTCTTAGAGGTGATGGCAGCAGTCAGCCCACACCCACAGCATTTCCCAGCCCTGGCCCATCTCAGCCTCTCTGTGGCTGCTCCTCCTGGAGCCTGGGTGTGAGAGGAGCACGGCAGTCCCGCAGCCACCTGTGCCAGAAAGGAGAGTCTTCCCTCAGCCTCCCCACCAATGCGCCCACCGGCACCCCGGTTCCCAGAACACAGTCCGCCAGGAGCCACAGCTTAGTCTGAAAATTCTGGCAATGTTTTCTGGTGAGAAAAGATAGGGATTGAGAAACATGAAGGAGGCCGGGTGCGGTGGCTCATGCCTGTAAACCCAGTACTTTGGGAGGCCAAAGCGGGCAGATCATGAGGTCAGGAGTTTGAGATCAGTCTGGTCAATATGGTGAAACCCTGTCTCTACTAAAAATACAAAAATCAGCTGGGTGTGGTTGTACACGCCTGTAGTCCCAGTTACTTGGGAGGCTGAGGCAGGAGAATCGCTTGAACCCAGGAGGCGGAGGTTTCAGTGAGCCAAGATCCCACCACTGCACTCCAGCCTAGGAGACAAAGCAAGAATCCATCTCAGAAAAAAAAAAAAAAAAAAAAAAACCATGAAGGAGACGCTGCCTACATCTAAAGGCAGCATAAGGCCCAATGCTACAGAAAATGACAGTCTCCATGGAGCACTTCCTGCGGTTTCTCTGGGCCACTTCCAAAGAGCAAGAAACAGAAAGGGTGCCATCTCCTTATTAAACTATATGGTGCCGCTGTAAAGTCCCTGACACCAGAGTCACTAGGGGCATCAACACAGTCAGCTCAAATCAATAAAGGCAAAGTGAAAATTAGATTTAAATAATGTCTTTAAGATGTGGTTCCACAGGTCCATCCTCAGCCTGTTCCCCTCGGTGCCTATCCAGCACAGCAGCAGGGACCACAGGCCCCACCTCCGGACCCTGGACTCCATGTTCCTACAGGACAATGCTTTCCAAACTTCGGATTGCAACCCATTAGTGGGCTATGAAGTGAACGCAGGAGTAAGAACCAATACATCTCAGAAGGTGAGGGCAAGTTCTTCTCCAGAAACTTCTGTGCAGTGGTGTATGAATGTGTGCTGGCACATGTATTTTGCACTGTGACTCACAGTCCTGATATAAAACCCACTTCTTCCTGGAAAATACTTTGCTATGGACACAGCTCCCTGCGTGGCAGGCCACCTGCAATCAGGAATTTAATTAGTGCGTTGGCTGAGGATTAAAAATGTCCATGCATTGACAATTCCATGCTAATGGAGACGCATTCTAGTGGCAAGAGCGCAAAACCTCCCCCAGAATCCCCCACAGTTCCAAGCCACGGCTCGCTCCTGGGTGGCAGGCGTGGCCAGGCTAGAGGGCGGGGCTGAATTACCCTTCCAGTTGCCTCTGATTTGAGAGGAAACAGAAGGCGTGGGAGGAGGCATCTGTGTGCTTAAGCCCACGTGGCGTTTATTACCAGACGCCTGGCATCAGAAGAAAAGACACTGAGGAAAGGATATTTATCTAAAGAGCATGAAGTTCACTCTCAATATTTACTCAGAGGGAATCAGAGCATTTATCCAAGGTGCTGCAGTGCAGGGGCGGCTCTCAAAACACACATCTGCTCAGATCGCTTCTCTGCTTAGAACTCTTCAAAGGCTCCCCAGTGCACTTCAGATGCAGTGTACACTCCAGGGCACCTGTGGCTTCTCACGGCCTGAACACTGCCTCCCTTCCACTCTCATCTCCCTCCACCCCAACTGGAGACCCCGTGCCACGCTCTGGCCATCCTGAGTACACCAGGAGGCGCCCACAGTGCCCCTGCCAGCAACTTCCTCACCAAGACCATGGCCGCCCACCCAACAGCCCACTGAGGCCACAGGCCCCCAGGCTCCCCACACTCAGGCCCTCTTACAGAGCGCCTGACACCTGGGCATATTTTTCCCTTTTTTGTCTCCACCAGGCTGGATAGCTCCTAGACGGCAGAAAATGCGTTTCATTCCTACAGCTCCAGCACCAAATACAGGTGCTCTATAAACACTAACTGAAAAATGACCAGCTCACCCTAAGAAGGTGAGTAAGTGGTCACCATGATCAGTTCCCATGTCCCCTGCCTGCCCGGCCTCAGCCTGGGGTAAAAGCACATGGTCCTCCCATAGCCAGCTCCCATAGCCAGCTTCCACATTCCTTCTATAGCCTGACGTCTAGCTCACCGCTGACACACACGGACAATGACTGAGCTGCCTCTGGCAAAAAAGATCATGGCTCGGCCTGGCACGGTGGCTCACACCTGTAATCCCAGCACTTTGGGAAACCGAGGCGGGAGAATCGCTTGAGGCCAGGACCGCTGAGTCCATGAAGGCCAGGGCTCCTGCCACCTTCCTGATGGCCCTGGGCCTCTCCAGTCTCCAGTGTCCCCAGGTAACAAAGATGGGACTTGAAGCCTATCAGAGTGCCAAAGTGTATGGAAGAAGGAATTCAGGAAGGGTGCAAATTAAGGTAGTCATCAAACAGCCTACACAAAGTTCAGGTGAGCCTTTGGCCATGAGCATCCTCCAAAATTGAAGGTGCTCCCAAACAACCTGGTCCCCCAAACCCACATAAAAGTGACTGGAGAAGTCATCTCAATGATGTAGGTGCAGGAGGCACTCTGTGAGTGCCTGGAAGGGCATCTGACACACAGCAGGCTCACCCCCAGGGGAGATGGACCAGGTGGAGTAATGGATGGATAAAATCAGAGTTGCTTTCGGTGGGAAAGCTGCTTTATGCCTATGATTTTAGTATGTGTTCACGTTAAATAGGAAGTTCTGGTGTAGGCAAGGCTGTGCATAACTGCAGCTCCCTACACAGAAAGCAGGCATCCCTGAGACAGGCCGGGGCAGTGCACGCCTCACATGCCCACAATGCTGAGCCCACGCCTGCTCTCCAGACACCCAGGCCCCCATCCTCTGCAGGGCCCCCGACTCTTCTGTTCTTCCTCTTTTGTTCCTTCTTCCTCCTCAGTTCATCCCCCAAAGTCCCACACTCAGCCTCTTGTCGGCTCCCTCTAGAAACTTGGCTTCCACACCAACCGTGCACCAATGCCACCAAACCTGTCGTCTGGTGCAGGAAGCATCCCCTGGGCTCCACACCTTTATCTTCTAGCTGCCTCCTAGAAAGGCTCACTCGCACCACCCCCGGATATACCCAGGTCTAAGAAGCCAAAAACAGACCCTTCCTCCCACATCTGTTCCGTATTTTATTTTATGAGACACGGTCTCTGTCACCTGGGCAGGACTGCAGTGGTGCCATCATGGCTCACTGCAGCCTCGACTTCTCAGGCTCAAGCAAAACTCCTGCCTCAGCCTCCTGAGTAGCTGGGACCACAAGCACACGCCCCCATGCCCAGTTGTCCCCTCTCAAGACACCCCTTGACAGCACACCCCCGCGCCCCACCGTCCCCTCTCTCTCAGTACATCCCTTGAAAGCTCGTGCCCCCATGCCCCGCTGTCCCCTCTCTCAGCAAACACCTTGACAGTGCATGATCCCCGGGCTCGGCTGTCCCCTCTCTCTCGGTATATCCCTTGACAATGTGTGCCCCCGTGCCTGGCTGTCCCCTCTTGGCACACCCCTTGACAGCAGATGGGGCTACCCGGCCCTGCAGCTGCTTGCCCACCCTCTCAGCCACTGAGTGGCCTGCAGACCCTCTGTCCACTCGCTTGGCACTGCCACAGCCGCCTTGCTGCAGCACCTGGGCTCTGGCTCTCCGCCTGGACAGAAGCTGCCTGGTGTGCACTGAATCCTTCCTGAGCATACAGTGTACCTCCAAAACCTGCCAGGCTCTTTCCTGCCCCATGGAGTGCCCCACGCAGGTCAATGCCTGAGACCCCCTCGCCCCCTTTCCTGCCTGCCAGTCCCCGTGTGTTCTGCACAGTGGGACCTCGTCTCCCAGGCCCCTCTGCCCCACCTGCCATCCACACCACCTGACAAAACTCCCTCACGCTGCCACAGCAGTTCTGACTCTGTGTGGACCAAAATCATCTGAGGAGTTTATTTCAAAGATTCCAAGTTCCACCTCCACTAGTTGTGATGGAGTGGGGCTGGAGGGGATTGCAAAGCCTCCTTCCCACAGCCACAGGACTTCCCTGTGGACAGCAAACAGGACTGTTCTGTGTGACACCCAGTTTGCATCTCGCTGTGGGCAAATGTCCTAAGAGTAAATTGACCTGATGCTGAAACGTACTTCCTGTAAAAGCCCATTCTGTGGATGTGATTTCATTCAAAGCACTGCCTGTCCAGAAGTCACCAGGATCCCCTAGCTGGGTTTTATGTATTTATTTATTTTGACCACAAGGATCAGAATGAGGACCAGCAAGCAAGAAATATGGGAAGACAGGCTTCAACGCACTGACAAGAAACACGCCAATGTGTCTTTGTTCTTTAATAATCAAGAACCACGCAAGACTGAAAGGGCAGCCTCATGAGCCATCAGCACCCATCACCGCGGTGCTGGAGAGAGGCCAGTGGCCTGTGGTGGGTGCTGAAGAACCCAGCCATCGGATGGGACTGCAGCAGCTAATGCCCTCCACCCCCGACAACTTCACAGAAACAGTTAACTGTGTACAGGTTAACCTTTGCTACATCCTCAGAGCCCTGAGGGCAGCAGTGACCTCAAGGACACATCCTGATGAATGGTTCTGATGCCAACCTTAAGGTTAGCCAGGACCCAGATTCCCACAGAGGCCATCTACAGACAGAGGTCGGGAGCTAAGGCCAATATTCACCAATTGTACCTTAAAAGTGGGACTTAAATCCCAAGTATTCTTGCTACTAGAAGCAAGAAGCTCTGAAGTTTTTTATTTTGAGAGGGATCAGATCAAAGACAGAATTCAGATGATAAAGATGAAACAACCTTCATATTTATTCAGAAGGATTTTTTTCTGTTGAAGTTTCAGTATCAAATCAATACATTCCAGACCCTGATCTCCAAGAGTATATCTCCCACAGTGGTCAATTCGGGGCAAAGAAATACTGATCTTCAAAAGATCCAGTATTTAAATTTAGCTGAGCATCTGGCAAGCCTGGTTTTTCCAGAGAGAAGAACCTGGGAGTCATCCTGTTAGTGGTCTTTGGGGAAACAATACCAGGAGGAAACCATGCCCAGGATTATCCTCTCCGCCTGCTGAGAAGCAACCAGGGTCTCTTCCCTAACATTCATTGTGAGATCAACACATAATTTCCTGCGAGCTCAGGATTTACAGGCACAGACATTTACTTTGAATTTCAAATAATCAGACAAGGCGTGGTGGCTCACACTTGTAATCCCAGGGCTTTGGGAGGCCAAGGCAGCAGGATCACTTGAGCCCAGGAGGTCGAGTCTGCAGCGAGCTATGATTGTGCCACTGCCCTCCAGCCTGGGTGAAAGACTGAGACCCTGTCTCTTTAAAAGAATAAAATAAGGGCCACGCACGCTGGCTCACGCTGTGATCCCAGCACTTTGGGAGGCCAAGGTGGGCGGATCATGAGGTCAGGAGTTGGAGACCAGCCTGGCCAACATGGTGAAACCCCGTCTCTACTAAAGATACAAAAAATTAGCCAGGTGTGATGACGGGCGCCTGTAATCCCAGCTACTCAGGAGGCTGAGGCAGGAGAATCACTTGAACCCAGGAGGCGGAGGTTGCAGTGAGCCAAGATCGTGTCATTGTACTCCAGCCTGGGCAACAAACAGGTCAAGACTCTGTTTCAAACCAATCAATCAATCAGTCAAATAATCAGTGTATCCTTGTGGTCACAATAAATAATACATAAAACTCAGCTAGGGAATCCTGGTGACTTTGAGACAGGCAGTGCCTTGAATGAAATCACATCCATCGAATGGGCTTTCACAGGAAGTACATTTCAGCATCAGGTCAATTTGGCCTTAGGACATTTCCCCACAGCGAGATGCTGTGTGAGAACTGTGTGTTGGCAGAAAAGGACGCCGTCATGGAGGGGATTCACATGCACAGGCTGTCTTCTAAGTGACACTATCCATTTTTCTTATGCACAGAAGGTGGAGAAGGTTCTTTATAATGGATTTCACCATTCTCACAGCACACTACAAATATTGACAATTATCACTTCCACAACAGCCTGACTTTGTGCTAGACTCAGCTTTCTTGGTTCATCCTCAGGTGGCATTAATGAATACACATGAGGGAAGCCAAGTTTTCCCAGCATCTCTGCAAGAAGACAGTACCCAGACTTAGTTAATGGAGCTTTCTATTTTAGAGACTCTCATGGAACCAGCTCTCAAGGTAAAAAGCAAAAGATTAATGCTGGAAGCACGGACGGTGTGGCCATACAGGAGCTCCTTCCAAGGACAGGCATCTGCTCCTTCTCTCCAGGGGAAAGAATAAATAAAGCAATGCAAACGCGTTTCCGATGACTCCTAGCTACGTTCACCTTTCCCTGTCTCCCTCCATCACTCCCACTGTCTGCATCACGGCCTGAGCAGCTTCTTTAGTTACTTGTACTGCAGAACTCAGCAGCACCTGCATTGCTCACTAGCTGCTTTCAGGGTGTGTCTTGTCTCCCCAACTAGCCTGTAAGTTGCTTACAGACAAGGACACTATCCTGTGCTCTTCGTCCCCATCACACTTTGCACACTTCTAACACACAAGTGGAACTGCATTGAACGCTGAGCTGAACCTTTCCCGCCTGCTTAGGCTGGCTGCTTCCTTTCCTCCATGAGGAACTACTGAAAGACTTCTGCACACATGAGTACAATACCACTCACAGCATCGCCAGCCTCGGATATGCAGGCAATACAGAATAAAGTGCGTCCACTGAGGATTTTCAAATTTATTTGCTACTTGTATGACATGGCCCCTCCACACACAAAAAATCAAATAATAGAGGTGGGTGTGGCAGCTCGCACCTGTAATCCCAGCTACATAAGAGGCTGAAGTGGGAGGATCGCATGAGGAAGGGAGTTCAAGACCAGCCTAGACAACATAGTGAGATCCTGTCTTTACAAAAAAAATGTTTAAGAAATAAGCCAGGTGTGGTGGCACACGCTGTTAGTCCCAGCCACTCGGGAGGCTGAGGCAGGAGGATTGCTTGAGCCCAGGAGTTTGAGGATGCAGTGAGCTATGACCACACCACCACACTTCAGCCTGGGTGACAGAGCAAGACCTTGTCTCTTAAAAAAAAAAAATCAAATAATACATGTCATTATAGAACATTTTTCTTAAAAAGCAATAACGGCAATAATGTTCACTGTGGAAAAAAATGGAAAATACAGATAAGTAAATTAAAACATTAATACTCATAACCCCATGACCAAAGTTAACCAATGTTAGTAACTTGGCATGTCTCCTTCAGAGCAGATGATTATGCATATATATCTTTTGCCAAAAACAGTATCATGTTACAGATACTATATGATATTTTCACTTAATATATATTAAAACTTGTTTTATGCTAATTATACTTATTCTTTAGAACAGAACATTTCTATGACCTCAGTATACTGCAGACCAAACTTTTAAAATTTATGTTTACTACTTTAAAGCCTGCTGACGAGATCAGATCTAGCAGAGATGCCACAAGAAACAAGCATAGTACATGGCGTTATTTAGAGACTTTTGAACCTGACAAGCACTGAAAAAGCCAAGTGTGGTGCTGCATTACAATTCCACTAAAAGAGTGCTCTAGTGCTGTTAAGTTGCCAATTAAAATGTTTCACATCTTTAAAAATGAGACTGATTGTAATTATAAAGACTCAAGGTATCTGTGAGACCACAACCAATATTTATTTTATTTTTATTTTTATTACATTACTCTTCCTGACACTACATATTTTATCATGGAAATGAGAACTAGCATCATCATTGTCAGCTGTCAAAACAGTTCCTGAAAGCCAAGGTCATAAGCCAACACCAATCCAAAGACAATGTGATAATTAAAAATGCAAAACTGTCCTCAAAGCTGACTCCTAGCCTCCTCTGACACGATGCATAACAGGTTTGGCTTTGTTTAGATAAAGCTCTTTATGGCACTGGAATAATTAAAAAACACCCTTGCACACTTGAGAAATCTGTTTGAATTTCCACTCTCCCTTTCCCCGGCGCAGCCTGAAGACCTTCGTTAAGGGAAACAACATGAAGCCTGCCCTCCTAACCACCTCCTTCTCCATTTTTTTTTTTTTTTTTTTTTTTTGAGATGGAGTCTCTGTCGCCCAGGCTGGAGTGCAGTAGCACGATCTTGGCTCACTGCAAGCTGCGCCTCCCAGGTTCATGCCATTCTCCTGCCTCAGCCTCCTGGGTAGCTGGGACTGCAGGCATTCACCAACATGCCTGGCTAATTTTTTTGTATTTTTGGCAGAGACGGGGTTTCACCATGTTAGCCAGGATGGTCTCACTCTGCTGACCTCATGATCCGCCCACCTCTGCTTCCCAAAGTGCTGGGATTACAGGAATGAGCCACCGCGCCCGGTCCCCCTTCTCCATTCCTAGTGTTCTCCAGCCTTTGCTGCCATGCTGGGATTACAGGCGTGAGCCACGGCGCCCGGTCCCCCTTCTCCATTCTTAGTGTTCTCCAGTCTTTGCTGCCGGTTGGCATTTTTATGACTAACCTGATAACTAACGACAGAGCACAGAACTGGTTAGAAATATGATCCATTTTTCCCCAAAGGTGAGTTGGGCTCTCATATCTCAAGCAAAGAAAAAAAAAAAAGTTTTCTAATTTAGCCCTTCTCTATAGGCAATAAAAGTACCCAACAAGCTCATATCCAGCAATCCACTTCCCTCTTGGGTAATTTTCGTAGAGTCAGAAGGATCCTTCCTGCCCACAACCCAAAGACTAACTCTCACCAAAGAATAACTTACATTTATCATCTTTGTCTTCCCCTTCTCATTTCTATTAAATTGGTTTCCATACCATTAATCTATCACACTGTTTTCTGCTACATTTACCTTTTAAATTTTCCACTTGTTTTATTCAATTTGCCTTCTAAGATGTGTTCATATTTCGATTAAGGTCCAGCTGGAAATGTCTAGATGCATAGCTAAAGCATGGAGACTGCAATCTGAAGGCCGCCTGGCCACCCTGCTGGCACAGAGGTTTTGGAATCCGATTGCCCCTAGTGGGCTCTGACTCCTAAATGGCTGCTGCACATCATACCTTGGTCTCCTCTTTGTGAGTTCCCTCCATCTACAGCGTGTAGAGGCATATTCCAAAACTCCATTTGCAAAGTCTATTTGGACTGCAAAAGGCTGATAAGGTCACTGGAACAGTCAGCTGGCACAATCATATGAAAGCACGAATTTCACTCCCATGCTGATAAACTGAGAGAGGTTTCAGTCCACACTGACAGACTATCAGACTAGAATAGCCATCCAACGGTCCTACACAAACTCGTACAACCCACAACCAGCTTCAACAGAACAGTCAGTGTATGAGACAAAGGCACAATGACAAATCTAAAAGACGGCCTCTCTCCTCTCGCTCACGCCTCTGCTTGTGTCACCTTCCAGACATGTGCCTTTGCCCACAGACCTTGGTGGGTGACAATCACAAGTGTACGCTCCTATCAAACCTCCATACGGTCAAAATTCGCCTCCTATGTCAAGTACACTCCTATTAAACCTTCATACAGTCAAAACTCGCCTCCTATGTCAGGTACGCTCTTATTAAACCTTTATACAGTCAAGTCTTGCCTTCTGTGTCAAACCCTATTGCAAACAGATCCAAGCAGTCATGCCTCGCTCTACCATGAGCCTGCTCTGGCTGGCTGGAGGCAGACCCCACCAAGAATGCAGCTGATATCATGCTAGGATGGAGAGGCCCCTCATGGAAAACATGCAACTCATTATTTCTCATCCTACAAACTGTTGCAACTGTCCCTTCTCAGCTGTCAGCATGGCCTCACCCCCAGCCCTAACACCTGCATGGGTGTGGGCAGCAGTGATGTCATCCAGAACCCCTACAAGACAACATGCACTCCTGCCAATGAAAGAACCAGCATGAAGAGGCCCAGGAAGAGGACATCCTCATCTTCCAGCAGATGGGACAATAGAAATTTGGCTTAAGGCCACGATGAAATTGGCTATCCCATCTGGAGAACTGTACTGAGGGCCTGGAACCACCAAACAAAGCGAGGTACAAGAAGTACTCAGAATGCTTACAGTATAAGGAAAGATACATACTCTTCTTCCAATCCAACATCGCTTACTAGAAATCACCACCAGAAATGTTGGTATATTACGTATGTTAAAATGACAGGAGACAAGGTAGGTGAATCATGAGGTCAGGAGATTGAGACATCCTGGCTAACAAGGTGAAACCCCAACTCTACTAAAAATACAAAAACAAAAAATTAGCCGAGTGTGGGCACCTGTAGTCCCAGCTACTCGGGAGGCTGAGGTGGGAGAATGGTGTGAACCCAGGAGGCGGAGCTTGTAGAAGTGTATTTTGAGTCAGAATGGGAGGGGACCCCTGCTGACAGTCTTCCTGATGGGTGATGCGCTTTGCACAGATGTCGCATGTGCTACTGACCCCACTCCCTCCCAAGATAAGCTGACACCACAATGCACATGCAATACCCAAATATTTGGTGCAAACCTTAAAGACTATTCTGAATTCTGACTGCAAAGTGTGGTGGAGTTTTTATACTCAGTTCCCACTCATCTGCCTCCTCCTCTGGAGAAAAAAGAAATCAGTGGGGAGAAAAGGGACAGAAAAATACCAGAAATTCTTCCAGGGTCCAGGAATTTTCATCTTCATGTCACCTCTTACTTCCATAGCATCAAAGCGGTACATACCATGCCTCTCCTTCACTCAGTCTCCACACCAAGGAGAAGCCTTGTCTAAGAGGGCGGCCAATTGCCCTGCATCTCAGTGGCCTTGCTTGCCTTTTGAAAAATGATACCAGAGATTTTCTCTTACATCAACTTATCTTTTTAAATAAATGTAAATGGCCAGTACATTTGAAGGCAGAAATTGGAAAATCCAGATCATGTCTACTTACACTCTTTTCAAGACTATTCATGGTTATTATTGATGACCTGGAAATTCCATTGACCTAAAAATCCAGGAATCTTTTGTCATACTTTTTTTAGTGTTGATATCTGTAATAGGGGCAGAAGGTGTCACCAGGCAAAATCCACAACAGCACTGAGAGTGAAAACTAGCCAGGATCATGGCAGGTGAGCGCTGCTTTATCCTCGCTGGCTGTGCTGTAATACCACACATCTATCTCCTCACTTGGATTCATCTCGCTGCACTCCCAGTTCAACTACAACCTCCCTGAGGGCAAACAGCACTTTTCTGAGAAGGGAATCTCTACAGGGTATTTTATTATTGGTCTGACCCTAAAATAAACCTGTTTCCAAAGTGGCTCTGAGATGTGATGTTTTTTTCCTCTAATGATGAGAGAAAATGACCTGCAGGAAGGTCAGAAGCCCGGGTCCCAAGCAAGGCCAGCTTGGTGGAGATCCCATGTGGCCAAGCCTGCCCCTCACTCAGGAGACACACTGTTCTCCAAGGTTCGCCACAGCTTGAAGTTTCTCATCTTTCCATTCTGTGGCCCACCTACAGCTCACAGTCTCTGTGCTCCATCTGAAGCTGAAAACACCTCAGTCACATTGATTTCAAAAGCCAAAGATTGCCAGAAACAAAGCTAATCAATTTCCAATTGTGCCTTAGCCATGCCTGTCAGCTGGAAGGGAATCTTTGAAACACATAAGCTAAGAACAGCGTCATCTGAGGGTGAAGCAGGTTGGAGGCATCAGAACCCTCTGCAATGCTGCGGTTGGCCTGTATCAAGAAGTGCTTAATCTAGATGTCACCAGAAAGCTGGATTCTTAGGGGCAGTCTTTCTGATCACCACCAATGTTCAAATCATTCATCATCTCTGTGATGATAAGACCAAATCCAACTGGCAGTGCCTCCTAACTAGGCATCTGTGAGAGACAATTCCCAGGAAATTAAGTTCCCTAAAATGAGCTCACAATCATGTCTCACCTGCAATTAAAAAATTAAATTCCTTCCTTACTAATATTACATAGCAAATGGAACAGCAGAGTATTGGATTTAGCAGGTAAGAATATGGCTTTTTTTTTCCCAAGCTGTCTTAAACCATGGTAAAGGCAGGGAAGTACATCATGTGACAAGCAGCCCATTCCATTGTTGGGCAAGTCCTGCTGTTAGAAACCACCTTCTGACCATGGCTTGAGGTTTCACTTCCCTGTACCTTGCACCCACAGGCCCCAGACTGATCATTTCGAGCTGTGCCAAGACCCCGCTCCCTTCCTCCACAGAAAGGCTACTCCATTTGCTTGAAGGTCTCTTGCAACCATGGAGTCCTCTCCATCTCTGAACTCCTCAGCTGCTTCTCGTGTGACACAATGTCCAGATTCTTGGCTCCCTGGAGTCCCTGCCTCAGAGCCACCTATAGTATGTCAATGACTGTCCTTGTGCACAAAGCCTGAGGCTGAGCACAGGTTGCTCTGACCAATGTGGGATTCCATGGAGTAACCACGTGCACTGACGAAAACACCAAGCTCCTAGGAACACAGCCTGAAAAGCCAGGGGTGGGATTCTGTTGGTTTTCAGCCGCCTGATATTACTGGTGTACATCACAGTCTTGGGTTTTGTTGTGTTTTGGTTTACTACCATTCTTTTCTCCATCCAGAGTTCTTTTCATTTTCCCATCCTAAAATTACATAATGGGGTTTCAGAATGAAAATTTTCACCTTTGTTAAATTTCATCATATTTGTGTTAACTGATTTTTCTAGCCACCCTATATCTTTCTGAATTATGATTTTTAATAATATGTATAGATTATTTCCAGCTAGAAATACGGTAAGCCAATCTTCTAAGTATCAATTACAGAAAAACTTCAAAAAGAGCAGGGTTAGAATCACTTTTCCTCTGCAACAAACTATTTCCAGTCATCACAATTGGTGATGGTAGAATTAGTAGTTTTCATCTAACTCTGTACATTTGATTTATCCCATTTTAGGGATAAATGGCATAAATTTGATTTATCACATTTTAGGGATAAATCAAATGAGTAATAATAAAATATTCTAACCATCATCCCCCATGTCCTTGAAAATTAGCATTCTCAGTGTAGATGGAAGGAGATAAATGTAATATAGAAAAACTCAATAGTCTTCTGTTTGAACTGGATAGATCAAGAGGGATTCACAAAATCTTTTATCTTGTGAAAACATATATAATCTATATATATATAAAATAATCTAGATATATATAATCTATATATCTATATCAATAAATAGATATATAGATAAATAGATGCATAGATATGCATAGATATAGATACACACACACATACATCCCTGGCTCTGTCTACAAAAAAGTCCTAAAAACAATAATCTCGTGTCAGTGAATATCCCTGGTATACAGACTATGCTCTTGAAATGTAACTTATCATTTAAAAAAACTAGAGCTTCTTGAAACAAATGGCTGATTCCAGGTCTGGTGCAAAAAATATACAAGATGACTGTGGAAAATCGTCATACCCAATAGCAAAGAAGCCATCAAAGAAGACTAGGGCCACGTCAAAAGGACTCAGGAAACAACCAGAAAAGGGTTTCACTGGTCAGGGATAGGATAGTTTGAACTTCAGTAATAATAATAATTGTGATGGATGGAAACATCAACTATGTTAAAATCCATGAGTTCATAATTATATGTAAAAAAGCAGTCATCTCTCAAGGATGACTGGGAAAGTTGGTAACTAAAAGGAACCTCAACCATTTATATGAGCCATATACCATGGGTAATCAAATGGTAGATGAAGGGAAGCATGTCCTTACAAAAATGTTCCAGCTAATAAGTAAAAACAAAATAACAGAACTGCAGGATGCCCATCTTCTAACCCCCCAATGAACTAATGCAACTAGGAAGACAACATTAAAAGAGATATGGACAGGCACACATTATATCTCTTGATGAAAAAATACACCACTTCTTCTACACTTGCCAAAGAAGACCAAATTCTGATCAAGCTTCCTAATACAGCTACCAAAATATAGGAAATACAGAGGACAGACAAACATGTTGAATTATACCACAAGCCTGCAGTCAGCAAAATCCAGGGTGAAGGAAACTCTAGAGGCCAACAGGTCCAGGGTCTTTAACAAATAAACTTCCTTTTTTTTTTTCCTGCATCCAACCATCCATTACAACAAATAAATTTCAAATGAGCTGGGTGTGGGGGCTCAAGCCTGTAATCCCAACACTCCAGGAGAATGAGACAGAAGGATCACTTAAGCCCAGGAGTCCTGCCTGCACAACAGAGCAAGACCTCATCTCTAATTAACTAATTAAACTTCAAGGAAAAGAAAGAAGTAGAGAGCCTGCCTGTTAAAATGGAAACTTAAAAGACATAAGTTTTTTGTTGTTGTTGTTTTTGGTTTTTGTTTGTTTGTTTTGAGATGGAGTCTTGCTCTGTCAACCAGGCTGGAGTACAGTGGCACAACCTCTGCTCACTGCAACCTCCACCTCCTGGGTTCACACCATTCTCCTGCCTCAGCCTCCCAAGTAGCTGGGATTACAGGTGCGCACCACCACACCCGGCTAATTTTTGTATTTTTAGTAGAGACAAGATTTCACCATGTTGGCCAGGCTGACCAGGTTGAACTCCTGACCTCACGTGATCCCCCCCACCTCGGCCTTCCAAAGTGCTGGGATTACAGGTGTGAGCCAATGCACCTGACCTAAAAGACATTTCAAGTGTTTCTAATTAGAGAAGATTAAACTATAGCTCAAATTTGGATGATAAAACCATAAAGAAATGTCAGAAGTCATTATTATAAAGGTCAAGACAGGGGTTGCTCCTGGAGGAAGACGCTGTGATGGGAAAGGGGCAGCACACAGAGGGGATTCCTAGGGGTGGCAAATTTCTAGCTCCTGACTTGAGTGGTGGTTCCAGGGGAAACTGTCTAAAATAATTCACTAAACTATGTATTTGCTTCCTATCTTTTCTGTACCTGTATTTTATTTTACAATAAAAAGGTAAAACTTTTAATTAGATGGGAAAATCTTTTAAATTTCAAATAAAAGTTCTGTCCTACTTTTTCATCTTTCTACAGCTCTACATCTTCTAAATCTGACTTATGATGCAATATAATAGATACTAAAAATAATAAGAGCTGTTTTTCTCAAATAAGCTACACTAGCTTTAAGCAATGCATTTACATTACCCGGGTCCTTTGCACACTTGGTGTGGTGGCAGTGCACCTGTCCCAAGAGCTGCGGGTGCCTGCTGCCAAAGGCTCACAGCCACCCTTCCAAGGAGATTCCCCTTGGATGGATGGGAGCCTCCTCCCTACAGAGGTCATGCCCAGTGGCCTGCCCCACACCCCAGCACTCTCAGGCAGCCAGGAGCCAACAGTGCCTAATACTGGGTATTTCTCAAAGTGGAACCAAATCAACAGAGCAATTCATGCTCTGGAGGCCTCACGGGATTGTGCTGAAGCACGACCCTGGCTGAGCCTGCTCACTTGCTTACGTTTCTCCCTCCACTGCCCAATCCCACACTCCTCAATCCCCTGCTTCTATTAATATGGCCTCAATAACTCACTGCAACTGGATTGCGATCTCAGGCTCTGCTTCTAGAAAACCCAACTTAAGACTCTTGGAGGCCAAGCATGGAGGCTCATGCCTTAATCCTAGAACTTTGGGAGGCCAAGGTGGGAGGATCACTTGAGGCCAGGAGTTCAAGACCAGCCTGGACAACAAAGCAAGACTCTGTCTCTACAATTTTTTTTAATTTTATTATTATTATACTTTAAGTTTTAGGGTACATGTGCTACAATTTTTTTTTAATTAGCCAGGCATGGTGGCACATGCATGTGGTCTCAGCTACTCCAGAGGCTAAGTTGGGAGGATCCCTTGAGCCCAGGAGCTTGAGGCTGAAGTGAGCTGTAATCGCACCACTGCACTTCAGCCTGGGCAACAGAGTAAGACTGCCTTTCAAACAAAAAAACAGACTCTTGTAAATGAAAAGTCACTTTTGCAGTGACCAAAGCAATTTCAGCATAACAGAAAAGAATTATTGACAGACAGCATAGGTCTTAGTAAGTCATAATAACTAGGCATTTGCCCTTCTGGAAACACTAAATGCTATCAGCATGTACCCAAATATTTTATTACTTTATGTGAATGAGCCACTGACTCCCTCATATGACAAATTCTACCACTGGCTTATGATAGAAACTCCTTAGAAGGGACAAAGAGCAAAGGGTCCTAATCCTCTTGGTAGTTCAACAGCATAGCAGGAACTGACCAAGTTATCCAGATGGAAAGATAAAACTGGCCTCTTCCTACTTCCCCACACACATCAGTTCTTCAAGTTAGGATCCTAAGTTATAAGCACTGTCAGGGTGCCAAAGTTTCACTCCAAGCTTGGATTTAAAAAATTGGTAAGATCTGATGAAACATCACAAAAACAAAACAACATAGACTAAAGTGCAGGAGCACACGCCTCATCTGAAAGGTCCTCTGCAATGCTGTACCAGGCATCTTTGCCACAGTGTAACAGTCCAACAACTTGAATCTGCCCATCGATCCTGTTTATGACCAACATGTCAAACAGGCATAGAAATGGGGTGGAAATAAGCACCTCTCTCCATTCATTTCCCTTTCAGGCATTCAATTAAATCAAATTGGAACCTCTGTGTTGACAGAACCTCCTTGAAGATGGGTGTTGGCGACACTGGAGACAGCCTCGGGACACAAGGTCCACCCTTAGCTGCCAGAGGACTCAATGAACGGTTACAGCACATCTGTCTTCATCTAACAGCACAAGCCCTTGCCCTCAGTGCTGACCAAACTGCACATTGAGGAGAATGAGAATCAATCTCTGTAAAATGATTTTGGAATATATTTTAAAAGAAAGTTTAACTCCATTAATGGATCCTGGGTTCAGAACCCCAGCTAAATAATGTCTGAATCACACCACCAGAAGGCTCAGCTGATCACTGATTCATTCCCTATCCTCCAGAAGGACGGTGTCTAAGTCATCTCAGGCCCTTTTGGTTTCATGGAGCAGCAATTTAGTTCAGACTGCCTCTAGTTCTCTATATTTTTCCATCACACAAATGATGTAATTTCTAATCACAGTAGCCTATGTCAAAATTACAGAATGTGCAAGAGAATGCACCCAACAGCAAAAAAAGAACATTTCCCATTATATCCATTTCATGCTGTTGGCACCAAAATCTTACCATTTCAAAGAGTAAATTCCTTTTTCATAAATAAAAAGTTGTGCTGCAACTAAATCAGCACAATAAGAACTTCCATATGATAAATTTTAGCATAAAATTGACAATTCTTATTGCATTCTCCAAAGTACTTGAAGAAATTAAATGCTAAGCTTTTCTTATTTCTTTTTTTAGAGACTGGGTCTTGCTATATTGCCAAGGCTGGAGTGCAATGGCTATCCACAGGTGCAAACATGGCACACTACAGCCTCGAACTCTTGGGCTTAACTTATCATTCCAACTCAACTTCCCAAGCAGCTGGGACTACAGGTGTGCACCACCATGCCCATCTAAAACTCTAAACATTTTTAATCCTGTGAGTTAAATCACTGTTGTATTAACTAGGAAAAAAAAAAGAATATTATCTGGAGCAGTTATATCAGCAAAATAGCAGACCAGGAGGCTCCAGGCCCTCATTCACCCAAAGAAACATTAACGAAAAACAACTAGAGACTAGCTACATTAACTTTTTTTTTTTTTTTTTTTTTTGAGACGGAGTCTGGCTCTGTCACCCAGGCTGGAATGCGGTGGCGCGATCTCGGCTCACTGCAAGCTCCGCCTCCCGGGTTCACGCCATTCTCCTGCCTCAGCCTCTCCGAGTAGCTGGGACTACAGGCGCCTGCCACCACGCCCGGCTAATTTTTTGTATGTTTTTTTTTAGTAGAGACGGGGTTTCACCGTGGTCTCAATCTCCTGACCTCGTGATCCGCCCGCCTCGGCCTCCCAAAGTGCTGGGATTACAAGCGTGAGCCACCGCGCCCGGCCGCTACATTAACTTTATAAAAGAGCTGGAAAACAAAGTTCTATAGTCATTAAGCAAATGCCTACTGAAGAAGCCACATTCAAAATGTCTGTAATTTCATTTCATTTTTATTCACTCTTTTTCCCCCTACTTCCAAGCCTGGTATAGCCTTGGGCTGGAGGAGGCAGTGGCCAAAGCTTCCAATTCCCTCCCTCTAAAGGGAGTAGACCTGACCTAATTTGCAATATTTTAACCTGTCTGACGACTGCCTGAGGACTGGTCTCTGCATTGCCTAACTCCAAGCTCAGAAGGCAAAAACCACCACAGCTAGGAAAAGGCACAAGAAACAGGAAGCAGCAGTGAGAGCTATGGTAAGAATAGAGACCCACACACACCTAGGGCAAGAGACTGCAGGCAGAGGAATACAATAGAATACATAAGGTCCAGCAGCCAAGGTGAGAGTCTTGGGGAAATTAAGAAAATTAAAAGCCACCATCTATACTGGGAATTGAAAAGTATACACACAGGCCCACATAAGACACATACCCAGAAAAGGGCCTAGCAAGGCCTTAAGCCTTCACAGTGAGCGATCCCAAAGCTCAGCTTGTTAATAAAGCTCAGCTGATCCCAGAGGTCCTCCCCAACACAAAGCCACTCTAGAAAGACAGGAGGAAGTGGTTATTTTTTTTTCAAATGCCTAATTTTCCATTTTAAAAAAGCACATGACATTCAAAAGACGAAACAGGAAAACATGGCCTATTGAAATGAAGAAAATAAAGCAGTGGAAACCATCCCTGAAGTAACATGGGCACTGGATATACTAGACAGATTTTACCACATGAGTCTTAAATATGCTCAAAGAGCTAGAGGAAAAATGGACTAAGTATTAAAGAAAATCAGGAAAATGATTTAAAAACAAAATGAGAATAATAGCAAAAAGACAGAAATTATAAAATGGAACCAAACAGAAATTCTAGAGCTGAAAAACACAACTGAATGAAAAATGCTACTATATTTTCAAAAATATATTACAGGAGCTCAACAGCAAACTCAAACAGGTAAAAGAAAGAATAAGAAAATCTAAAGACAGGTCATTTAAAACTACTGAATCTGAGAGGCAGAAAGAAAAAAGAATGAAGAAAAGTGAACAGAGCCTAACAGGCTTATGGGGCACAAGCAAGGGAACAAATATACATGTTATGAGAATTCCAGAAGGAGAAGAGAGAAAGAGGAAGATACTATTTGAAGAAATAATAGCAGAAAATGTCTCAACTTTGAGAAAATACATAAATTGACAAATCCGAGAAATTTAACAACTCAAAGTAGGATAAAACTAAAGAGACCCACACCAAGACATATTCAAACTGTCAAAAGACAGAATCTTTTAAGTACTGAGAGAAGTGAACCATTCATATACAAAAGATATCCAGTAAGATTATCAGCACATTGTTCAGCAGAAACCCAGCAGCCCAAAGGCAATGTGAGGATTTATTTAAACTGCTGAAAGGGGTAAACAAAACAAAAAAAAACAACCTGTCAGCTAAGAATTCTGTATGTTCCAAAACTCGAACTAAAAATGAGATAATTTGACGTCCTCTATTCCTATTTGAATACTCTTTATTTCTTTCTCTTGCCTGATTACCCTGGCCAGAACTTCCAATACTATATTGAATAGGAGTGGTGAGAGAGGGCATCCTTGTCTTGTGCTGGTTTTCAAAGGGAATGCTTCCAGCTTTTGCCCATTAAGTATGATTTTGGCTGTGGGTCTGTCATAAATAGTTCTTATTATTTTGAGATATGTTACATCAAGACATATTTTATTAAGAGTTTTTAACACAAAGGTTGTTGAATTTTATCAAAGGCCTTTTCTGCATCTATTGAGATGATCATGTGGTTTTTGTCACTGATTCTGTTTATGTTATGGATTATGTTTACTGATTTGCATATGTTGAACCACCCTTACATCCCAGGGATGAAGCCAACTTGATCGTGGTGGATAAGCTTTTTGATGTGCTGCTGGATTCGGTTTGCCAGTATCTTATTGAAAATGTTCACATTGATGTTCATCAGGGATATTGACCTTAAGTTTTCTCTTTTTGTTGTGTCTCTGCCAGGTTTTGGTATCAGGATGATGCTGGCCTCATAAAATGAGTTAAGGAGGAGTCCCTCCTTTTCAATTGTTAGGAATAGTTTCAGAAGAGATACTCTTTGTATCTCTGGTAGAATTCGGCTGTGAATGTGTCTGGTCCTGGGCTTTTCTCGGTTGGTAGGCTATTAATTCCTCAATTTCAGAACTTGTTATTGGTCTATTCAGGGATTCAACCAAAGACAACATGATTCTATATTTAGAAAACCTCATCATCTCAGCCCAAAAACTTCTTAAGCTGATACGCAACTGCAGCAAAGTCTCAGGATACAAAATCAATGTGCAAAAATCACAAACATTCCTATACACCAACAATAGACAAGCAGACAGACAAATCGCAGATGAACTCCCATTCACAATTGCTACAAAGAGAATAAAATGCCTAGGAATACAGCTAACAAGGGATGTGAAGGGCTTCTTCAAAGAGAACTACAAACAACTGCTCAAGGAAATAAGAGAGGACACAAACAAATGGAAAAACATTCCATCCTCATGGATAGAAAGAATCAATATCATGAAAATGGCCACACTGCCCAAAGTAATTTATAGATTCAATATTATTCCCTTCAAACTACCTTTGACAATCTTCACAGAATTAGAAAAAACTACTTTAAATTTCATATGGAACCACAAAAGATCCCATATAGCCAAGACAATCCTAAGCAAAAAGAACAAAGCTGGAGGCATCAAGCTACCTGACTTCAAACTATACTACAAGGCTACAGTAACCAAAACAGCATGGTGCTGGTACTGAAACAGGCATACCAGTGGAACAGAACAGAGACCTCAGAAATAACATCACACATCTACGACCATCTGCTCTTCAACAAACTGTACAAAAACAAGCAATGGGGAAAAGATTCTCTACTTAATAAATGGTGCTGGGAAAACCGGCTAGCCATATTCAGAAAACTGAAACTGGACCCTTCCTTACACCTTATACAAAAATTAACTCAAGATGGATTAAAGACTTAAATGTAAAACCCCAAACCATTAAAACCCTAGAAGAAAACCTAGGCAATACCATTCAGGACATAGGCATGGGCAAAGATTTCATGACAAAAATGCCAAAAGCAATTGCAACAAAAGCCAAAATTGACAAATGGGATCTAATTAAAGAGCTTCTGCACAGCAAAAGAAACTATCATCAGAGTGAACAGGTAACCTACAGAATGGGAGAAAATGTCTGCAATCTACCCATCTAATATCCAGAATCTACAAGGAACTTAAACAAATGTACAAGTAATGTACATGAAAAACACAAATACCCCCATCAAAAAGTAGGCAAAGGATATGAACAGACACTTCTCAAAAGAAGACATTTATGTGGCCAACAAACACATGAAACAAAGCTTATCAATCACTGGTCATTGGAGAAATGCAAAACAAAACCATAATGAGATACCATCTCACACAAGTCAGAATGGCAATTATTAAAATGCCAAGTAATGATAAGATACTGGTGAGGCTGTGGAGAAATAGGAATGCTTTTGCACTGTTGGTGGGAATGTAAATTAGTTTGACCATTGTGGAAGACAGTGTGGCGATTCCTCAAGGATCTAGAACCAGAAATACCATTTGACCCAGCAGTCCCATTACTTGGTATATACCCAAAGGAATATAAATCATTCTACTATAAAGACACATGCTGTATATTTATTGCAGCACTATTTACAATAGCAAAGACATGGAACCAACCCAAATGCCCATCAATGATAGACTGGATAGAGAAAATGTGGTACGTACACACCATGGAATAGTAGCAGCCATAAAAAGGAATGAGATCGTGTCCTTTGCAGGGATATGGATGAAGCTGGAAGCCACAGCAAACTAACACAGGAACAGAAAACCAAACACCACATGTTCTCACTCGTAAGTGGGAGTTGAACAGCGAGAACACATGGACACAGGGAGAGGATCAACACACAGTGGGGCCAGTTGGGGGGTGGGGGTGAGGGTGAGGGGAAGGAGAGCATTGGAACAAATAGCTAATGCATGTGGGGCTTAAAAGCTAGATGACAGGTTGATAGGTGCAGGAAACTGCTATGGCACATGTATACCTATGTAACAAACCTACACATTCCGCACTTGTATCCCAGAACTTAAAGTAAAATAAAAAAAATAAAAATGAGGGACAAATTAAGATATTCTCAGATCAACAAAAGCTGAGAGTTCATTACCACTAAACCTACCCTACAAGAAATGCTAAAGGGTATGAAATGAAAGGACACTAGACAGTAACTTGGAGCCACATGGAAATACGAAGTTCTCTAGTAAAGGTAAATACATGGACAAATGTAAAAACCAGGGTTATTGTAATTTTGGACTGTAACTCCACTTTTTATTCTTCTAAAGGACTTAAAAGACAAATGCAGAAAAGAATCATAAGTGCATGTTAATGGACACACAATATACAAAAACATAATCTATGACAACAATAACATATAGTAGGGGATGGAGCTGTAAAAGAGTAGTTTTTGTATGACATTGATATTAAATTGATATTAATTTAAAATCTATTGTTGGGGAACGAAGATGGCCAAATAGGAACAGCTCCAGTCTACAGCTCCCAGCGTGAGCGACACAGAAGTCAAACGATTTCTGCATTTCAAACTGTGGTACGGGGTTCATCTCACTGGGGATTGTTGGACAGTGGGTGCAGGACAGTGGGGGCAGTGCACCAAGCATGAGCCGAAGCAGGGCAAGGCATCACCTCACCCAGGAAGCGCAATGGGTCAGGGAATTCCCTTTCCTAGTCAAGGAAAGGGGTGACAGACGGCACCTGGAAAATCGGGTCACTCCCACCCTACTATTGCGCTTTTCCAACAGTCTTAGCAAACATCACACCAGGAGATTATATCCTGTGCCTGGCTAGGAGGGTCCTACGCCCATGGAGCCTCGCTCATTGCTAGCACAGCAGTCTGAGATCAAACTGCAAGGCAGCAGCGAGGCTGGGGGAGAGGCGCCCGCCATTGCTGAGGCTCCAGTAGGTAAACAAAGTGGCTGGGAAGCTCGAACTGGGTGGAGCCTACTGCAACTCAAGGAGGCCTGCCTGCCTCTGCAGACTCCACCTCTGGGGGCAGGGCACAGCCAAACAAAAGGCAGCAGAAACCTCTGCAGACTTAAATGTCCCTGTCTGACAGCTTGGAAGACAGTAGTGGTTCTCCCAGCACACCGCTTGAGATCTGAGAACGGACAGACTGCCTCCTCAAGTGGATCCCTGACTCCTGAGTAGCCTAACTGGGAGGCACCCCCCAGTAGGGGCAGACTGACACCTCACATGGCTGGGTACTCCTCTGGGACAAAACTTCCAGAGGAACGATCAGGCAACAACATTTGCTGTTCACCAATATTCGCTGTTCTGCAGCCTCTGCTGCTGATATCCAGGCAAACAGGATCTGGAATGGACCTCCAGCAAACTCCAACAGACCTGCAGCTGAGGGTCCTGACTGTTAGAAGGAAAACTAACAAACAGAAAGGACATCCGCACCAAAACCCCATCTGTACATCACCATCATCAAAGACCAAAGGTAGATAAAACCACAAAAGTTGGGGAAAAAACAGAGCAGAAAAACTGAAACTTCTAAAAATCAGAGCACCTCTCCTCCTTCAAAGGAACGCAGATCCTCAACAGCAACGGAACAAAGCTGGATGGAGAATGACTTTGAGCAGTGGAGAGAAGAAGGCTTCAGACGATCAAACTACTCCAAGCTAAAGGAGGAATTTCGAATCCATGGCAAAGAAGTTAAAAACCTTGAAAAAAGATTAGACGAATGGCTAACTAGAATAACCAATGCAGAGAAATCCTTAAAGGACCTGATGGAGCTGAAAACCATGGCACGAGAACTACATGACGAATGCACAAGCCTCAGTAGCCGATTCGATCAACTGGAAGAAAGGGTATCAGTGACGGAAGATCAAATGAATGAAATGAAGCGAGAAGAGAAGTTTAAAGAAAAAAGAATAAAAAGAAATGAACAAAGCCTCCAAGAAATATGGGACTATGTGAAAAGACCAAATCTACATCTGATTGGTGTACCTGAAAGTGACGGGGAGAATGGAACCAAGTTAGAAAACACCCTGCAGGATATTATCCAGGAGAACTTCCCCAATCTAGCAAGGCAGGCCAACATTCAAATTCAAGAAATACAGAGAACGCCACAAAGATACTCCTCGAAAAGAGCAACTCCAAGACACATAATTGTCAGATTCACCAAAGTTGAAATGAAGGAAAAAATTTTAATGGCATTCAGAGAGAAAGGTCGGGTTACCCACAAAGGGAAGCCCATCAGACTAACAGCTGATCTCTCGGCAGAAAATCTACAAGCCAGAAGGAGTGGGGGTCAATATTCAACATTCTTAAAGAAAAGAATTTTCAACCCAGAATTTCATATCCAGCCAAACTAAGCTTCATAAGTGAAGGAGAAATAAAATACTTTACAGACAAGCAAATGCTGAGAGATTTTGTCACCACCAGGCTTGCCCTAAAAGAGCTCCTGAAGGAAGCACTAAACATGGAAAGGAACGACCAGTACCAGCCACTGCAAAAACATGCCAAATTGTAAAGACCATCAAGGCTAGGAAGAAACTGCATCAACTAATGAGTAAAATAACCAGCTAACATCATAATGACAGGATCAAATTCACATATAACAATATTAACCTTAAATGTAAATGGACTAAATGCTCCAATTAAAAGACACAGATTGGCAAACTGGATAAACAGTCAAGACCCATCAGTGTGCTGTATTCAGGGAACCCACCTCACGTGCAGAGACACACATAGGCTCAAAATAAAGGGAAGGAGGGGCCGAGCGCAGTGGCTCACACCTGTAATCCCAGCACTTTGGGAGGCCGAGGCGGGCGGATCACGAGGTCAGGAGATCGAGACCATCCTGGCTAACACAGTGAAACCCCATCTCTACTAAAAATACAAAAAATTAGCCAGGCGAGGTGGCGGGCGCCTGTAGTCCCAGCTACTCAGGAGCCTGAGGCAGGAGAATGGCGTGAACCCCGGGGGGCGGAGCTTGCAGTGAGCCGAGATCGCGCCACTGCACTCCAGCCTGGGCAACAGTGAGACTCTGTCTCAAAAAAAAAAAATAAGTAAAATAAAATACAATAAAGGGAAGGAGGACGATCTACCAAGCAAACTGAAAACAAAAAAAGGCAGGGCTGTAATCCTAGTCTCTGATAAAACAGACTTTAAACCAACAAAGATCAAAAGAGACAAAGAAGGCCATTACATAATGGTAAAGGGATCAATTCAACAAGAAGAGCTAACTATCCTAAATATATATGCACTCAATACATGAGCAACCAGATTCATAAAGCAAGTCCTTAGAGACCTACAATGAGACTTAGACTCCCACACAATAATAATGGGAGACTTTAACACCCCACTGTCAACATTAGACAGATCAACGAGACAGAAAGTCAACAAGGATATCCAGGAATTGAACTTAGCTCTGTACCAAGCGGACCTAAAAGACATCTACAGAACTCTCCACCCCAAATCAACAGAATACACATTCTTTTCAGCACCACACCACACCTATTCCAAAATTGACCACATAGTTGGAAGTAAAGCACTCCTCAGCAAATGCAAAAGAACAGAGATTATAACAAACTGTCTCTCAGACCACAGCGCAATCAAACTAGAACTCAGGATTAAGAAACTCACTCAAAACCGCTCAACTACATGGAAACTGAACAACCTGCCCCTGAATGACTACTGGGTACATAACGACACGAAGGCAGAAATAAAGACGTTCTTTGAAACCAATGAGAACAAAGACACAACATACCAGAATCTCTGAGACACATTCAAAGCAGTGTGTAGAGGGAAATTTATAGCACTAAATGCCCACAAGAGAAAGCTGGAAGGTCTAAAATGGACACCCTAACATCACAATTGAAAGAACCAGAGAAGCAAGAGCAAACACATTCAAAAGCTAGCAGAAGGCAAGAAATAACTAAGATCAGAGCAGAACTGAAGGAAATAGAGACACAAAAAACCCTTCAAAAAAATCAATGAATCCAGGAGCTGGTTTTTTGAAAAGATCAACAAAATTGATAGACCGCTAGCAAGACTAATAAAGAAGAAAAGAGAGAAGAATCAAATAGACGGCAATAAAAAATGATAAAGGGGATATCACCACTGATCCCACAGAAATACAAACTACCATCAGAGAATACTATAAACATCTCTATGGAAATCAACTAGAAAATCTAGAAGAAATGGATAAATTCCTCAACACATACACCCTCCCAAGACTAAACCAGGAAGAAGTTGAATCTCTGAATAGACCAATAACAGGCTCTGAAATTGAGGCAATAATTAATAGCTTACCAACCAAAAAAAGTCCAGGACCAGATGGATTCACAGACGAATTCTACCAGAGGTAGAAGGAGGAGCTGGTACCATTCTTTCTGAAACTATTCCAATCAACAGAAAAAGAGAGAATCCTCCCTAACTCATTTTATGAGGCCAGCATCATCCTGATACCAAAGCCTGCCAGAGAGACAACAAAAAAAAGAGAATTTTAGACCAATATCCCTGATGAACATTGATGCAAAAATCCTCAATAAAATACTGGCAAACCAAATCCAGCAGCACATCAAAAAGTTTATCCACCATTATCAAGTGGGCTTCATCCCTGGGATGCAAGGCTGGTTCAACGTATGAAAATCAATAAATTTAATCCAGCATATAAACAGAACCAAAGACAAAAACCACATGATTATCTCAATAGATGCAGAAAAGGCCTTTGACTAAATTCAATAACCCTTCATGCTAAAAACTCTCAATAAATTAGGTATTGATGGGACATATCTCAAAATAATAAGAGCTATCTATGACAAACCCACAGCCAATATCATACTGAATGGTCAAAAACTGGAAGCATTTCCTTTGAAAACTGGCACAAAACAGGGATGCCCTCTCTCACCATTCCTATTCAACATAGTGGTGGAAGTTCTGGCCAGGGCAATCAGGCAGGAGAAGGAAATAAAGGTTATTCAATTAGGAAAAGAGGAAGTCAAATTGTCCCTGTTTGCAGATGACATGATTGTATATCTAGAAAACCCCATCGTCTCAGCCCAAAATCTCCTTAAGCTGATAAGCAACTGCAGCAAAGTCTCAGGATACAAAATCAATGTGCAAAAATCACAAGCATTGTTATACACCAATAACAGACAAACAGAGAGCTAAATCATGAGTGAACTCCCACTCACAATTGCTTCAAAGAGAATAAAATACCTAGGAATCCAACTTACAAGGGATGTGAAGGACCTCTTCAAAAAGAACTACAAACCACTGCTCAATGAAATAAAAGAGGATACAAACAAATGGAAGAACATTCCATTCTCATGGGTAGGAAGAATCAATATCATGAAAATGGCCATACTGCCCAAGGTAATTTATAGATTCAATGCCATCCCCATCAAGCTACCAATGACTTTCTTCACAGAATTGGAAAAAACTACTTTATAGTTCATAAGGAACCAAAAAAGATCTCGCATTGCCAAGTCAAGCCTAAGCCCAAAGAACAAAGCTGAAGGCATCATGCTACCTAACTTCAAACTATACTACAAGGCTACAGTAACCAAAACAGCATGGTACTGGTACCACAACAGAGATATAGACCAATGGAACAGAACAGAGCCCTCAGAAATAATGCCATGTATCTACAACTATCTGATCTTTGACAAACCTGACAAAAACAAGAAATGGGGAAAGGATTCCCTATTTAATAAATGGTGCTGGGAAAACTGGCTAGCCATATGTAGAAAGCTGCAACTGGATTCCCTCCTTACACCTTACACAAAAATTAATTCAAGATGGATTAAAGATTTAAATGTTAGACCTAAAACCATAAAAACCCTAGAAGAAAATCTAGGCAATACCATTCAGGACATAGGCATGGGCAAAGACTTCATGTCTAAAACACCAAAAGCAATGGCAACAAAAGCCAAAATTGACAAATGGGATCTAATTAAACTAAAGAGCTTCTTCACAGCAAAAGAAACTACCATCAGAGTGAACAGTCAACCTACAGAATGGGAGAATATTTTTGCAATCTACTCATCTGACAAAGGGCTAATATCCAGAATCTACAATGAACTCAGAGAAATTTACAAGGAAAAAAAAAACAACTCCATCAAAAAGTGGGCGAAGGATATGAATAGACACTTCTCAAATGAAGACATTTATGCAGCCAAAAGGCACAGAAAAAATGCTCATCATCACTGGCCATCAGAGAAATGCAAATCAAAACCACAATGAGATACCATCTCACACCAGTTAGAATGGCCATCATTAAAAAGTCAGGAAACAACAGGTGCTGGAGAGGATGTGGAGAAATAGGAACACTTTTACACTGTTGGTGGGACTGTAAACTAGTTCAACCATTGTGGAAGTCAGTGTGGCGATTCCTCAGGGATCTAGAACTAGAAATACCATTTCACCCAGCCATCCCATTACTGGGTATATATACCCAAAGGATTATAAATCATGCTGCTATAAAGACACATGCACAAGTATGTTTATTGCAGCACTATTCACAATAGCAAAGACTTGGAACCAACCCAAATGTCCAACAATGATAGACTGGATTAAGAAAATGTGGCACAAATACACCATGGATTACTATGCAGCCATAAAAAAGGATGAGTTCATGTCCTTTGTAGGGACATGGATGAAGCTGGAAACCATCATTCTCAGCAAACTATTGCAAAGACAAAAAACCAAACACCACATGTTCTCACTCATAGGTGGGAATTGAACAATGAGAACACATGGAAACAGGAAGGGGAACATCACACACTGGGGCCTGTTGTGGGGTGGGGGTAGGGGGGAGGGATAGCATTAGGAGATATACCTAATTTTAAATGATGAGTTAATGGGTGCAGCACACCAACATGGCACATGTATACATATGTAACAAACCTGCACCTTGTGCACATGTACCCTAAAACTTAAAGTATAATTTAAAAAAACTATTGTTTTAGGAAACAATAGATTTAGGAAATTATGTGTAATGCTCAAGGTAACCACACAAAAAAATCTATAGACTATACACAAAAGTACATGAGGAGGGAATCAAAACATGTCATTACAGAAAAATCCACTTAACACTAAGAAAATAATGGATGATATGAGAAACAAAAAAGCTATAAGAAAAACAGAAAACAACTAACTTGATGACCACAATAAATCCTTCCCTGTCCGTAATTATATTAAATATAAACAGATTAAACTCCCTAATCAAAAGCTGTAGGTTGGTAGAATGGAATAAAAAATTAAAAGAAGAATCCAACTATATTTTGTCTAAAAGAGACTAACTTTGGATCTAAGGACACATACAGGTTGAAAGTGAAAGTATGGAAAATACTATTTGTAATATTCCATGCAAACAGTAATGAAAAGAGAGCAGTGGTGGCTATACTAATATCAGGCAAAATGGACATTAAGTTAAGAAACTATTATAAGGGACAAAAAAGAATATTATATAATTCCTTTTATAATAGTGTCAGAAATAATAAAATATTTAGGAATAAACCATGAAGGAAAAGTCCATCTCAAAAAAAAAAAAAAAAAAAAAAAAAAAAGACAGGAAGGCCCAGGAACCACAGACTGAATTACGAGGAAACAGAACATCCAAATAGACCTTAAGTAGTAAAGGAACTGAATCAGTAATCAAAGCCTCCTATGAAAGAAAAACCAAGGACTAGATGTCTCCACTGGTGACTTCTTCCAAACATTTTGAAGGATTAACATAATTCTTCTCAAACTATTCTGAAAAACTGAAGAGGAAGGAAAGTTTTCTGACTTATTGTATGAGACCAGCATTACCCTGATACTGAAGCTATACCAAGACATTATAAGAAAACTAAAAACCAATATTCCTTATGAATATTAATATAAAAATCCCCAACTAAATACTAGCAAACCAAACACAGCAGCATAGTAAAAGGATTATACAATATGATCAAGGGAAATTTATTCTTGGAATGCAAGGAGTTCAACATGTGAAAATCAATGAACGTAATATATTACATTAACAGAATGAAGAATAAACATCATATGATCGTCTCAATTGATGCAGAAAATCACTTGACAAAATTCAACACCATTCATGATTTAAAAAAAAAAAACACTCAATAAACTAGGACTAAAAGAAAATTACCTCAACATTATGAAGGCCATGTATGAAAAATCCACAACTAACACCAAACTCAAAAGTGAAAGACTAAAACCATTTTCTCTAAGATAAGGAATAAGACAAGAAAGTCCACTTTTGCCATTTCTGTTCAACACAGTATACATCCCAGCCAGAGCAATCAGGCAAGAAAAAGAAATAAAAGACATCCAAATCAGAAAGAACAAAGTAAAGTTATCTCTGTTCACAGATGACATGATCTTACATGTAGAAAACCCTAAAGATTCCCTTTTTTTAAAAAAGTGTTAGAACTAATGAACATAAAACATAAACAAGGCTACCACAAGCAAAATCAGCATGCCAATATCAGTTGCATTACCACACACTAACAATTGAAAATCCTAAAAGGAAATTTAAAAATAATTCCTTTTATAATAGTGTCAGAAATAATAAAATATTTAGGAATAAGCTTAACCAAGGAAGGAAGAGACTTGTGCACTAAAAACTACAAACGCTGATGAATGAATTAAAGAAGACACCAATGAATAGAAAGACATTCCATGTTCATGGATTGGAAAATAATATTTTTAAGATATCAGTACTACCTGAAGTGATCTACAGATTCAATGTAATTCCTATCAAAATTCCAACAATGGTTTTTGCAAAATAGAAAAATCCATTCAAAAATTCATATGAAATATCAAAGGACCCTGAATAGCCAAAACAATTTTAGGGGAAAAAAAAAAAACAAAGTTGGAGGACTCACAATTCCTGATTTCAAAAGTTGCTAGAATAAAGCTGCAATAATCAAGACAGTGTGATACTGGCATAAAGATAGACATATACACCAATTGAATAGAATAGAGATCCCAGAAATACAACTTCACAGATACGATCCAACAATTTTTGAAGGGTGCCAGGGCCATTCAATGGGAAAGAACAATATTCAACAAATGGGTTGGGAAAACTGAATATCCACATGCAAAAGAATGAAGTTGGACGCTTATCCTATACCATATATAAAAATTAACTCAAAATGGATCAAAAACCTAGAAACAAAAGCTAAAATTATAAAACTCTTAGGAAAAAACAAAGGGAGAAAGCTTTATGACATTGGATATGGCAACAATTTCTTTGATATGACACTGAAAGCACAAAGAAAAAATAGAGAAACTGAACTTCATCAAAATTAAGAACTGGCCGGGCGCGGTGGCTCACGCTTGTAATCCCAGCACTTTGGGAGGCCGAGGCGGGCGGATCACGAGGTCAGGAGATCGAGACCACGGTGAAACCCCGTCTCTATTAAAAATACAAAAAAATTAGCCGGGCGTGGTGGCGGGCGCCTGTAGTCCCAGCTACTCGGAGAGGCTGAGGCAGGAGAATGGCGTGAACCCAGGAGGCGGAGCTTGCAGTGAGCCAAGATTGCGCCACTGCACTCCAGCCTGGGTGACAGAGCAAGACTCCGTCTCAAAAAAAAAAAAATTAAGAACTTTTGAGCATCCAAAGACATATCAAGAAAGTGAAAAGACATCCTGTAGAATGGGAGAAAATATCTTCAAATCATATATCTGATTACGGTTTAATATTCAGAATTTATAAAAAAACTACTAAAGCTCAACAGCAGCAAGACCCAAATAAAATATCAGCAAAGGACTTGAATAGACATTTCTCCAAAGAAGATACACAAATGACCAATAAGCACATGAAAAGGTGCTCAACATCACAAATCACTAGGGAAATGCAAATCAAAAACACATTAAGGTGGCTACTTAAAAAAAAAAAAAAAATAGAAAGTTAGCAAGAATGTGGAAAAATTGAAACCCTGTGCATTGCTGGTAGGAATGTAAAATGGTGCAGCCCCTGTGGAAGACAGTATGGAAGTTCCTAAAAATGTTAAACATAGAATTACGTTATGTCCCAGCAAGTCCACTTCTGGAGCTATCCTCAAAAGAACTGAAAGCAGGGACTCGAACAGACATGAGTACATCAATGATCATAGCAGCATTATTCACAGTAGCCCAAAGGCAAAAACAACCGAAGTGTTCATCAACGGATGAAGAGATAAACAAAATGTGGCATATACATACAGTGAGTTTTCATTCAGCCTCAAAAAGGAAGGAAATTCTGATGCATGCTACATCATAAATGAACATTATGCTCAGTGAAATAAGCCAGTCACAAAAGGACAAATAATTTCACTTACAAGGCTCCTAGAGTAATCAAATTCATAGAGAAAGTAGAATGGCAGTTGCCAGGGCTGGGGAGGGGGCGAAACCAGGGCTTAGTGTTTAATGGATATGAAGTTTCCGTTTAAAAAGAAGAAAAAGTTCTGAACATAGACGGTGGTAATGGTTGCACAATAATGTGAGTGTACGTAATGTCATGACACTGTACACTTAAAAATTATTAAAACTGTCAATTTTAATGTTATATATATTTTACTACAATAAGAAGAAAACATTAACAATGGTTACCTCTAGGTTGATCTAGACTGATCAATTCGTATCTCCTTTTAAAAATTATTCTCTCTTTTCAAACTGTTCTCCATAATATTCTATTACCATCTCTATAATAAAAAAAGTTTTATTTTATTACTTAAAGCAAAAACATCAGCATTACACTGTACCTTTTCTGGCTATATAAAGTTCTTGTTTATGTTTTTATGCTAACTTTTTGTCTTTACATATCAAAAAGACGCAAAGCTTAAGTAGTGATATGGCCGAGCGCGGTGGCTCATGCCTGTAATGCCAGCACTTTGGGAGGCCAAGGCGGGCAGATCACGAGGTCAAGAGATTGAGACCATCCTGGCCAACATGGTGAAACCCTGTCTCTACTAAATATACAAAAAATAGCTGGGTGTGGTGGCACACGCCTGTAGGCCTAGCTACTCAGGAGGCTGAGGCAGGAGAATCGCTTGAACCCAGTAGGCAGAGGTTGCAGTGAGCCAATAATCCCACCACTTCACTCCAGCCTCAGCGACAGAGCAAGACTCAGTCTCAAAAAAAAAAAAAAAAAAAAAAGTAGTGATACTACAGAAGGATAGCAGATTTAAAGAGATCATGTGCTCACTATACAACACATTAATTTTTGAAAAGCCATTATTTTAATCAGTGAAAGCCATTCTCAAGCTGCAATGGAAAGTAGTCCCTAAGATGTGGAAAATAAAACTATCAGATGCCTCCTTTTTCTCTACCAAAGTATGTGGCCACTTTGCTCAAATTCCATGTCACAGACATAAATTAAGCATAAACAAAAATGCAAAACATTTTATAAATTTTTAAAAAGAAGTTGTCTTTTCCCTCCTTCCAACCCTAAGCAGGAAAAAAACAAAAGCTCCCCTGGACTCACCGTTGTCTTCTTTAGAGGAAACAACCAGTGGAAAGCATCATTTTAAAACAGCGTCATCTTCTCCCTCTCTTCTGCACCCTGAGTCTCCCACAAATCTATCCAGCTAAACACACAAAAACACACAAGCCAGAATGTGTAAACAGGACTCATGTGTTCAAACGATTAAGTATGATCTTCCAATGACCTTAAGTGTCAAGAAGTAAGCCTTATCTTTTCATACAGAGGGCCACCACCAGTGATTTTTATAAACTAAACTGTGTTCTTCACAGAAATGCAAAGAGAGAGGACGGGGCACAGTTCGATTCTATTTTCACCAGAACCTTATCTTTACAGAGTAAACATATGTGTGATAGTAACCTTTACACTCTCAGAAACATTCACAAACAAATCCACCAACGCTACACTGAAGAAGGGCACAGCAGTGGTCAGAACTGAGGATCCTCTGTCAGAGTCAACAACAGCAGGAACTGTTTTCAGATCTGTTTCAGGAAGCTCAGCCACTGGCAACTTGGGAACCTGGACAGAAAAGATACCTGATTTTACCCACTCATCCCTGACCTCCAGAGAACAGTGCTACTGGAGGACCCCTTAAACAAAACAGGGGAGAACATATAGCAGTGGGTTCCATTCTGAAAAAGAAAAATCAAGGGAGAATAGAAAGGAAACATGGTGGATGATAAGAAGCACCAGTTGCATTCGGAGAAGTTGTGAGCAAGGCAGCAGATGAGAATAGAGAGCGTGTCTACCTATATACATTAACCCTTCGGGGTCACAGCAGGAAGGAGAAGGGAAAGAGAAGGGAAAAGAGGTAACTTGAAGCTGTAGGTGATCATAAAGTTCTTAACTGAAGGCACAAAAATTTTCTATAACCATAACTTGCTACTCAAATATATCTACCTCTATAACAAATACCCAGTAAGTCTAAAGTTGCTTTGATTCCATAACTGCTTTCCACTGTGACTGTGTCTCCAGCACTGAAGAAACACCATGGTATAGTGAAAGAGCATGAGCTTTTCATTTTTTTAGAGATGGCCTCGTGCTGTCACCCAGACTGGAGAGCAGTGGCATCATCATAGCTCACTGCAGCCTCAAACTCTTGCCTCAGGTCCCAAGTAGCTGGGACTACAGGTGCGTGCCACCACATTTGGTTAATCTTTTTTTTCTTTTACTTTTTGTAAAGACAAGGTTTTGCTATGTTGACCAGGCTGGGCTTGAACTCCTTGGCTTCAAGCGACCGTACCACCTTGGCCTCCCACGTTGCTGATATTACAGGTGTGAGCCACTGCCCCAGCCAACTTTTAAACTCAATGTTGAAAATCATTCTGCCCTTTGCTGGGTGACACTGATCAAGCTGCTTAACCTTTGTGAAACCACTTTCCTTATCTGTAACAAAATGGAAAAACAGAACTTTTTCCTTTCCTCTCGATATCAAACAAAAGCAGAAAGACAATAAAAAAAGTTTCGTGGAATTTTTGAACTCCATTTTCCATGGAACTAGGAGACAGATATAATCTCCAGAATTCCAAGTATCTGTAAGGTCTGCCAGAGGCAGCTGAGATTGGGCAGAAACTGCAAAGAGCACAGAGAAATGAAAGATCCCAAGCACCATCAGCAAAAGCATGCTTCAAGGTGAAGAACACACCCTGAAGGACACGGCCGTAGTCCATGATTGCAAGTATGAGTGCGCGAATGGGACTGAAGCCTCCAGGACTTATGTCATCTCAAAGAATCAGAGGCAAGACCATTTAAAAAATCTCAGAGATGGATTACATTTGTAGGAAAACAGCCCTCTCTCTAGTGCATCGGAGATGGAGAGAGGTTCTGGGTTGTAAAGCCTGGAAAGCCATCCTGGAAGCTTCTCCATATCACAGTATCTCTTGAATAAAGCTGGTCTTGGAAAACCCAGCTCACTCAATGATGAGTAATAAAAAGGGAATTGGAAAAGCAATAAAAAGTTATTCTATAAAAAAAGTGAAAGAAAGCCATAAAACTTACCAATAGACGAATACTCCCTAGAATGTTGCTAGTGAGCAGATGAAAGCTGTGACCAAAATTTTGTCATTTTTTAAAACTTAATGAGGCAATCACCTTGAAAGAGAGAGAGAGGGAGGAGGAGGACGGAAGACAGGGAGGGATGCACCACAGAGCACAAATATAAGAACTCAAGGAAAAAATAGTGAGAAAAAAAGAAAAGGTAGAATACAAACTAGAAGAGATCAGAAAAGAAATACTTAGGGGAAAAAAGTCACAGAAATGAAGATGAATTTCAAATGAGCATAAGACAGAATAGGTATTGCAGAATCCAAAGAAAGGGGTAGAGGAATGGATTAGAAAAGCCTAGAAATTGAAACTCAGGTAAAAGAAAAGGAAAAAGAGGATGGGGGAAAATGATAGGTTTGGATGAATGACAAATGAGAGTCAACAGATGTATAAAAAGAATTCCTACAAAATAAAAACAAGCAATAGAATGAAACAAATATTTAAAGGTATTATTCAAGAAAAATGTCCTAAATACAAGGAGATTTAAATCTACATCCTGAAAACGCACCCAGGCCATTCCAAAATGGACCCAGAATAGTCAACAACCAGGCATATCCTAGTAAAATTGGACTTAATAAATCTGACTTTAAAGATAAAGAATAACTCTTTGGGCTAGGTTTATGGTTTGGATATTTCACCCCTCCGAGCCTCATGCTGACATTTGATTCAGGTTGGAATCTCATTAATAGATGAATGCCCTCCCTAGTGAGTGAGTTCTCACTGTCAGCTGCCTGGGAGCTGGCTGTTAAAAGAGTCAGGCACCTCCCTGCACTCTCTTGCTTCCTCTCACACCATGTGATCTCCGCACATGCCAGCTCCACTATGCTTTCAGCCATGAGTGGAAGCTTCCTGGGGCCCTCACCAGAAGCAGATGCTGACACCATGCTTCTTGTACAGCCTGTAGAACTGTCAGCCAAATAAACCTCTTGGTAAATTACCCAGCCTCAGGTAGTACTTTATAGTAACACTACACAGACTAAGTAATTAGGCAAAAAGAAAAAGAAATCAAGTCATCTATAGGAAGGAAATGCATTAAACTAGCCACGTATTTCTTCACAGTAATATTCTATGCCACAAATCCATATGTTACTGCTTCAAGATACTTAAAATACTTAAGCAAATAAAGTATAAGCCAAGAATTTATACCCAGCCAGGCATTCCTTCAAGCAAAAAGACCACTGACTAACAGTTTTGAATGCACAGGCATTCCGGAATTCTTGACCCAATGAATTCAAGAGACAATCAGGAAAATAAAAGCAAAAGAACTGGCAATTGAATTCATTTAACTATAGAACTAAGATTAAAACAAATGTGATGATTAAAGTGGTCAACCAAATCTAAATGTAGTAACTAGTGACAATGTAAAAATCATACAACCAACAAAAATTATAGTGTTGAGGGAGAGTAGTAAAAGATGGTGGGAGACAGGGTAATGTCACTGACTGCCTTATCCCTAGTGGCTGAGAATCAACAGGTATCATTCAAATGTGATGAAAAAAGTAATATACATATGAGCATATATAACAGTATGACAGTAAATACTAACAAACTGACTAATAACAAGGGAGTGTAGTGAGGGGATAGGAAGGAAGAGAACATGTGCTCGACACCAATGCTCATGGTAGAAGCTTCCCTCTAACGAACCAGAGAAGTGAAGACATTCCCTAAAGTTATAATCAAAAAGGCTACTATTAAGAAAAATACAAACATTCACAAATATCAAAAACATCAACTTACCAACTTAAAATAGGCCCCATAAGAGACCACTTTAAAAACTATAAAAACAGAAAACATAAAATGACAGAACTCAGACAAAACATGAAAGCATAATAAGTCACATAATGAAAAAGACTTGAAAACTATAAAACAGAAAACATAAAATGTGACATAACTTAGATAAAACATAATTGTCATATCAATAATGTAAATGAGCTAAGTTTATCAATTAAAAACTTTTCAGATAAAGCTATGACATAAAATTCAACCCATTCTCAGAAAAGAAAGAGTTGAGGGGAACTTCCTCAACTTGATAAAGAACATGTACAAAAAACCAGCTAATATCATACTTAATGATGAGAAACTAGAAACTTTCCTGCTAAGATCAGAAACAAGGCAAGGACATCCTTCTCACCACTAGTTTTCAAGATTGTACTGTAAGCCCTAGCTAGTGCAATAAGACAAGAAAAGGAAAGGAAATAAAAGGCACACTGATTGGGAAGGAAGAAATAAAACTGTCTTTGTGTACAGATACCAAGAAAATCCAGAAGAATCAACAAAATTCTGAAACTGATAAGCAACTATAGCAGGATTCTAGGACACAAAGTTAATATATAAAAGTTAATTGAGGCCAGGTGCAGTGGCTCATGCCTGTAATCCTAGCATTTTGGGAGGCCAAGGCAGGCAGATCACAAGGTCAGAACAAGCTCATCCTGGCTAATATGGTGAAACCCCATCTCTACTAAAAATACAAAAAATTAGCCAGGGGTGCTGGCATGTGCCTGTAGTCCCAGCTACTCGGGAGGCTGAGGCAGGAGAATCTCTTGAACCCAGGAGGTGGAGGTTGTGGTGAGTCGAGATTGCACCATTGCACTCCAGCCTGGGCAACAAGTGTGAAATTTCATCTCAAAAAAAGGAAAAAAAAAAGGTAATTGCTTTCCTATAGAACAGCAAAGAACAAATGAAATATGAAATTTAAAATATAATACCATTTAAATTATAACTCCCAAAACAAAATACTTAAATATAAATCTAATAAAATAGACACAAGATCTATATGGAGAAAACTATAAAACTCTGATGAAAGAAATAAAAGAGGAACTACATAAATGGACAGATGGTCCATGTTCATGGATAGGAATACTCAATATTGTCAAGATGTCAGTTCTTCCCAGCTTCATCAATAGATTGAATGCAACTGCAATCAAAATCCCAGCAAGTTATTTTCTGGGAATCAATAAACTGATTCTAAAATTTACAAGGAGGGGTAAAACACTCAAAGTAGCCAACACAATATTGAAAAAGAACAAATTCAATGTGCTAGCACTACCTGACTTTAAGACTTATTACAAATCTACAGTAATGAAGACAGTGTGGTAATGATGACAAATAGACAAATAGAACAAGAGAACATAATAGAAATTCCAGAAAGAGACTGACATAAAAATAGTCAATTGATCTTTGACAAAGGAGCAAAGGCAATAAAATGGAGCAGATAGTATTTTCAACAAATCATGCTGGAACTACTAGGTATGCTCATGCAAAAATACATAAACCTAGACACATACCTTACGCCCTTCACAGAAATTAACTCTAAACAGATCATAGAACTCAATGTAAAACACAAACCATAAAACTCCCAGAAAATAACACAGGAGATGATCTTCGGAATGGCGACAATTTCTTAGATTCAACACTAAAGGCATGATCCATAAAAGAAATAATTGATAAGCTGGACTTCATTAAAATTAATGACTTCTGCTATGTGAAAGACAATGCCAAGAGAATGAGAACACAAGCCACATACTGGGAAAAAATATTTTCAAAAGACACATCTGATAAAAGACTGTTATCCAAAACATACAAAGAATTCTTAAAACTCAAAAATAAGAAAACAAACAACCCAATTTAAAAATAGGACAAAGACTTTAACAGATAGTCTCTCAAAGATATAGAGATGGCCAACAAGCATATGAAAAGATGCTTCACATTACAGGTCACCAGGAAAATGAAAATTAAAAACACAATGAGATACCACTACACACCTATTAGAAAGGCTGAAATCCAGAACACTGACAATACCAAAAGCTGGCAAGGATGTAGGGCAACAGAACTCTCATTTATTGATGGTGGGAATGCAACATGGTACCGTCACTTCAGAAGACAGTTTGACAGATTCTTAAAAAAACTAAACATACTCTTAGCATATGATCCAGCAATTGTGCTCGTTGGTACTTACTAAAAAAAAGTTAAAAACTTATAACCATGCAAAAACCTACTTATGGACATTTATAGCAGCTTTATTCATATTTGCCAAAACCTGGAAGTAACTACCATGTCTTTCAGTAGAAGAGTGGATAAACAAACTGTGGTACATCCAGATAATGAAATGTTATTCAGCACCAAAAAAAAAAAAAAAAAAAAAATGAGCTATCAAGCCACAAAAAGGCATGGGAGAACATTAAACGCATATTACTAAATGAAAGAAGCTACTCTGAAAGGCTACGTACTCTATGATTCCAACCATATGACATTCTGGAAAAGGCAAAACTATGGAGACAGTGAGAATCAGTGGTTGCCACAGGTTGAGCGGAGGGAGAGATGAACAGGTGAGGCACAGAGGATTTTTAGGGCAGTAAAGCTACTGTGTGTTATACTCTAATGGTGAACACATCATTACACATTTGTCCAAACTCACAGAATGTACAACACCAAGAGTGAACTCCACCATAAACTATGAACTTTTAGTGATGATGTTTCAGTGTGGGCTCATTAATTGTAACAAATGTACCACTGTGGTGTGGGATGTTGATAGTGGAGGAGGCTGGTTATGCGAAGGTGAGAGGTATATGAGAAAATTTTTGTAGTGTCTGCTCAATTTGTCTGTGAACTTAAAACTGCTCTAAAAAATACTTTTAAAAAATTCAACCCAAAAAACAATGTTTTGCTCACCTTGCTACAAATAATTTTAAAATCTGAATAAAATGAACTTTCTAAGAAAGTATAATTTACCAAAACTTGTTGTACCAAGCTATTTGAACTGAATTCCACAGGAAGAAATAGAGAAGATTATCAAAGGCTACCCAACCCCCTGCAAAGAGCGCTAAGACAGTTTCTCTGGAGAAGTCAACTACCACTTACAATTCTAAAGCCATCTGCCAGGTACCATGGCACACACCTGGAGTCCCAGCTACTTGGGAGGCTGAGGCAGGAAGATCACTTGAGCCCAGGAGTTCAAGACCAGTCTGGGCAAGATAGCAAGATCTTGTCTCTAAATAAAAATTATTTTAATAAAAGAAAATTCTAAAGCTACTTATACTTCTCTAGAAAAGAGAAACAGGGAAACCTCCAAGTTGTTACAAGAAGTACAAATGACATTGATATTAAGGCCTAACAAAGAGCAAACAAAAAGTATACTGTTCATGGTTATAGTCAGTAGAAAAATCATAAAGCATTGCAAGATTAATCCAACATTAAGGGCAAAACATAATCAAGTGCAGTTTATTTAGGAAATGAAAACATAGTTCAACATGAGAAATTTATTATCAAAATTAGTTATACTGATCATGTTTAGTAAACACCAGATGCAAAACTCGGAAGAAGACATGAATACTTCCATCACCACCGTATTTTAACGCTGTACTGGAGGTACTAATTAATGTGGTCAGATAACTGTTACAGAAAGAAACTGGAGGGCTTATTTTTTCTTTTTACTTTTTCTTTCTTTTTTTTTTAACATCATGGTGTGGAAAAATACTCAAACTTTTCCTCTGCTCTCACAACACAACAATCAACACAGAAGTCTTCTGAGAGCAAATGTGGGGAGGGGGCTTCCCCACACACCAACCAAGCAAGCAAGTAGTTCTGCATGGACACACCCTGGGTGACCTGTCCTCCAATTCAACTCAGTTCTGACACTCCCTACCTGGAGACAGCATCAGATCGCACAGGTTGTTGGCTCGGTCCCCAAGACTGCCCTCAACTTGTGACCTGTCCTTCTGGCTGACAAGCTATAAATCAGGATTCCCACATCCCCCTTCTTGAGTTTAACTGGCTAGAGCAGCTTACAGAACTCAAGGAAACACTTATTTACCTTTACTGCTTTATTATACAGCATTTATTAGAAAGGATACAGATGAAGAGATGCATAGGTATGGGGGAAGAAACGTGGAGCTTCCATGCCCTCCCCAGGGGCGCAGCCCTCCAGGAACCTCCATGTGTTTAGCTATCCGGAAGCTCTTGGACCCTAGTCCTTTCGGTTTTTATGGAAACTTCATTATATGGGCGTAATTGATTACATCATTGGCCACTGGTGATCAACTTAACCTTCATCTGCTCTCCCCTCCCTGGAGGGTGGGGGTGGGGCTGAAGGTCCCAATCCTCTAGTAATGCCTTGGTCTTTCTGGTGACCAGCCCCATCTTGGAGTTATCTAGGGGCTGCCACCCATCAGCCAGTCATTAAAATACAAAAGACATCACTGTGGAGATTCTAAGGATTTTTAGAGTTGTATGTCAGGAAAAGGGGTCGAAGACCAAACACATATTTTATAATATCACAGATAGCTATTTGCAAATAATTGCTGTAGGCTACAAATAATCAGATCCTATTTATGGTAGCAATAAAAAAGATTAGGTTTCCAGGAATAACCACCAATAAGATTAATAAAGTTTTCTGAAGAAAACTACAGAAACAACAGACACAAAAGAAGACTTGAAGAAACGGAAGATATACCAGGATTAGGACAGGAAGACTCAACACCCTGAAGATGCCAACTCTCTGAAATGTATAATGTATTATGATCACAATAAAAAATACCACATTTTTGAAAACTAGACAAGCTTGATTATAAAGCTAAAGTGGAAAAATTAACAAAAAAGTAGTACCAAAGAAATTGGAGGGGAGGCCAGGCACAGTGGCTCACACCTGTAATCCCAGCACTTTGGGAGGCCAAGGCAGGTGGATCACGAGGTCAGGAGATCAAGACCATCCTGGTTAGCATGGTCAAACCCCATCTCTACTAAAAAAATATTTTTAAAAATTAGCCAGCATGGTGGCAGGCGCCTGTAGTCCTAGCTACTCGGGAGGCTGAGGCAGGAGAACGGCGTGAACCCAAGAGGCAGAGTTTGCAGTGAGTGGAGGTCGTGCCACTGCACTCCAGCCTGGGCAACAGAGTGAGACTCTATCTCCAAAAAAAAAAAAAAAATTGAAGGGGAGTGGAAGTTACATCAGATAAGGATACACGTAGAAAGCCTCAAAAATTAATAGATTAATTAAAAGAATAATGGTTAAAATAACAAGAAGTCAGGCCAATGAATCAGAATAATGAATCCAAAACTAGACCCAAATGCAAAAAGAAATTCAGCATATGGTAAAGGCAGCATTTTCAAGTCAGTGAGTAAAAGATAGATTAGGCAATAAATGATATTGGAATTGGTAACATTTAGGGGAGAAAATTGGATCCGTAACTCATACCACAGCAGGAAAAATTTCAAAGATAAACGATTTGGGTATTTTGTCTTGTTTGAAAAAAAATGACTTTCTAAAAGTAATAGAACACCTGGAAGAATTCCTTTATAATTTTGAAAGATGTTCCCTAACTGTAACTGTAAATGCAGAAGTCACAAAAGGAAAGACTGATAGATTTGACCACATCATCTACAAGATGACCAATGATCTGGCCAGAAAAGAGGAAAGGAGTAAGACCAGACAATCAAAGAAAACGAAATACAAACAGCTCATAAACTTGTGGAAAGACAACCTCACTCATAATAAAAATAAATGCAAATTAAAGTAACTCTATTACTTTTTTTCCTAGTAGGCTGACAGAAACCTTTAAAAAACTGATAACACGCTCTGTTGGCAAAGATGCAGAGAAACAGGCCTCTAGGATATTACTGATGATTGTGTGAACTGGTGCAAGTCTAAGGATGGGCCTCGGTAATAATCACTCAAAACTGCAAATAAATATACCCTTAACCCAGCAACTTCACTTCTGGGAATGTATCCTACAAATGCATTTTCACATGTGGGAAAATATGTGTACATAATATACAATGACTGCAAACTACTCAAACATCTATTTATACAACACAGGGTTAAAAAATCTGGTGTATCCATTCAATCCAGTCAAAACTATGCAACCGTAAAACAGAAAGAGGCTGCTCTCCGTGAACTGATATGTGAGGATTTCCAAGGTAAACTTTAAGTGAAACAAAGCAAGGTGTAAAACAGTGTATATAGAATCTACAATTTATACATTAAAGATAAATGATGTTTTTATGTTTATTTTATATGCTTAAAATTTTGGAAAGTGTCCACAAGAAAATAATAAAAACAACTAAATATTGGGAAGTGGGAGAACTGGATGGATGAAGAATAGGCATAGGAGGGACACTTTTCAATAAACATCTTTTTATATGTTTTTGAGCTGCTTGACTAAAACGGCATATTTTAAAAAGTAAAGGTATAAATGAACACATTAATATATTCTAAAATTATTGTGACAATCATATAAGATAGCCCAGAGCCTTATACAAAGTTGACACTCAATAAACACTAAGATCCTTCCTTCTATATGGGATAAGGACATATCAGCTGAAGAATGATGAGGTTCATCCATTTGGAAAGGAGGGCATTATTTCTCAGAAAGGGCTGCAGCCTGCAGGTGGCTCTTCTGACAGGCTGGGAAGTGTAGCCTCCGGCCAGAAGCCAGAAACAGGCACTTCAAGGGTGGGAAGAATAAGACAGGGATTTATGCTGAATGGGGTTGCCAAATACGCATATTCAATGAGCTCTAGGAGGAGTCATGAATATTTATGAAAGGAGAAACAGGCACATGCACACTGAGCTTCATGCCTCTCTGTCTGTGGGACCCATGTTTAAAAAATGGTGGCATGAGCATGATCCAAGGATGGAGTTTTTAGCCATGTGACATCAAAAGGTGAAGCAGAGGACACGAGAACCCTCACTGTGCCTCCTCTGTAGACTCACCAGAACCACTCCAAGGTCAGTGGCTTTGTATCAGGAAGAGAATGCTGGTTAGTTGTGTGGTCAAAACCACAAAAGGGAGGGACAGCATCAAGCCGTTGCTGAAATGAGCATAGAGCTTCTAGCCCGCAGGGAAGAGAGCCTGATGGTGCTCAGCAAGGTGGGGGACTCATGAGGCGTGTTTCCCCTCCTGTCATGGCCAGGAGTCAGTTCCAAGGTTTCTTTGGGTGCCCCTTGGCCAAGAGGGAGTCCATTCATTTGGCTGGGAGCTTAGGATTTCATTTCATTTCTCAGACAACACCACGAAACAGACTGATGACAGCCCAGAAGCAAAGCAGCAGGCCAGGGGATATGGCTCGTGACAGCACCAGCGAGGCCCTGAGCAGGAAGACCTGCTGCTCTCAAAGAGCCTGCTCTGTGGGTCTCTGGGCCCATCATCTCCAGCTTCTCAGCCTCTCATAACTCAATGGCCACCTACTTTCTTTCTCTTTAAAAGTCAGCCCATGTCCCTCTATCTTTAGAAACAAACTTTGTTTCATCCTGCTAGGCCATCAAGTACCACTTCCATTTAACATTAAAATCCTTAATTAAAAAAAAAAATACATGCACCACAGGGAAATCTCTCCACTTCCTCTCCAACTGCTCCTTCTGACTTCCTTGAAATCTGGCTTTGATTTCAAAGACTTGCCTGAAGCTGTGCTCTTCAACAATGACCCCCTCTTGCTATTCTGATGGCATTTTCTCGGCCAGTCCTTATCCAACTTTTCACCTTTCCACGTGGTGGTGCTGCTGCTTGTCCACTACTTCCAGCTCCTTCCTTAATTTCAGCGGCCCCATGTCCCTTGGGGCCACAAACACTCATCACTGATTAAAGTCCAGATGCTGCGCCCTGGAGATAATAACATTGCACAGCTGTGGGAAGGATTCACAAGTTCATACTTACAAAACGCTAACCAAAGTGGCTCCATCACTAACATCATCATTTCTTCAGAAGACAATGGATAACCATGCAGAAGCCCTGGGACTCTGCCACGGAGTCCACGGCCCACAGAGGGAGTCAAGCAGAAAAGCAACAGCCCAGGACAAGACACTGACTTCTAGGAATAAGCACATGAGGAGGGTTCCCAAAGCAAAGGGAGACCCAGATGCCAAGGAAGTAGCTTATTGATGATGGTTAACAGTGACAATGAGAAGAAAAAGATGTCTGCCTTTCCCGTCAGCACCTGCTATTTTACACTTCAGTAAGCACTTGGTCTCATTTAACCATGTAAAGGAAACTACTCAGGAGACTGAGGCAGGAGAATGGTGTGAACTTGGGAGGTGGAGCTTGCAGTGAGCCGAGATCGCGCCACTGCACTCCAGCCTGGGTGACAGAGCGAGACTCCGTCTCACATAAAAAAAAAAAAAAAAAAAGCTCGGGACCCCCAAATTCCTTATGAAAAGGGAAAGTTAAGCCAAGAAGGTGAGCCAGGCAACGCCCTCTTCCCCAGGAACAGCTGTTAGGAGCATTAGGCATCAGCCAGACCCTGCAGAAAGGTGAAAGCCTCAGGGCTCTGGAAGGGCTGCTCCACAGATCATTCCTAAGTAAATTCTTTGCTGCCATCCCATAAACAAGAACATCTCATTGTAACTTCAGGTCTACAATCTGACTCTAGCTTAAAACTGAAGTCTGTTCCATTCCACATTGATCATGTCTATTACAAGCTTCACTTCCCTGGTGCATAAAAAAGACAAGATGAGATCAGTCATTCCTCTACCTGCCAGGAGACATCTGCATAATTGATTCTTCCTTTATGCCCTTTTTTCTCTTCAAACATTCATTCACCTTATCTTACGTAAAATGCAGACTTACTGGCACTAACTAAAGTCTCACAAGAATGTAATCATTCGCCTTACAGCCCACCTGCTGCTCTTCTGCACCTTCCCCCCCTTTAAGGAAACATATAAATACTAAGCCTCCCGAAAACCTTTTTAGAAAAACAGATACAGATGTGTCTGTGGCTGGTATTTTTCCAGATGCACCCTAAAGCTGGCTTAATAAACGTCAACGATTGAGACCTTTGCCTCAGTCACTCATCTCAGCTATCAGCCACATGTAACCATATAAAATTTATATTGCCAGCCCGGCACGGTGGCTCACGCCTGTAATCCCAGCACTTTGGGAGGCCGAGGCAGGCGGATCATGAGGTCAGGAGATCGAGACCATCCTGGCTAACACGGTGAAACCCCGTCTCTACTAAAAATACAGAAAAAAATTAGCTGGGTGTGGTGGCAGGCACCTAGTAGTCCCAGCTACTCGGGAGGCTGAGGCAGGAGAATGGCGTGAACCCAGGAGGGGGAGCTTGCAATGAGCCGAGATTGCGCCACTGCACTCCAGCCTGGGCGACAGAGCAAGACTCCGTCTCAAAAAAATAAATAAATAAATAAATAAAAATTATACTGCCGTCCCCACGTTACAGATGAGGAAACTGGGGTTGGCTCCAGAGTACTCGGCAGTTCCGAGACGGGCGGGTGCACAGCGAAGCTGAGTGCTGGGGTTGGCCTGGAAAGGGCCTTCAGCGTTGCCCACACGGAGAGGGAGAATGGAGGAGGCACTGAGCAACTGAGGAGTCCACAGGAAGCAAGGAAAGGGAGTGGCCCCAAAACTCCCTTTAAGGGGGTGGGCAGACTCCAAGTCGTGGAGTCAAGCCGGGCAGCGAGGGGAGGTGCATGTGGTGCCAGGTGGGTCTGGGAGCTGGTTTTCCACCAGGGGAGTGGACTGGGCAGAACTCTAGTTGGAGCCATCTCAAAGGCTTAGTGCACTCTGCATCTCCACCTCTTGAAATCCTACTCTGGGTCTTCCTTGCAGGATCAAAGCTCTGCTCTTGGCCTCCCTGAGAAGTCCATACCCACAACTGCAAGTGTCACTTCAAAATGTGAAAGGAAAATAAAATCCTGGGACCCCAAACTCACTACGCCAAAGGGAAAAGTTAAGCTTGGGAAACAGTCATGCAAAAAGCTGACTTTCCTTTTATTCCTATACAGATTGCTGCAAGATAGAAGGCCACATGTCTTCCCAGGAGGCCTCCTTCACCCTAACAATGTAAGTTAACAGCTCATCTTGGCAGGCATGGCACAAAGACAAGACCAGAAATCATCCCTCTGCCACCCTGAGACAAATGCGTACATGACTTCTTCCTCTACTCTATGTTTACTTTATCCGTGTAAAATGCAGATTTACTGAACAAGAGATGCATGTGTAATTGACGTCCCTCTACCCCTCCTTCCACATGTCACATGTATTCAGTGAGCGAAAATCAAAGCCTCACAAGAATGCGACCACTCACCTCACCACCTACCCTCTGCTGTTTTCTTTCCTCCTTCGCCTCCTGTCTGCTCTTTCCTCTCTAAATAATGAAGTTGTCGAAACCCTTTTTGGGTCCTACTGTAACGTGTGTGTCTTTTTCCCTCAATCCTGGCAAAATGAGCCTCTAAATTGATTGAGACCTGTCTCAGACACTTTTTGGTTTATAGCAGATGGGGACTGGAGGTTCCAGACCATCAGCAGCAGCCCACGCCAGCCCCTCCCCTGCTGCCCGGATGCCTGGCCTCAGAGTCAATGTGCTCCTGCGAGAAGCCACCAGCTAATAAACCCACAGGCCGCTTCTCCCTCTTCACCGTTCTGCCACTGTTCTCTGCACATAGAAGGTCCTTGGGACATACTCAGAGAGTTAGTAATTTCAGAACCTTGTCAAAAAATAGACACTTGAGGCCAGGCGCGGTGGCTCATGCCTGTAATCTCAGCACTTTGGGAGGCCAAGGCAGGTGGATCACAAAGTCAGGAGATGGAGACCATCCTGGCTAACATGGTGAAACCCCGTCTCTACCAAAAAAAAAAATATGAAAAATTAGCCAGGCGTGGTGGCAGGCACCTGTAGTCCCAGCTACTGGGGAGGCTGGGGCAGGAGAATGGTGTGGACCCAGCAGGCGGAGCTTGCAGTGAGCCGAGATTGTGCCACTGCACTCCAGCGTGGGTGAGACTCCATTTCAAAAAAAAAAAAAAAAAAAAAATAGACACTTGAATTCAAGATGGTTAATGGAGCCAAGCACATGTAATTCAAGATTTGGTATACTAATCCTGATGACTTTTTTTTTGTCTCTCTTGCCCAGGCTGGACTGCAGTGGCACGATCTCAGCTCACTGCAACCTCTGCCTCCCAGGTTCAAGCGATTCTCCTGCCTCAGCCTCCCAAGTAGCTAGGACTATAGGCATATGACACCACACCCAGCTAATTTTTGTACTTTTAGTGGAGACGGAGTTTCACCATGTTGGCCAGGCTAGTCTCAAACTCCTGACCTCAGATGATAAACTCTGATGACTTTTTGAAGATTATATCCTTCTCTGAACTTATTTCCTTCTTTATTACAAATGTTAACCAAGGAAAAATACCAATATGAATAGATTAACCAAACATTTCAGAGTATTCACTGGAAATCCTTATACCTTATATATATTTAACAATAGTCACAATCCCATATGCTGAATACTTTGCTCATCATGCACATTTGTCATAATTTCCGTACTTTTAATATTACATTAAAGTATTATTTAACTCAGTTACTGAGGGGTGTTTTGTTTTGAGTTTGGTGCCTCCTTAAACGTGGCACCTCACTTGAGTCATGGCCCTGTCAAATAAGGACCTGACTTGGAAGCAAGAAAAGAGCAAAGAATGTGAACACGTTTGCTATTTCCAGCTCAGGACGCAAAAACTATCCTCATTCCTTTTCCCACATCCAGCCCTCTCCTAATTACCAGTCCTGCCATTTTCACAGCACGAGAGCTCACTTTCAGGAGCTGAGGATAAAAAGGGGCATGCCTGGTGAAAGCAAATACGTGACATGCTGCAGCCAGGCGCAGTGGTGGTGCCCATAGCTCCAGCTACTTGGGAGGCCGAGGCACAAAGCAAGATCCTGTGTCTACAAAAAGAAATGTATGCAGAAAAGTGAAATGGATAAAGACCTATCTTTTAAAAGGCAAATTTCTAAAAAACAAAAGCTTTTTCTGTGGAGTGAGAAGTGGTTTTCTTTCTACTACTCCTCTTCCCACCTGCTTCTCCCTGAGCAAGATTCATAAAAGTAGAAATCCAGGGAGATGCTGCTACCAATTTTTAACTATTTGTGAAGAAAAAGAAAACTGAGTCAAAGCGTTTGTGTGACACAAATTTACATTATCCATCTGTAAGGGGTACAACCGAGTACAAAAAGAAGTGAGAAATATGGCCTGGTGCAGTGGCTCACACCTGTAATCCCAGCAATTTCGGAGGCCGAGACAGGTGGATCACCTGAGGACAGGAGTTCGAGACCAGCCTGGCCAATATGGTAAAATCCCGTCTCTATCAAAAAGAAAAAAAAAATTAGCCAGGTATGGTGGTGCATACCTGTAGTCCCAGCTACTGGGGAGGCTGAGGTGGGAGAATTGCTTGAACTCGGGAGGCAGAGGTTGCAGTGAGTTGAGATCGCATCACTGCACTCCAGCCTGGGTGACAGAGCGAGACTTCATCTCAAAAAAATAAGAAAAAGAAAAGAAACATGGATGACAGGCGAGGTGTAGTGGCTCACGCCACTTTGGGAGGCGGTTTGGGAGGCTGAGGCAGGTGGATCACCTGAGGTCAGGAGTTCTAGACCAGCCTGGCCAACATGGCAAAATCCCATCTCTACTAAAAATACAAAAATTAGCCAGGCATCGTGGTACATTCCTGTAGTCTCAGCTACTGGGGAGGCTGAGTTGGGAGAATCACTTGAACCCGGGAGGTGGAGGTTGCAGTGAGCCAAGATCGCACCACTGCACTCCAGCCTGGGAGACAGAGCAAGGCTCTGTCTCAAAACCAAAAAAAAAAAAAAGTGAGAAAAGTGACTGGCTTACATAAATAATAGAAATAAAGAAGTGAGAGCCATTTTAAAAATCAGCTGTGAAGTAAAAGTCCTTACATAAAAAAATTAAGAAGGGATATGTAGACAATTTTTCACAAAGAAGTAATTTTCAAATTATGTAAGTGTGTGGCAGTACAACATCATAGACTCTGATGAGATCACCACTAGATTTTTTTCTTTTTTTTTTTTTGAGACGGAGTCTTGCTCTGTCGCCCAGGCTGGAGTGCAGTGGCGCAATCTCGACTCACTGCAAGCTCCGCCTCCCGGGTTCACGCCATTCTCCTGCCTCCGCCTCCCGAGTAGCTGGGACTACAGGCGCCCGCCACCACGCCCGGCTAATTTTTTGTATTTTTTTTTTTAGTAGAGACGGGGTTTCACTGTGTTAGCCAGGATGGTCTCGATCTCCTGACCTCGTGATCTGCCAGCCTCTGCCTCCCAAAGTGCTGGGATTACAGGCGTGAGCCACCGCGCCCGGCCAATTTTTTTCTTAGGATAGAGTTTTCTATGCTGTGAATTAATATTTTCTGTGTTTCACTAAAAAGAACAAGCATGGCTAGTTTTTTTTTGTAAAAAAAAAAATTCTAAATATAATTATTCTGGCTTTCAATTGCTTTCTGCACAAATAAAGATTTTTAAGTTTGTGGGTTTATTCTTTTTCTTTCTTTTCTTTTTTTTTTTTTTTTTGAGACGGAGTTTCACTGTTGTTGCCTGGGCTGGAGTGCAATGGCACGATCTCGGCTCACTGCAACCTCTGCCTCCCTGCTTCCAGCAATTGTCCTGCCTCAGCCTCCCGAGCAGCTGAGATTACAGGCACACGTCACCACACAACGGCTAATTTTTGTATTTTTAGTAGAGATGGGGTTTCACCATGTTGGCCAGGTCGAACTCCTGACCTCAGGTGATCCACACGCCTCGACCTCCCAAAGTGCTGGGATTACAGGCGTGAGTCACCACGCCCAGCCTTGTGTGTTTATTCTTAATACCTTATTTTTGGAAGAAGAATCTTCATTATAATTATCCAAACCTGATAGCTATAAAATTGAATGGAAAAGACTAGAAACAAGAGGACACAAAGAAAATAATTCAGAGCTGTAAACAACCACTTAAAATTTGAGGGAGATGAATGAGTCCCGAAGAGAATTAAATAGCCACAAAAAGCCAAATAAACTATGATTTTAAAACATCACACGGCGATAGGCCCAGAGATAGGCTTTGGAAACGTTTGCAGCTACATCTGAAATCACAGACTCACAACATTCAGGAGGAACCTGGCCGGGCAGCCAAACTGTGCATAGGCCTCTGTGGGAGATGCAGGGCTGAGTGTGCAGACGGCGGGTAGGGGCAGGAGCCCGGCCTGTCAGCAGTAGGCAGCCTGTCTGCTGGGCCACAGAAGACCCAGGGAGCCAGTCTCTCGGAGACTTGCAGCGTGCTCGGGCTGAAGTTAACCACCTCTGCTTGCTGCCTTCATCAATACAAGCGGGCGGGGGAGAAACAGCTGCTATAGAAAAGCAGCTGCAAAAATTTTCTCCCATTCTGTAGGTTGCCTGTTCACTCTGATGGTAGTTTCTTTTGCTGTGCAGAAGCTCTTTAGTTTAATGAGATCCCATTTGTCAATTTTGGCTTTTGTTGCCATTGCTTTTGGTGTTTTAGACATGAAGTCCTTGCCCACGCCTATGGCCTGAATGGTATTGCCTAGGTTTTCTTGTAGGATTTTAATGGTTTTAGGTCTAACATTTAAGTCTTTAATCCATCTTGAATTAATTTTTGTATAAGGTGTAAGGAAAGGATCCAGTTGCAGCTTTCTACATATGGCTAGCCAGTTTTCCCAGCACCATTTATTAAATAGGGAATCCTTTCCCCATTTCTTGTTTTTGTCAGGTTTGTCAAAGATCAAATAGTTGTAGATATGCGGCATCATTTCTGAGGGCTCTGTTCTGTTCCATTGATCTATATCTCTGTTGTGGTACCAGTACCATGCTGTTTTGGTTACTGTAGCCTTGTAGTATAGTTTGAAGTCAGGTAGCGTGATGCCTCCAGCTTTGTTCTTTTGGCTTAGGATTGACTTGGCGATGCGGGCTCTTTTTTGGTTCCATATGAACTTTAAAGTAGTTTTTTCCAATTCTGTGAAGAAAGTCATTGGTAGCTTGATGGGGATGGCATTGAATCTATAAATTACTTTGGGCAGTATGGCCATTTTCACGATATTGATTCTTCCAACCCATGAGCATGGAATGTTGTTCCATTTGTTTGTATCCTCTTTGATTTCATTGAGCAGTGGTTTGTAGTTCTCCTTGAAGAGGTCCTTCACATCCCTTGTAAGTTGGATTCCTAGGTATTTTATTCTCTTTGAAGCAATTGTGAATGGGAGTTCACTCATGATTTGGCTCTCTGTTTGTCTGTGATTGGTGTACAAGAATGCTTGTGATTTTTGTACATTGATTAAATTTTTGCAACCTACTCATCTGACAAAGGGCTAATATCCAGAATCTACAATGAACTCAAACAAATTTACAAGAAAAAAACAAACAACCCCATCAAAAAGTGGGCAAAGGACATGAACAGACACTTCTCAAAAGAAGACATTTATGCAGCCAGAAAACACATGAAGAAATGCTCATCATCACTGGCCATCAGAGAAATGCAAATCAAAACCACAGTGAGATACCATCTCACACCAGTTAGAATGGCCATCATTAAAAAAATCAGGAAACAACAGGTGCTGGAGAGGATGTGGAGAAACAGGAACACTTTTACACTGTTGGTGGGACTGTAAACTAGTTCAACCATTGTGGAAGTCAGTGTGGCGATTCCTCAGGGATCTAGAACTAGAAATACCATTTGACCCAGCCATCCCATTACTGGGTATATACCCAAAGGAGTATAAATCATGCTGCTATAAAGACACATGCACACGTATGTTTATTGCGGCACTATTCACAATAGCAAAGACTTGGAACCAACCCAAATGTCCAACAACGATAGACTGGATTAAGAAAATGTGGCACATATACACCATGGAATACTATGCAGCCATAAAAAATGATGAGTTCGTGTCCTTTGTAGGGACATGGATGAAACTGGAAAACATCATTCTCAGTAAACTATCGCAAGGACAAAAAACCAAACACCGCATGTTCTCACTCATAGGTGGGAATTGAACAATGAGAACTCATGGACACAGGAAGGGAACATCACATTCCGGGTACTGTTGTGGGGTGGGGGGTGGGGGGGCGGGGACAGCATTAGGAGATATACCTAATGCTAAATGACGAGCTAATGGGTGCAGGAAATCAACATGGCACATGGATACATATGTAACAAACCTGCACATTGTGCACATGTACCCTAAAACCTAAAGTATAATAAAAAAAAAAAAAAAAAAAAAAAGAAAAGCAGCTGCAAAACCAAGTATCTCAAACTACGCTCTCCACACTGAACTCACTAGGGCTCACTGAAACAGTGCATTCACGCCTGGCCTCCAATTTACTTTTCTCCACCTGCAGCACAGGCGTGGCTTGGTATGCCCAGTCACGAAGAGGAGCCACCTTCTGGAGGGTCCCACTGGGAGGGAATGACAACATTCCTGTTAGGCTTTGAACTCCTGAATTAAACTTAAACACGGTCTACCAGATGCCATGGGCATTTGTGACACTCAGGGAACAATGAGGTCAACACACACGTTACTCAAGCGTAGAGCTGCCCTATTGCTCCCCGGCTCCACCCTGCCGTTGCACCTGGCAGCGGGATTCCCACAGCCTGTGCTGAGCCTCGCTGCTGGGGACTGCAGTGACCTTCCTCACTGTCATAGGACAGAAGATGCTTCCAAAACTACAACTGTCCAGAAAGCAGCTTGGGCCACCTTCTTACGGGCTGAGCTCTCTGTCACTGGAAGAATTCAAACAAAGTCAGGATTACCCTCTATCAGAGGGGATTCACTCTTCCATAAGGATTTGTGCCAAGGAGTTTGAGAGCACTGGTCACTGCAGTCCCAGGGGGAGAGCAGCAGGCTCAGATGGGGTTAAAAGTAGTCTCTTCCCTCAATTAAAGGATGACTTTTCAATGTGTTAATTCATAAGGCTCCTTCCTAGATGAGAGGCAGTGGAAACGTAAAAATAAAGAAAAGGCAACAGATTACGTCAACACAGGACTTCACAGTGTCAGTCACCTAATACCACTAATGCAATCTTGAAAGCAGGATTCGCCAAGTCAGAGATGCAGCTAAAAGACTTGCGAATGATTCTTTTCCCTCAGAGGCACAGCATTGTCTCTTGTAAACAGAAACGATGTATAAAACTACAGAAGAGCTTATGATCAGATATGCAATAAAATACATTATCTCATCATAAAGCTGGAATCTCAGGATGGAGTCAACTATGACTCCTGCAACAATGCAGACAACACTGTTTTCAACTCAAAACATAATTTTTTTATAATCTGTGAATGGGCCACACATAGTTTTTTGGTTTTGGTTTTTCATCTTTTCTTCCCTTGGGTGTATCAGTCAAGAAATCATTTATTATAAAAATTATAATAAAAATTAGACGTAGTGGCCTCAAATAATGCCTCATGACCTGAGCTTTAAATCATAAGTCTCAGAGCTATGAGGCAATTGTTCCCTGGAATACTTACCTCAAAGGTCACCTCATTCGGGGTTTTCAAAATTTCAGCCCCTGGAATGCCCTTTTCATGGTTTTTGCCATAAATATAGACGACCTGTACTGTTTATTTCCTTATCATTTTTTGATATACCTAATCACTCTTTGGCTGAAAATAAGTTTATTTAAAAGGAGAATTTCTATTACTACCATAAATAGAAAGCCAGTATCACTGGTCATAAGTTACAGGCAAATCTAAAACACGCACACACAACAATGAGAAAGTCATCTAGTGATAACTTTTAGGGAGAGACAAACTGAACTTAACAAGTGTCTCAAATGCTTAATGAACTTGTCTTTGCTGCAGGGAGAGGGTGCAAGTCCTGCTTCCATCCACCTCTAAAACTCCAAGTTTTCTGATGTATCCAAGACCAAGGATTGGTGTGGTGTCTGTAAACAAAACGCTATCAAACAAGAGGAAACTCAGGAGCAACCCGGCTCAGGCACAGCAGCTGCACGACCTGGGCCAGCCGCCCCACCACTGCACACCTCTGTTACTCGTCTGTGAACTGGGATGAATCATACCCGCCGTGGCCACTTCAGAGGGGTGCTGTTCATTACAACAATTGATTCGTGTTTCTACACCATAAAGTCCACACGAGCAAAAGGTGCCATGACGGAGAGGTGCAGCAGCTAAGTTAATCAATACTATGAAGTATTTAATAGGTATAAAGGGTTTCATGAGAAGAGCTGCAGCAGCATTTAAAAACAGTGAATGACCTCACCCACTAAATAGCTTGATGTGTTCCAGACACAGCAGGCTCTGAGTTCACCAACAGTTACTGCGAGTGCTGAGCTCCCCATCCATTCTTAAGCTCTCCTCATTTAAAGCCAGAAAGCTGCGCAACGAAGGGGACAGCAAGTCACTAGGGAAGGGGACGGCAGTCCGTGGTGGAGAGGGAACGTGTGACTCAGTGTAAAGTAAGAGGGCTTTTCTAACGTGGACGGCAACAGCATTGCCCACACACACCCACCAGACAGGAGCTCCATCACCCAGGGTCCTGCCTAGGTCTGTGGCCCGGGCAGCACCACAGTGACACGGACAGACACCAGATAGACACTGGCAGAGGCCACCTCCCGTCCACTGGCTTTGGAATCCCTGGAATGCCTAGTGGCACATTAAGAGCAGCATCAAGCTTTCCATTTGTCATCCAGTGCCATTTTAAACTCAGAAGGAGAAAAACATAAGAAATTTTAGTCTTATGGATGGATATTTATTCTATTTTATGAGGACATACTTAAGATTCACTATGAATCCCAGCATTTTGGGAGGCTGAGGCAGGTAAATCTCCTGCGGTCAGGAATTAGAGACCAGCCTGACCAGTATGGTAAAACCCCGTCTCTACTAAAAATACAAAAATTAGCCGGGTGTGGTGGCAGGCACCTGTAGTCCCAGCTACTCAGGAGGCTGAGGCAGGAGAATCGCTTGAACTTGGGAGGCGGAGGTTTTAGTGAACCAAGATCGTGCCACTGCACTCCAGCCTGGGCGACAGAGGGAGACTCTGTCTCAAAAAAAAAAAAAAAAGATTCACTATGAATTAAAGCTCCATCCCCAGAAATCAGCGATGGCCACAGGCAGCAGGGGAAGGAGGGAGTGGTGCGCAGGGAAAGCCGGAAGCTCCAGGTGAGCGGTCCTGCCTTGAAGGGACCCCTGCGCTGAACGCTCGCAGTGCTGACAACACTCAGGGAACAGTGACTTCACAAGGACAGGAAGCGAGGGACCGGACGAGTGGCAGATGCATACTCAACCACACGGTAATGCAGAAAATTCTATTCCAGATGACACAGAGAGACAAATATTTAACATAATGTGAAATTCAACTGTGTACACTGATAAAGATTAAAAGAAGACATAGATTCCTCTAGTAGAAACAGTTGGTGTCATATGATAAAAAATTTTTTCTTAAATGGCTTTTATTTTTATTATAGGAGTAACAAACGTTCATTGGAGAAAATACAAAAATAGAGATAAACAGAGAAGATAAAATCACCCATAATCCCACCACTCAGACAGAAACATTACTTATATTTTGGGTTATTCTTCCAGACTTTTCTCTATATGAATATAAACATACACATTTTTAACTGAAGTGGGATCACAGTGCACATACTGCCTTGTGACGCGCTTTCTTTAACTCAGCCTGCCTTGAACGTTGCCAGGTTCAACAGATACACTTCAACAATACTGTAAGGTCTTCCTAGTGGCACCCACAGAAAATAGACCGGTGTACCATTGTTCAACCAATCCTAATTGTTCAATTTATTAAAAAGATAAAGGATAACCAATTTCAAATATTAATTTTTTAAGTGATGAATGCCTTCTAGTGAAGAAATCTTATTTGTAAATCCATCAAAATGAATTGAGACAAAAATGAAATACTCTTTCAATAAAAAAAATCATCTGAATAGCTGAGCAGGTCAGGATCTTCCATCCAAATTACTCTGGAGATGTGTACCTTAGGCTTCGGGCTAAAGAAACTGGGAGTCTCTACAGATTGAAGCTGTCCCTGAGAGCTTAGGATACACGTAGGGGCAATTTAAGAAATATCTTTTTTGTGGCTATAGACCCTGCCTTTACAGTAAACTATCGTCCTTGGGAATTCACCTGTTACCACTGTGAGAAGCTGCTATCTTTGGCAATGCCCAATGCCTTGGTGTCTGCTTCACCTGACATTGGTGTGCCAGCTTCCTTATGGCTAATGTGGGCATCCTTCTCCATCCTTTCACTATCGAGCCTTCTGGATTCCTTCATCTAAGCACGTCTATCGTAAGCAGCAATTTTTTAAATATTCAGTTTGACAACCTTGGTATTAGCCGGCATATTTAGTTCAGTTGCATTTTATGTAATTATGAAGTGTTTGAGTGAAAACAGACCACGTTGCTGTTTTCTATTTATCCCATCTGTTTGGTTTGTACATCTCTCCCTTCTTACTTTCTTTTGGATTCACTGAGTACTTCTTATTGGTTCAGTTTTCCCTCCTCTATCACCACATGCATCATGCATTATTAGTATTTTAGTGGTTACTTTGGAGATTGTAACATGTGTCCTAACTCACTAGTGCCCAAGAGAAATTAGTTCTCCAACAGCTTTCCTAACAACAGCAGCACCTGCCCTCCATGTCCACCCTCAAGGCTGTTACCATCATGTGTTTTAATTCTGCCTGCACATCACACCCCACAAGGCACTGCTGTGACTTGCTGGTGCCAGGTAGTCGCTGTCCACTCAGAACCGCCTGTGGCTTTGCTGTTTACGTGGCTCTGCATTCCTTCCTACATTCCCATGCTTCCATCAGGACCCTTTTTCCTTCCGCCTGAAGAATTTCCCTAATAATTTCTTCTACTATAGTTCTTCTGGTGACAAGTTCTGTCTGATTGTTTGTCTGAAAATGCCCTTTGGTGGCCTTCATTTTTGAATAGAATTCTAGGAAAAGAGTTACTTTCTCCACTTTAAAGACTCTCATTTCATCATCATCTGATTTCTATGATCTCTGTGGAAAAGTCAGCTGTCAGCCATAGAGCTGTCCTTTCACTCAGATGCACCTCCGGCTCCACCTACATTTCCACATTGCCTTGTGTTCTAGTTTTGCAGTGACATGTCAAGTGTGGTTCTCTGTGTATTTGCCATGTTTGGAGTTTGTAAAGTTTCTTGAATTTATGGCTTCATGTCTGACAGAGTTTGGGATACTTCTCAGCCAGTATCACTTCAAATCCTGCTGGCACCCCCATCTCTCTCCTCTCACCATCCCTCACCTTTGCACACTGGGCCTTTTCTCCATGTCTCTGTGGCTCTCATGCTCTTTCCTTTATTTTTTCATTCTTTTCTTCTGTATGCCTCACTCTGGATATTTTCTATCAATCCACATTGCAGAGTTCACTCTCCTATGTGCAATCTGCTATCCAATTTATATTTAATTCTTCATTTCATTTATTGTATTTTTCATTCCCAGAATTTCCATTTAAGTCCAGTTTTATACATTCTTTTTTTTTTTTTTTTTTAGACAGAGTTTCGCTCTTGTTGCCCAGGCTGGAGTGCAGTGGCACAATCTTGGCTCTCCGCAACCTCCACCTCCCAGGTTCAAGCCATTCTCCTGCCTCAGCCTCCTAAGTAGCTGGGATTACAGACATGCGCCACGACACCCAGCTAATTTTGTATTTTTAGTAGAGATGAGTTTCTCCATGTTGGTCAGGGTGGTCTTGAACTCCCGACCTCAGGTGATCCTCCCGCCTCGGCCTCCGAAAGTGCTGGGATTACAGGTGTGAGCCACTGCGCCCTGCCTATACATTCCATTTTATTTGTGCAATTCTCCATCTTGTCCTCTACTTTCTTGAATGTATTAATGATGATGCTTTTAAAATCCGTATCTCATTATTCCAATAACTATATCACCTGTTGCTGTTTCCATTGTTGGCTTTTACTCTTTCTTCTTCGTCTTTTAATCATTTGGACCTTAATTTTTTATTGAAAACCAAACACTGTGTATTACAAACTAACAGGAGAACTGGAGGCCCTGGCCAATGTTATCATCCTTCAGAGAACGCTGACTCTGGTTTCTGGCAGGCAGAGCAGGGCAGGGTGCCGTAATCCTCTCTGAATTGAGTGGGTTCAAGGCTGAGTCCCGGTCTTTTGTGAAGGCTAAACTATTTCAAGTTTACTCTTATTCCTAGGTTGGGGTCAGGACCTAATAGGAAGTCTAGGCGCTTTCCAGGGCTCCTCCTCTTTGGCATGCCCTGAACTCCAATTTTTGGTTCCCCGAGTCTTTAAGAATAGCCTTCTGGCTGGGTGTGGTAATTCTCATCTGTTATCCCAGCATTCTGGAAGGCCAAGGCAGGAGGATCCCTTGAGGCCAGTCTGGGCAACGTACGAGACCCTGTCTCTACAACAACAACAAAAACAGTAATAATAATAGCTTTCCCTTCTCTTACCCTCTGAGCTAACACATCAGCAAATGCCTTGAGAAGAACACAAGTGCAGATTACTAGGCTCACCTTAATATTTTCCCTTCTCCCCAGGATCTTGGTCTCTTACACTCACATAGCCTTCGTAGCTAAAACTCTACGTTTTGTCTCCCAGCCCTACAAGACTGCCAAAAGCTCCATGCATGGTCCTAGTTTTCTGGACACTACTTTCTGTTTTGTTCTTCACCTACCCAGCTCCATGCCCCTTATGAGCCAGCAAACATCTCAAGAGGAAAAGCATCACAGAACGCTGCGCTCAGCCCATGAGCTTCCCTCCTCTTCAGGACCTGGTCCCTCCAGCGTTGGCCACCTTTCTTCTGTACTTCGTCCAGCTTTTTAAGATCTCTTTGTGGAAATGTTGGTCTACAGGGTATTCCACAACATCTCCAAGGTGTGCCTGTACATGCAGCCACATTACAGAAAAATGTTAAAATTAAGAAATCACTTTTTCAATAAATTATTTGATACAAGTTAACAATCTAAAAACATAAGTTACAATTTTTCCAGAAAATAACTCACAGAACTTTGTTACTTCTAATTTGTAAAATATTCCACTAAGTCAGAACAAAATTGCCTCTTTTAAAGTCTCCTGATTTACTACTTTGTAACTGAGAAATCCAGAGCCATTAGGAAGCATGCCAAAATCACCATTAATCGTACTAAGTTATCTCACCTCAGGCCCCACTGATTGCCAAACTCATTACCAAAATTACTTGAAGGTGTTGCTTCTTCACCTGATATCAACAATTTAGAAACCGATATTTAAACACTGGCTTGTGCTAAATCTCTTCAGGCAGTATCAGGAAGGCATGTGCTGAGATCGGGGAAAAAATGTGATTTGGTCAAATCTAATTGCAATAAAATAATTATGCTTTCTTCTGCTTCCCTCCCTTTCTGACATCACAACACATAAACTGCAAAAAAAAATAAAAAAATAAAAACCAAACAAACTACTCTCCTTACTCCAAACACTAAAATATGTCATCAAGGAGACGAGTGGGCACCCCCCCCAACCCCCCCCACCCCCCCGCCCCACACACGGCTGTTGGCTGGATTTTCACAAGGCACAGGTACATGTTTTGCAGGTGTAGGGAACAAAGGCAGAAATCGTCACTGTCCTCAAAGTCCCTATGATTTCACAGAGAAAAAAAATCTAAGAAAACAGCTAAGTACAATTAAAACGCAGTACATCAATAGGTGCAAAACGTTCTTGTTCAAATGAAATGCACACATAAGTGCCAAGAAGCCTAACTTGAGTCCCCCGTGTGGGGGACGGCGGCGGGGGAAGGCAGTTCTGAAGCTCTGGGTTGTGGGCTAGTGCTTAAAACAACTGTTTACCATGGGAAACCAGGTTCACCACAGAGATAAAAACGACTCAACCTTGCACGCTCTTGCAACAGGAAGAAGTGTTCAAGGGCACATCTGAATGGTTCTTGAAGCCCTTGTCTACACAGCCGAGGTATGGGAAAACTTAGTGTGCTCTGTGTGAGCGGGCTGTGGGGAAGGAATCAGTTTCCTGCAGTCAGAGCTAGGGAATAACACCTCAGCCTCTGCTGTGGGGGTAACCTAGGCTGGCGTCCTAATCCAAGCAGGTCAGCCATAGGTCACATGCACAACGCCAACTCAAACAGGACTCTGCAAATAAGGACACAAAAAGTTTGCAAGCTTGCCCTTCTTTCCAAAGACTAGAGATAACAGAACACGTACAAATAACAGATCCTTCTAGCCGCCCAAAATTCTAGGAAGTGTGGGACCCTCTTTAGCATGTGACCCGCAAAAATCCTTACAAACATCAAGCCACACAGCATGCAAAGCAGCCCCTCCTCCCCTTAACAAAGTCAGTGACCAGGCAAAAGGTAAAGAAGAAAAATGGAAAACACGCACAGACAGAGCCTTGTGTTATTTTTATAATATTTTACCATCTTTTCAAAGTCCAGATGGGTCAGAAAACATCACAGAGAACATATAATGCAACTGAAGCTTAGGAAGAGTTTTCCCAAGTGGTTTCACTATAATTATTTAAGGTATCTCATTCATATACTTTCAAGAGGAAAAATGTGTAGTATTATATTTAACCTTGAACTCAGTTTTGTGTGTATTTTTGTTTCTTTCCTTTTTTTTATAGACAGGATCTCACTCTGTTGCCCAGGCTGGAGTGCAGTGGTGCGATCACAGCTCACTGCAGTCTGGAACTTCTAGGCTCAAGCAATCCTTCTGCCTCAGCCTCCTGAGTAGCTAGGACTACAGACACATGTCATCATACCAGGCTAATTTCTGTACATTTTGTAGGGATGGGGTCTCTTTATGTTATGCAGGCTGGTCTCAAACTCCTGGCCTCAAGTGGTACTCCCGCCTCAGCATCTCAAAGTTTCGGTGTGTGAGCCACTACGCCTGGCCCTGAACTCGTTTTGTTAATGATGCCTTCCTGTGGTCCTTTAAGTATATACAGGTTGAATATCATTATTTGAAATGCTTGGGACCAGAAGCATTTTGAATTTTGGATTTTTTCAGATTTTGGAATATCTGCATGTACATAATGAGATATCTTCAAGACGAGGCCCAAGCCTAAACACAAAATTCATTTATGTTTCACATACACCTTACACATATAATTTTATACAATATTGTTAATGATTGTATGCATGAAATGAAGTTTAAACTGCCACCCCGCACCATGGTCAGCTGTGGAATTCTCCATTTGCAGTCAGCACTCAAAAAGTTTCAGATTTGGCCGGGAGCGGTGGCTCATGCCTGTAATCCTAGCACTTCGGGAGGCCAAGGCGGGCGGATCATGAGGTCAGGAGAGCAAAACCATCCTGGCTGACATGGCAAAACCCCGTCTCTACTAAAAATACAAAAAAAAAAAAAAAAATAGCCAGGCGTGGTGGTGAGTGCCTGTAGTCCCAGCTACTCAGGAGGCTGAGGCAGGAGAATGGCGTGAACCCGGGAGGTAGAGCTTGCAGTGAGCCAAGATCACACCACTAAACTCCAGCCTGGGCAACAGAACAAGACTCCGTCTCAAAAAAAAAAAAAAAAAATTTCAGATTTGAGGGTGTTTGGGATTTCAGATTCTCAGCTTAGTGATGCTCAACCTGTAACTATTCCTATGGGTTTTTACTTTCCAGGTAAGCCACAGGCGGCATGGAAATGCAGAACTCCTTTCTGGACTCAGGCCTGTGGGCATATCCTCCACATCCAGGCCCGCCTTCCCTCAAGAGCACAGCGCCAGCAGCATCGCCAGCTGTCACAATGTCCAATGCTTTAGTGTTTAAAGACCTCTACGAAATATCCCCTGAGAACATGGTGGCAACCAGCTGGAAACATTGCCCAGTGTGGCTGGTGTTCTGAGGATGACACTCATCCTCAGATGACACTCTGAGAGGTGTCCAGCAGTGTCACCCACGGCTGGAAAAGGACTCCTTAGCAGTCCCTGGGAGTGTGGTGGAAGCCAAGCCTGGAGGGACATCAGAGCTTCCTGCCACCCACAGCACTGTCACCAGAATGCACAAAGACTCTTTCACATGAGGGGCAGATCGGTAGGCAGGTGCCAGGAGGCCTGAGTGGGCTCTGTCGCACCCACCATCCACCCTTGACAAAGACTGAAGTCAGTCCCTGTCTGGCTTTTTGAGGCTGGGATGGGGTCTTATTTGTGTTTGTGTCCCACCCACTACATGTCCTGGTACTCAGAAGCACCCAGTAAGGTCTCATGGACTCAACAGCTCAATGGACAGATGAATGAATGGATCTGAAATATAAGATAGGAAAGGCCATATCCATCCTCTGTCTTCCCCAACAGTAGAGTTTTTATTTGCCCTTATCCTTCATCTGCCCTTTGAGGGAGGTATCACTTTCTGCATTTAACAGAGGAGGGAGCTGAGGCTCTGTGAGTTATGTAATATACCCTAAGGCTACAGAAATGCTAGCGGATAGAACAGGGATTGAACTTATGTCTCTCTGGATCCAGAATCTGCATCTTTCCAACATGTCAAATCATCTCCTTAGCAAAAGTCTGACTCTGCAAAATTTCTCGAGTAAAATATAAGAATAAGGAAAAATAAATACATTATTTTATGGATTTAATCTCAGATGATGTACAGTAAATAAGATAAGCCAAAACATGACAAAGCACACAACCAAACTGATGCTCAAAACCCACCTGGAAGCTGTTATTCCAGATGCAAAGAGTGAGTGACTCAGAACCCTCAGGTTCCTGGGAAGGAGCTAAGGTCAAGACTGAGGGAGGAAGAGGAGGTGAAGGAGCGGGTAGGGGTCCAGGCAGCTGTCACTGCCTCCTCCATACCCCCAGCAGCATCCACAAAGCCCTGCTCTGGCTTTTCTGGTTCTTCCACACCCATGCTGCTGGCCTCTCTGATTAGATTATACCGCAAAATCTCTAGGGCAAGGACTGTGTCTTTTTTCCTTTTCAACCACAACGTCCATCACCATGCTACACATGGTCCTAATTCTATCCAACTGCATGTCCTGGCAGGCCCACCGATATCTCCTTTTTTTTTTTAAGAGACAGAGTCTCACTCTGTCATGCAGGCTGAAGGAGGGCAGTGGTGCCATGATCATAGCTCACTTCAGCATCGACCTCCTGGCTCAAGCGATCCTCCCACCTCAGCCTCCTGAGTGTCTAGGACAACAGGTGTACACCACCACACCCGGCTAATTTTTTTTTTTGGTAGAGACAGGGGTCTCACTATGTTGCCCAGGCTGACCTCAAGCTCCTAGCCTCAAGCAATCTGATCCCCCAACCTCAGCCTCCCAACACGCTGGGATTCCTGGCGTGAGACACCATGCCGAGCCTCAATGTCTCCTCTTGGCTCTGAAAGGAAAGAAGTGGAGAAAGCCATTCTGCAGATTCCCAACACTGTCACTGAGGCTGCCCACACAGCTCTATTACTTGTCCTGAAGCATTGTTAAGAGACTGCGCTATCATTCCATTGACCGTTTGAAGTTCAGTGACAGAATTATCTGGAGAGGGCAGACCCTGTGGGATGAAGGCCACACTGCTTCAGTCACAAAAGAAGGGCCATGTGCACCCAGCACCAAGAGACCCAGTGTGAGTCTTTGGTACAGTCATTGAAGGCCCTCTCTCCCACCTTTCCTTCACCCCCCACTGTCCCTCAGACCCCACTCTCATGCACATCTCCCAAGCCACAGGAAACACTCCACAAAGACACATCACATCTAAGATCTTATTTTGAGTGATCAAGGTCTAGGCAAACAGTTTTCTGACTGACCCTAACTTGTTTCTAAGAGAAGGTTATTTCTTTCATGGCCTTCAACAGGTTTAATACTGATTATTAAGAGTGCTGGAGAGCCCACAGGAGAAGGGGGGCTCCCCTCTTCACATACCAACCCCTAAGTCCTCAGTAAACTCACATACAGAAAAACAATTCTGTAAGTAATAAACATAACAGGCTTGGCACATCTAATAATTACTTGGAAGAGAAATTGGGACTGGAATGCACAGAAAACAACCGATTTGGGATTTGCTTTTCATTGGCAAAGTCATCATCATCCAGCTCATGAATTCTCAAGGCCACTTGATGGGCGTTCATTACCAGTACGCGAAGACACTCTAGAATGACACTCTAAGAACCGTACCCCAGCTCCCGGCAAAGCCAGAGGTCTTCCCTGTGACTGTCCATGATCCACGCCACAGTGTGCAGGGCAAGTGGGGCCGGGTCGCTCACAGGCCTCTGCACCAAGGACAAGCCTCTAACTTAAAGTTTAATCTGCCTCCACTGAGAACATGCCCTAGTTTTTCCTCCTTGGTGGTAATTACAATCTCCTTCCAGCTATGGGCAATGGAAAAATGTAGTAAGAATATCTTATTATTTTAAACAAAGTCAAGAAGACAGGACCAAAGCAAAGTACATGAAACCAAAAGCAAACATAACTTTTGGCTATAGTGGTTCTATAGCTACTATGTCTCAAAATCCAGAAGCCACAGAAGAAAATATTCACACATATGACCACATAAACATCAAAACTCCAGGCTGGCAAAAATCAAAGTGAAAAGACAAATGCAAAAACAAATTTAAAAGACAAATAACAAAAACTTGGAAACAGCATCTGCATGCGTTATCACAAATCTGCTTCCCTAATACATAAAGCACTCCTAGCAATCCATGAGAGAAAGTTCAACAACCACAAACACACATGGCTCTGATGTGAAACACGCGCAGCCTCCCTTCCAGTAAAAGAAATAGAAATTCAAACTATGTTTAGATACCATTTCCCACCTTTCCAAAACTGTGGTGACCCAGTCTACCAGTGAGGATGTGGTCAAATAGGCATCTTCGCCCACCTTTCACACAATCGCACCTCAGAGTACACCGGCACAGGCCCCAGGAAGGGCGACTTGGTGATGTCAACCAAAGCCACAAATGCACATGCTCTGGCCTTGGCACATCCAATTCCAGGAATTCACCCTAAAGGTACACGTGCATGTTTGGGAATTGAAATTAAGAGAAATAAAATATATTATTCATTGTATTTTGTCTATAATAGGAAAATTTGGAATTAAGTCAAAGGTTCATCGAGGACTGGTTACATAAACTGGCATGTCTATTAAACAGGACACCAGATGGCTGTAAACAAAGGCAGAAGAGCGGTGTGGGGCGGCAGGTGGGACAAGAAAAAGGGAAGCTTTCTGTGTGCGGACGTGGAAGGATCTCTAAGGCACGTTGAGTGTGGAAAGCATGGTACAGGAAAATGGGCTTGGCGAAGGGTGGAGGTGGCTAATTTGTTTTTAACATTGTTTATAAATGCATAAAGAAATTCTAGAAGGATACATAAGAAACAGGACTGCAGAGACAAGGCAGGGACACAGTGGACAGCAGCAGGCTTGAATGAATGCCTTTGATAATTGATTTTATTTTTGAACCATCTGATAGTATTAATTACAGTTGCCCTTAAATAACATGGAGGTTAGGGGTGCCAGCCCCCTCCACAGTCAAAAATCCAAGCATAGCTTTTGACTCCCAAAAATGTAACTACTAATGGCCTACTGTTGACCATTACGGATAATATAAACTGCCAATTAGCACACATTTTGTATGTTATATGTATTATGCATATACTTACGGTATTCTTACGATAAAGTATACTACAGAAAAGAAAATGTTATTTAAAAAATCAGGGGACAGGCGTGGCAGCTCATGCCTGTAATCCCAACACTTTGGGAGGCTGAAGGGGGAGGATCACTTGAGGTCAGGAGTTCGAGACCAGCTTGGGCAACATAGTGAGACCCCCTTTCTCTACAAAAAAAAATGTAAACATTAGTCAGGAGTGGTGACACGCCCTGTGGTCCCAGCTACCTGGGAGGTTGAGGTGGGAGGATTACTTGAACCTGAGAGGTCAAGGCTGCAGGGTGCCAAGACTGCACCACTGCACTCAGCCTGGGTGACAGTGCAAGACCCTGTCTCTTAAAAAAAATTTTTTTTTAATTAAAAAAAGAAAATCATAAGAAAGAGAAAACATATTTAGTATTCAGTAAGTGGAAGTGAATCATCATAAAGTTCTTCATCCTCGTTATCTTCACATTGAGTACGCTGAGAGGAGGAGGGAGCATCGGGGTTGGCCGTGCTGTCTCAGGGGTGGCAGAGACAGAAGAGATGAAGGAGGTGGGAACCGGGACAGGAGAGGCAGGCACAGTTGGTGTAACTTTACAAAACACACTGCAATTTCCATCTGCCTTTTTTGCTTTTTCATTTACCTAAGTGTTTCTGCACAGCACCAATTCTTCCCTGTTTGTTTAGTTTCAGTGCCCACATGATAGAAGGATTCATGTTGTAAAAGAAGTCAAAAGCAGTCTGAACAATCAGAACCCTTCTGCCAGACTGTCTAATGTCAATTTATTTTCTGGCACTGCTTCTTCTATGTTTTTTTTCCATCACCTGGCCCTGGTTTGGAACTACTTATCTCCATTAAGTCGTCTTATGTTAACTCCTCCAGTGTGGTGTCTAGTAGCTCTTGAATTTCTCCAAGATCCGTATCTTGAAACCCTTCCTTCCCCTCTCCCCGGTGCACCTTTTTTTGCCATAGCCACAATCTCTTTTCATGATTTCCTTGCTTGGCTCTGTTGCAAATCCCGTGAAGTCATGCACAACATCTGGACAGAGTTTTCTCCAGCAGGAATTTATTGTTTCGGGTTTGATAGCTCTCACGGTTTTTTCTGTTACAACAGTGGAAACTTCAATGGTGAAATCCTTTCAGATTTTCATGACCTTCTCTCTATCAGGGTTCTCCTCCACAGCGTTATCATCCTTTCCATAGAATGCCGTGTGTAATGAGCCTTAAAGGTCCTTCTGAGACCCTGATCTAGAGGCTGATATGAGATGTCTTATTTGAGGGCAAATAGACCATTTTAGTCTTCAGCCTTCAGTGTTGAACTCTTGGGGTTCTGGGTGGCCAGGGGCACTGCCCAGTATTGAAAGAAGTTTAAAAAGCAGTCTCTTACTGGCAATGTACTTCCTGACTTCAGGGACAAAACACTGATGGCACCAATCCAGGAAGAGTTCTCACTGTCTAGGCCTTCTTGTTCTACAACCAAAAGACTGGCAGCTGGTGTTCACCTTTTCCCTTCAAGGGTCAGGGGCAGTCCTGTTCATAAACTCAACTGCATTTGCACAAAATGATAAGAGTTAGCCTATCCATGCCTGCTTCTCTTCCTTACTAATAAATGTCTCTTGTAGCTTTTTTTTTTCCAGAATAGACCACTTTCATCTGCATTTAAAAACCTATACAGGCAGATATTCTTTCTCCTCAATGATTTTCTTAATGGTATCTGGGACTCAACTGCTGCTTCTCCTATTATCTTGACTTTTTTTTAAGCCAAATCTCTTTCTAAAATTATCAAACCATCCTTTGCTGGCACTGAATTCTTCATCTTTATATCCTTTACATTTCTTTTGCTTTAAGTTGTCATATAACGACTTTGCTTTTTCTCAAATCATGTTAGAGTCTATAGGTGAGCTTTCTAATAGCCACCCTTCTACTATATAAAAGCTGCATTTCGATACAAGATAAAAAGGTATTTTGCAAAAAGTGCAAAGTTTTTGTGCCTGTTGGCATACAGCTGCAGTGACGGCTTCACAGATTTCCTTTTCTTTTTTCCAGTGGTTCTTATGCTGGTTTCATTTATCTTGAAATGTCACAAGGTAACCACAGCTGCCGACCTCAATCTACAGCACAAATCGAGCAATTCAGCTTCTTCTTGCAATGTCATGACTTTTCTCTGCTTCTTGGGAGCACTTCCAGCATCACTAGGGGTACTTCCTATGGGTTTGGATCCCATGTTGTTATTCAAGGCTTATGGTATTGCATGAAATACAGTGAAAATATGCAAGAACCTCAAGAGATTCCTTTTCACTGTGACATGAAATTTACTGTTGAGAAGGACTACTCATGCGGAGATGATAAGGATCACACAGTGTCTTAAGCGGATACTGAAAACACTTGAGCTGACCACAATAGCAACCAGATGTGGCTACAAAATTATTACAGTAGTATAGCATGGACTACAGTTAATTTTATGCAGTTATGATTTAATACTACATCTTTGTGTTTGCTTTATATTTCTCGACCGCAAATGGTACCATGTATATCTGTAAGTGTTTGTGTGCCTAAGTTTTGATAAGATTTAACTTTTTGTAACAGGTATGCATATATTTTACAGTAATAAATTACAAAATAGACTAGTATCTACATATATTTTATGCATTCATGACATGCCTTTGTCTTAATTTTTTTCAATATTTCTAGGCTATGAGATTCATGCGCAAGTTTATTCAAATACTTGAAAATCTCCAAAAATTTCCAATATATTTATTGAAAAAAATCTGTATACAAGTAGGCCCACACAGCTTCAACCCATGTTGTTCAAGAGTCAACTAAGTTTTTCAGTTTTTCAACTGTGAAATGATAGCTGTCTTTCTTACCACGCCCTCCGTCAGCAGGCTGAGGCATGCGGGCTGAGTCCACCTTCCTCACACTCCTTCTGTCTGCTGTGTCATCTTCCCTGTCCCCGTCCCTAGGGATCCCTCCTACACCCCCACAGCAGGACCAGGTTTAGCAGTCTCCCATCTTCAGGTCTGTGTCCATGACAAGGAGTTTCAGAAAATAGAAATTATTCTTGAATATCATAATTTGAAACCAAAACAAATGGGGCCCATTGCCCAAACCTGTAGCAGGTTAAACTCAAAAGGGCTGATGTTGCCATGACAAGCATTGAAGCGTGTGTCGGTGCATACAGGGCAGTGGCTGCCTGGCCTCATTCCTCAGGGGAGTCTGAAAGAACCACCTTCCCAGCCCTCCCCAGCAGCTTCCAGGTGGCCTGCCCCACAGCCTGTGCTGCAATGGCATGCTGGGGACTCCCTGCAGTCATCCCTGCTACACGAGACCATTCTGACCAAGCCAGGCCCAACACTGAGATACAGACCTGACACTAGCACCAAGAGGGCCATCTCCCATCTCTGCACTCTTCAACACGTGAGTACCAACCAACTGTGAGCTCAGGAAATCTTTGAAAAACTAACTCCTCCTCCTCCCCTTCCCCACACTGCCCACACCATACAGTCACAACATCCTATAGAGGAACCACCTTTCAGCCAGAGATGCTGAGAGGTGGAGATCTCCAGGAATATCTAAGGTCCAACTCCTGTGCAACATCCACCAAGATGAGTCTTGAGTGTGGAAGCCTGGAAGCTGCCCAGGTCCTGGCCTGGGAGCCGCTGCACTGGAGTCCAGGACCGCGGCAGCAGGGCTGCCTTCCAGGGGGACCAGACCCCAGGACCCTGGATTCACCCCTGGCGGTGCAGGACTCTACTCGAATCCTTCCAGGTGCTTGCTTTGCCTAAAAAATTCCACAAATGACTTCCTGGTGACAACTGCACTGTCTACCAACACTTCAGTCCATAGTTTGTGGATGACTCATGGGCCTTTGTACAACTGAAGCTCATTCCTTCTTTTCGTCACATCTTATGGAGCAGCTAGGACCACCTTAGCCCTCTTACTAGGAGAACCTGGTGCTTATCTAGCTAATGCCTTCAACAAGAGGTCCCCAGAACAATGCATGGGCTTCCCATTCCTAAGAGGGTTCTGTTCTATTTTGGGGGTGTTTCATCTTCCTTTCTCTTTTTCTTGGGGAGTGAGGAGGAGGGGGATTCATTTAAAAGATTTAGCTCACGTAGAAAATAACTCCCTTTTTCCTTCATCAAAAGGAAAGTCTTGGACAGGCGCAGTAGCTCGCACCTGTAATCCTAGGGCTTTGGGAGGCCAAGGCAAGAGGACTGCTTGAGCCCAGGAGTTTGAGATCAGCCCAGGCAACATAACGAGAGCCCCTCTCTAAAAGAAAGGAAAGAAGGAAGGAGAAAAGGAGGGAAGGAGGGCAGGGAAGGAAATAGGGAGAGAGAGAGAAAGAGGGAGAGAAAGGAAGAAAGACAAAAAAAACTAGCTGGCATGGTGGCATGCACCTGTAGTCCCAGCTATGCAGGAGGCTGAGGAGGAAAGATTGCTGGAACCCAGGAGCTGAGGCTGCAGTGAGCTATGATCGTACCACTGCACTCCAGCCTGGGCATCAGAGTGAGACCCTGACTCTAGGAAAAAAAAAAATTGTCTTCAGAAGACAAAATTAACCTATTTCCCCCTCAACAGATCTGAGGAGACATCTGGGCCAGGGTCTAGGCACCGCATGGCTGCTGTCCAGCGTGTGCCCTGCAGGGGTGCACTCTGCCCTCCGGTGCCTTCCCTGTGGGCAGCTCTGAGGTCAGCTGAGTGCCCAGGGCAGACAGCCCCAGGCCACTGGAGAAGTCTAGAGAATCTGTCTATTCATTAAAGACTACCCCCAATAAATCTTTCTAAAAAGCAGGAACCAAAAGCTTTCCTTTTGGACCATGGCCAAGTTCTCATTTTACAGTCAGCAGCAGGTCAGGCTCCAAAACAGGAATAGTAACTGCATATAACAGTAACTGCATGTAACACAACTGCACATAACTCCATATAACAAAACTGCATAAACATAACTGCATGTAACATAACTGCACTGCATGTAACATAACTGCACATATAAGAAAACTGCACAATCATAAATCCATGTAACATAACTGCACGTAACATAACTGCACGTAACATAACTGCATGTAACAGTAACTGCATGTGACATAACTGCATAAACATAACTGCTCAGGTACCATAACTCCGTGTAACAGCAGTGCATGTTTTCCTCCTTTCCTTCTGTAGTTGCAGAGCTAGCAAGGAGTTCTGGCCTCCAGGAACCTTCTCACCAGGGCACACATTCCCCTTCCACTTGGGGCAGAATAAATTTCACGCAGGACACTCATCTGCATTTGGCCTCCATGCACATCAGTAAGTATTTAACTGAAAATGTAAAAGGTCTCTAAGGCTGAAACGGCAAAGCCCTGTGAGTTTCCTTTAACCTATCCCAAAATCTGTCCCCCTCAAGTATCCCATGTCCCAGGTAGTGCCAGTCCTTCTTGAAGCAGTTGCTTTTAACAGTTTTCTCTGAAGTGAAATACCATCGCAGCAAGCTGTTACTCCCCTGCACAGAGCTGCTGAAAACTAATCATCGAGCTTCAAACGCCAGGTTTGGCAAACTCTGGCTACAGAAAACCATTAATCTTGTGATGGCATTTTAGAGGTCTCCACTGAATCACATTTCCAAATGAAATAAACCCAGTCTCCCAAACTGGGCTGCGTTAGAAACAAGGAAACAAACAGCCGGCGACAGCAATGAATTACAAGTGGCATGCTAATTACCAGTCCACATCCAGAAATAGCTGAAGACTGCAGGGTTTGTGTTGTTGTTGTTGTTAAAATAACTACAGCCTTTATCCCAGGGTTGGGCAAAGCATCTGATTTATTCAAATGCTTCAGCTTCTAAACATAATCACATTTATATGTACGTATCTGGGAGGCGGAGTGAGTGGAGGGAAACTGAGGGTTGGGGCAGGGTAAGACAGCACTTGGTGGGCGGTCAGGAGAGGGCTGCCCAGCGGGGCTGGTACCTCCCCTGCCATCAAACCCATAAAAACTCCCAGGAGCTCTCCTGCCTGTCTGCCCAATGACGCCCACCTTGGACCCTGCAGAGAAAGGAAGGGGACAAAGGATGCCTGGTCCCTATGGTTTCTTTAGGCCATCCATCACTTACTCCACAGGAGGTACATGATGGGCAACGGGGCCTAGTGAGGGTCACAGAATTTAGACGGAAAGAATCTTGCTTCCAGAAACTTACAATCCATTAAGGAGAGGGACAGGAAAAAGTGCATGAGCATGACAGAAACGTGGTCATTTTGTGCCACCACCCTTGGCTCCTGGGGACAAGGTGAGCCTCCTTCTCTGCATGTGCAAGTTCACCTGAAGAAATGAGGCCACACCTACAGTTCCTGCTGGCACTGTGGGGTGCAGAGGTGGCCCATACGACTTAATTTTAGAATGTGGAGCCAGAGCTCCGTTAAGAGAATCTTCCCCACCTCCCCCCTCGCCTCAAGCCCCAGCCTTCTGTCACCCTATCACCCCTCTAAATATGCAACAGCACCCTCCACCCCACTCTCAAGTTTCAGAATGTTCCAGCGGGAAGTCTCCTTCAAGCTCATCTGGTCCAGCACAGGTTACTCTGGGCTGACTGAAGTTGTGGGGAAAGAGTGTTCTGGGTTCGCATACATTTAGGACATTCTGGGTTAAATAACACTGAGGTTTTCTGCACAGATGGATCACTGGCGTCTCCAGTACGCTAAAGGTACACTGAGGCTCTCCAAGATAGGACCAAGTAGGCAGCATACCTAAACTCACCGGCTGGAAATGCTTCCCACTCCCAACACCCATACCCCCCAACCCCGGACACCCCGGCCAGCTCAGCCTCCTTCCCCTTCAGCTGCAGGGCACACGCGAACCCCGCTCCAGCGGCTGCCGAGGGCATAGTGCGGAGACACACACGCTCCCCAGGGCGCTCACAGCGGGGACTCAGGCGCTGGAAGGTAAGCCCTCACAGCCACGCAGCCAGGTGCCACGGGTTCAGCGCTGGGACGCGCTGCCAGCTCCCAGTTCACCACCCTTCCTTCCTTCCCACACCCCATCTCTGATCATGAGAGGTGTCTGTTCAGCCTCAGAAATGCAAGACCAGATGGAGGCCTCCAGAGAGAAATCCTCAGCAGCCTAGACCCCTCACTAAAATACAACCCAATGCATTCCCTCTGCCCACTCTGACACTTCTTAGTGTGAATGCCACCAAGAAATTCTTGGGTGCAGGGGCTGATCATATAAAGATGAACTAAAGATGCCAAATTCCTTCATTCTGCTGTCACTCATCTCACAGCCAATTCTCACACACCCACCCCAAAATAAGCCAGGAGAAGGAGAGGGTTCCGGGCATCTTTACCGGGACAGGCCCAGGAGGAAGAGAGAAGACAATGGGGCTCCATGCTGGCACCAGAAGCCTTATTGCAGGCCTCCCTTGGGGCAGCACTCATGGCTGACCCCGCGAATGTCACGCCCTTGGGAAAAAAGGCCCTCAGAACAGAACCTGCCCTCTAGTTCCCAGGCCCTGCAGAGGGCTCCAGCCCTCACCACCACCATCTGCTCTGCCTGGTGAGGTGGCCTTGTGGCTGAGGCAGAGCACAGGCGCGGGGTGGGCGGGAGAGTGGGAAGAGGCTGCCGGCCCCCTCTGCGGGCCTGGCTCTCTGCTGTGCCTGGACAGGCTCCAACTCTAAGGAGGCACCTGCTGGCCCTGGAACCACGGCTCTCCAGAGATAAGCAGGAACCGGAAGCCAGGGCTGGGGCACGGAATTTGCAGGAACCAAGATGTATGAAGCATGGAGCAGAGCCACATGGGCTGTGACCAGCTGTTCCCAAATCAAACACATTGTCTCTGTGTTCACACAAAGCCAGGAACTGAGCCATGAGAGGCTGATGTGTGCAGGGGAACAAAGGTGGGCTGCCTTCAGTGTGGGGAAAAATATCCTCCAGACATGAGGACCCTAAAACACCCGCCACCAACAATGCAGACATCACCACCGGCAGCCACGTAGAAGTCACAAATCTGCTTCCTGAAATTTATCTTTTTTTTTAAGAGACAGGGTCTTGCTCTATTGTCCAGGCTGGAGGATAAGTGGCATGATCAGAGCTCACTGCAGCCTCAACCTCCCAGGCTCAAGTGGTCCTCCTGCCTCAGCCTCCTGAGTAGCTTGGATTACAGCTGTGCACCACTACACCTGACTAAATTTCTATTTTTTTTAATAGATGGGGTCTTGCTGTGTTGTCCAGGCTGGTCTCAAACTCCTGAGCTCAAGTGATCCTCCTGCCTCGACCTCCCAAAATGCTGGAATTACAGGTGTGAGTTGCCACGCCCAGTCCTGAAATTCACTTTTAAGTGTCACACCAGCCTGGTCTTCCCACTAAAAATAAAAGGCTGTGTCACAGAGGGCTTTAGTCTCAAACCCAGGGCTCACGAGTGCTCTTGTCCCAGTTCCATAGGTGTCTGGCCCCTGCAGCCTGCTGCTCAGGCTTTTCTTCCTCTAAGGTGGGGAGGTGTAAGGCAGAGGATGGATGCTACCCACCTTGTGATGACACAAGGAAAGGGCGCATGTTCAAAACCAAACCGCTAAACAAAGATTTTTAAATGCTTTTGCTTTAAGATATCAAACAGGCACACTAAATGCTTGAGAAACTCCACTACTTTTGTTAAAATGTGTCTATTTCAGAAAGAGGGTCTCACCAGCATTGAGCTGCAGTAACCCCGTCCACCATCCAGCACAGTGGAAGCAAGCCCCTGGCAGGGAAGGGTGCTCCGATCTCACATTAACTGGGCACGAATTTACAGAAATGATAGTCACTTTTCCAAGGACATCAACACCTCTTCCTCTTTTGTTATACTACAAATGTCCCTTAAATGCCTACATGCTACGTAAAATCATGATTCTAAGTTAAGCACTTCCTTTTAGAATGTCAGAGGCAGTGATGAAGGCAGCCCGTGGATGCTCCCCCAGAATTTCAAGAATGGAGTAATTTTGGACAAGCCCACATGGTCAGACTACACATGACGTACGGATGCCTGCTTTCCCAGAGTGTGGCAAGGCCCACAGATGTCTCAGAGCAATCCCAAGTTGAGGCAGGATGGACTTCAACCACAGGCCAGGGGCTCCACAGCACGTCCTGTCCGCATCAAGTGACCCCCAAGGAGCTGTGCCCAGAGCAGCTCCATCACCGTGCCCAAAGCAGCTCCATCACCATGCCCAAAGCAGCAAAATCACCGTGCCCAGAACAGCTCCATCACCATGCCCAGAGTAGCTCCATCACTGTGCCCAGAGCAGCTCTATCACTGTGCCCGGAGCAGCTCCATCACCACACCCAGAGCAGCTCCATCACCATGCCCGGAGCAGCTCCATCACCACGCCCAAAGCAGCAAAATCACCGTGCCCAGAACAGCTCCATCACCATGCCCAGAGTAGCTCCATCACCATGCCCAGAGCAGCTCCATCACCGTGCCCGGAGCAGCTCCATCACCACGCCCGGAGCAGCTCCATCACCACGCCCGGAGCAGCAAAATCACCGTGCCCAGAACAGCTCCATCACCATGCCCGGAGCAGCTCCATCACCGTGCCCGGAGCAGCTCCATCACCGTGCCCGGAGCAGCTCCATCACCGTGCCCGGAGCAGCTCCATCACCGTGCCCGGAGCAGCTCCATCACCACGCCCAGAGCAGCTCCATCACCGTGCCCGGAGCAGTTCCATCATTGTGCATTTCCATTTAAGCTCCAGGCAGGCCTCCAGCCCCAGGATTCCTACCAGGACCATAATGCTGGCTTCCTAGTGATAGATACCAGGAATCTGCAAGGTCACTGAACACTGATCCCCACCCCCAGCTTGTACACCATTGCACCCTGGAACCAGAGCCCTGCCCCTCAACAGCAGCAGGGAGGCTGCCTCTCAGTAACCATCTGGCTTACCCATCACTGTGGCAGGCCTGTCCCTCTAGGGTGTCCCCATGTCAGGCCATGTCCATGTCTTACCCAGGCTCTACCTGCTGCATGCCCCATGCATCTTCCTGGTTAGCACCTATAACTAAGAGAGGGCCCAGCTTCCCCTTTCAGCTTCAGTCCAAATCCTGGCCCCAGCCACATGCCTTAGCACCTGAGCCATCAAAGCAAGGCCTGTCCAGCATCTTAGATACCACAGATGGGCCTGGTAGGGACTCCAACACTGGACTTATTATTATTTATTATTTTTTTTGTTTTAGAGACAGGGTCTCACTCTGTCACCGTAGCTGGAGTGCAGTGGTGCGATCATAGTTCACTGCAGCCTCGACCTCCTGGGCTGAAGTGATCCTCCTGTCTCGGCCTCCCAATTAGCTGGGAGTACAGGTGCATGCCACCATGCCCGGTTAATTTCTTTAAAAACTTTTTTGTAGAGACAGGGTCTCATTATGTTGCCCAAGCTGGTCTTGGACACCTGGCTTCAAGCCATCCTCCCACCTCAGCCCCCCAAAGTGCTGGGATTACAGGCATGAGCCACCACACTGGGCCCAACATCAAACTTTAAATTTGGGCACCAACATCATGACTTTGGATTCAGGAGACAGTGTTTTGATGACTGGAACAGGCACTCCCCTTCCAGAAGGTCCCTGTGCTGGCCAGCAGCTCTGGCAGGTAATGAGGGTTAAGTGGTCCCAGCACCCGCAGGTGCACCACAGAGCAACAGAGAAAGGGCCGTGTGACTCTACTGGCCAGAAAACACCAAACGGTGCTATGACCTCCACCTCGGGCCTGAGTGGCAAAGTCCTTTCCAAAATGCAGAGGCCCCTTAGTACCCAGAATGGCTTAGCCCCGACTCCTTCTCAGCGAACATCCTCGGGGACAGAGGCCTTCTCTTATCAAAGAGGGCAGTGATTTCCTTTCAGAACATGAAGCAAAATAAAAAACAAGTACCCAGGTGAGAAGAGGAAGTGGTGAATGGTGCACCATGAAAGGCCAGGCGCTCTCAGGAACACCATCTCCCACAAACCCACGAGAACCTGCTTGCGGGGAAGGAATCCCCTCACTACACAGACAAAAGAACCTGGGTGCAGACAGACAAAGTGACTGCCCAGGGCACAGAAGAGTCCATGGTGGCTCCAGAAACCCACCCTGGTCAGCCTGCCCTCAAAGCTCACGCCCTCCTCACACAGCTGTGTGGTCATGACCTTGTGGAAAGCAGGTCTTAAAACAATTTTTAAAGGCTGAAAAGAAACGCACACAAAGGAAAATGTGGTTGTGTGAAAATACTGGCAGCATGGATGGCTTCTGCTCTTTTCTTTGTTTCTAAATTTTCTTGTTTTTATTATTTTAAAATGCTTTAAATTAAATAATAAAAGGCTGTTTATGGCCGGGTTCTGTGGCTCACGCCTGTAATCCCAGCACTTTGAAAGGCTGAGGCAGGAGGATTGCTTGAGCCTAAGAGTTCTTTTTTTAAAAAAATAAGGTTAAGCGAAGTCCTGGGGTGGGTCCCCAATCTGATGGGGCTGCTGTCCTTATCGGAAAAGGAAAAGACCCCTCATGTGTGCCCAGAGAAGAGGCCACATGAGGACCCAGGGACATGGCGGCCATCTCTGAGCCCGGAAGAGAGGCCTGACCAGAAGCCAACCCTGACAGCACCTTGATCTTGGATTTGGAGCCTCCAGACCTGACAGAAAATACATTTCTGTTATTTAAGTCACCCGGTCTGTGGTATTTTGTTAGGACAGCCCTAGCAGATTCATATATCTCAGCCTATCCTGACAGAGGACCCTAAAACATCTCACAAGCTTATATAGAAGAATCACAGCCCAGTCTGATTTGGCGGTCGCCTCTTGCAAAGCAGAAGTCATCTACGGCACTCTGTTCCTGCTCTAACATGGCAGGTCACGCCTCCTGGCTTCTGGGCACAGTACTCGTGAAACTGCGCTGGAGGGACACACAAGAGATGCCCGCCAGGTGCAGGAGCCCTTGACAGAAGAGGCAAGAGCGCTGGTTCTGCTCCTGCCTCCACCCTGGGCTGCCGGTGGGGTCCTGGGCAAGGCACCTTGCCTCGCAGCCTCCGGTCTTCTCTTTGCACAACATGAGAGGGGAGCCAGTGATCTTTCAGGGTACTTGGGAGTCCCAAAGCTCCAACTTTACAAATTCTGCCTTCGTCAGCACACAGTCCTCAGTCTCACACACAAAATGCCAAATACAATTCTTCTTGTACAATCATTAAAAGCACACATATCAAAATATATACATGATAGTTTATTTCTACTAGAGAAGGCTTATAGCCTCATAGGAGCATGCATATTTAACCCACAGCAGCTATGCTATTTCTTGCAGGTATTCAAGAATATGTATTCCCTGAAAAACCACAAAAAGTTACTTTTCCCCCTTGGGAGTCACCAGACTACCACCATCATAGCTCAGTCAGTATACAATGCTTAACATTTCAAGGTGCCAGTTGATTCTTTAAAACACATTCTGCTTCTTCTACAGATTTAACTTCGTGTACAAGCCACTGGATAGGGAAGATATGTTTGATGTTATTAGTAAGTCCAGGTGACATGCACTATGCAGCTGACTTTGCAGAGAGACGGTGAAGAAGCCCTGCACCCATGCCAGGCTTCCACACACAGGAGCCACTGGTATTCCCTGGGCGCGGGCACCGTGTGACCCCACACGTGCAGCTGATCAGCGGATGCTTCTACAGAAGAAATCCCACAACATAATCAACTTTGAGGTCTTCCCAGCCACAGGGTCCAGCTCAGCTTTCCAGGATGTGAGCATGTCATGCAAGAATATGCATGTTGGTGTGTGGAGGGTAAGCCCTGTGTGAGGGGAAATTCCAAGCAAGACAGAAAGTATCTTGAGTTTCTGCAATGTCCAGATGCCAAAATGGGGTCTCCCTACTGCTGCCATATTTGCTGAAGCAACTTCCCCCTTAGGAATGCTGTTGGTCCAATTCCTCAGCCTGAAACAGAGATTCCACAATTTGCTTCTTTCAGGGCAAGAAGGGTTTACCTATGAATCCAACGCATGACCTTTATTGCACTTGATACTACAAAGTGCTTGTGCATATGCCTAAAATCAGACCAGCCTGTCCCCAATACACTCCCTTTTCCTGAGCATTTTCTAATGACAGAATTCATGTTCCTGTCCATCAAGAATACAGTGTCAGCTATTCCACATAAAAAGCAAGCTAAAAAGACAACTTTTTTTTTTTTTACTATTTTACATATTAGGCTGTGACACTCAAACAAGTAGGTAGGCTGTCCTAATATCAAGTGTGATATAAAAAGTCTGCAACCGGAATTTTCCTAGTGACCATTAAGACTCTCATTTTCAGTGGCTCCACAACATCTTCCTCATCTGCCTGTGTCCCCCAGCACAGGCCACCCCAGATGGGCCAGGCAGCAGTGAAGAGCCCTCTCTACAGCTCCACCGCCTAGGAAGGCTGGGACCTCAGGAGGTCATGTGACCTCTCACGTCTACTTCCTCATTGTCATTGAGGGGTTTTAGTTCTATGAGATAGCTTTGGTCTCTTTCTGTTCTAAAGAAAAGACATAACTCACTCTTCTATAATAACAGCTATATTTTAAGCCACCACAGACCTCATCCTTTTGATGACAAAAATGCCTTGCCATGCATTCAGGTCGAGTGATTAAGCCTTGTGGAGAAGGGGCTGTTATCTTCGTCAACGCTTCCGCACACCGGCTGGGCCGTCTGTCTGACGTGCCCCCACCCCTCAGGTGCTGCCAAGAGCAGCCACCTGGACCACCTTCAGCCCTTTCATCGTGGACAGAAACTGCACTTCCCATGCACACTTCTCAGCTTACTTTACAGAGTTAAACTTAAATCACCGGAGGTTAATTAACCCATTTATGTGCAGTGTTCCATTATTGGAACGCTAAGCATGTGGGAGTTATTTATATCCTACTGCTCAAGGTCATTGCCAAGGTCTGATTTTTCACACATGTCTGCAATTCAAAAAATTGCAACCTCCGGCATAAAAGGGCTTAAAAGGAGAACCACCAAGACAAATCTGCTATTCCAACCTCAGAAACAACTGAATGACTGCTGACCCAGTATTAAAGTGCTCCTCTGGCCCCAGAAGCCAGTGAGCCTAACTCCTATGTGATCCCTAAGGTTGGACAGTGCCAGGAACAAAGTGTTTTCTGGAACCTAAAGCAAGGGGGGAAGGCAGCGTTTTTAGAAAGTTTAAAAGTAAAGTTTACACGTAGCTTCAAAGGGGTGATCAGTGGAAGTGACAATGACGAATGAGATAAAACCGCCACCTGAAAATTAACATGCAATGTGGAAACATGGAGAGGGAAAGGGACATTTATCCAAGATGTCTTACTTAGAGAGACAGTCAGACTTTGTAAAAGAGAAAAGTATTCTAAAGTTATGATTTAATCCAGAAATGCACCAGAGATAACCCTTCTCCTTGTTGCTCTCCTTCTGTGACAGCAATGACAGGCTGGTGCGCACAATATTTCCGATATTTTTGCCCAACTAGACACTGGCCTGGCCAGCTCATTTGTATGGGGTTTGCATAGGTTTGTATAACTTCTACATGAGGAGGTGTTTGCTCCATGCATCTATCCTTAATTCAATCATTTCGGTATTTGTTCAGAGATGGTAGAGGGGAAACAGAAGCCATAAAATAATCACAGTCAAATACTGCTGATTTAGAGAAAGCACACAAACACACACACTCACACAGGACATTGGCTACAGGTCGTCTATGTGGCAAAACGTCACAGCAACAACCTGGAATATTGTCTCCTCTCCTTTTACCCCACCCAAGACTAAATGAATATGTCTAGAAAAGGGTGAGTTTTCCAAAAACTGACCACAGGCCATAGGAAAGACATAAAACCAAATTACACATTTCAATGCTTCAAAGACTGTCAAAAACTGTAATGTAGCCAAGAGCTCAACCAGTGATTTCAAGTTTGTGTTTTCAGCGTGCATTCACCTTTTAAGTTAAGATGTCAGCAGTGAAGGTTCACAGCATTCCTGGGACGTGATGCTCGAGCCCCAGAACCAAAGCTCGCCTGCCTCCAGGGCATTCTCTCCAAGACCTAGCGCTGAACTCATGGAATTCGCATGGCCTCCGTCATCGTCTCATTTCCGGGCATCCCCTAGGTTGGAAAAGTCCTAGATCTCTCTCCAGTGGCCTTTGTGCCCTGGAATTATTGAGGCAATTCAGTAAAGGGATCGCCAATGAAAAACTTATATCAGGAGTGTTGATCTCCCACAAAGTAGAAGGCCACCTAATGCTGCCTCATTAATTGTGAAATAAATCCTCCATGCAATAACCAGAAAACACTGTGCTGCTAAGTGAAGAAAGCAGAAACCAAGAAAGATCCTTCCACGCCTCATGGTATTCAGCCCCTCCTAGGGCTCCCTTATGCTTCAATTTCTGCACCTACAGGCATGATTTGTAAAGGTTTTCAACATTTCCATTATATATGCAGGAGTAGAACTAGGCCTGAGAAAGCCCACCCCAATGGCATCCTCTCTCCTTTCTCAAAACGTACCGGAGATGTTTCATTTCATGGGATATTGTAAGGGCTAACCCACAGCCTACGGATGGGAGAATGTCTAGAATCTTTCTAAATGCCAAAATATTTTATAACTCTTAATGTTCCCGACCTGCCGTCATCTCAAGCCACACAACCATCTGAATTAGCGGGAGAAAGTGACAGGAACAGAGCACGGATCACAGGGTCACAAATATGCCCAGGGCACACCCAGGCATTGTGCCAGCAGCCCACCCACAGACAGTCTATGAGCACAGCAAGGTGCACCCAGTGCTGCTGTTTGCCACGTGCCACTGAAGCACCCAAGCCAGTAAATGAGGAGAGTAATCTGGCCTGCAGACATGCTCTACCATTATCTCCATCCACCCCACAGCCAGACAGCCGGCAAGCTCCTAGAGGCCAGGGAACTTCTGAATCCCACAGTACTTCACTGACCCCAGCTGCGCCTCTGAAGGGCACACAGCAAATGCACGCGGACAGACTACACTAAAAACACCCAACTTCTGTTTGGTAGCCTAGAAGGGAAAATTTTGTTTCACTGGGACATCTTCCAAAATTTCATCAAATTGGCTCAAAAAGTAACCAAGCAGTCAGCCCAACAGATTTCAGGGCCATATTTTCCTGGTAAATGGAAAACACCCCATGCTGGGACCTCTGCTTGGTATACCCAGTCAATCTTAAGCATAAAAAAGCACAATCTTCAAGAAAAATTGTATGCTCAAGAATGCAAGAGAAAATTACATTGGTCATGAAATGGCACATTTTAATTCATCAGAAACATTGCTTCGTTAAAATTCAGGAGTTTTTAAAGATCGATCGCACTCACACTGATGAGACCCTTCGTTGTTCCTGAGAGTCTTCAGATCTAGTTGTGGCTTTGGGGTAACTCAGCTGGGATTCAGACGGGCCAGCCTGCAGAGCCTACTGTGGGGGAAGGAAGAGCTGTGCCTGTGAGGAGATGAGAGGCACTCCAGACACCCAGGGACCCGGCCAGGTCCCCGCAGCTCAAGCTACACGTTCTGCAAGCACAGCCCGATCATCACAGCCATCTGCGCCTCACCCTCTGCAATTGTGCGATTTGATTTGTCCAAGGCTTTTGCCAGGGCCAACATTTTATAGTTTCCATCAGCAAATACTCAATAACTATGTATTGAATAAATAAGTGAATGAGTGAAAGAGCTTCCAAACTAACAATTGCTTTTGCCTTCCGACGCCTCTGTTGGTGGCAGAGGGCTTTGTTGCTGATTATGTCATTTGTCATTTTGTTTTCTGGAGCACAACAGATTGAGCCTCAGTTGGAGAGGTGTAAAGACGTCAGCAAACAGACTGGCTGGGGAAGGAGAGGCGGCGTGGATGTGTGTGCCACTCTTCAGACACTCTCCTGAGCAGACACTGTGCTGTGACTCACAGGCCCAAACTCCACCCAGACTTGGTAAACAGCCTGTTTGAGTTTTATTTAGTTTTGTTATTGATCATAAACTGAGAAAATACTTCAGAGTTTAGTTAGCCCCAGGAAATTAAAATCCCCATGTGTCACAAAAGAAGGGCTGACTGGGCCCCTGGGCAGAGCTGCCTTTCTCTCAGGAAGCCACGGTGCGGAGCAGGGCCTCCGGGTCTGTTCACTGGGGTTGAAAATGTGGTCCTTATGTAGACTGCACCCTCAGATATTCTTATAGGCCAATGATCTTAGAGGCAAAGTCTGGTATAAATGAACTGTGATTTAAATTAATGGATAAAAGGTGTTTCTGTTCTTCTGGTATAACCTAACTTCTGAGAATGCACCAGTGCCTGACTTCTACTTTAGTTTTATATCTCACTAAATCCACAAATCAGGAGTAGCTCACACATCGGATGGTAAACAACAAAACTCTTTTAAGATACCCTAATTTTTTACAAGAAGCAGGTGCCAAAAAATGCCTAAAACAAACGCAGATCTTTTTTTTTTTTTTTTTTTTTTTTTTTGAAGAATACCTGTCTGGAGAAGAAAGAAAGAAAAACAATCAAATGAAGAAAGCAAATTAGTGGAAACTTTCAATAGCTATCAATTCTTCTGGCCAAGCAAAAAGTGCGTAATTTAGGGCTCTAATGGTTCAGGATCATTTTACCCAGAATAAGTTAAGATATATTGAGATAGTTGGAAAATGCTTAAGATATAAACAACGATTAATGGACAGGAGGCTGCTACAAACTCTGAAACTGACTGCAAGCCAAACATTTTAGATATGTAAAGGGTTAACTGACACTTTTCTATGGAAAACCAGGGACAGGAAGGAATCCCCAGCCCCTCTTCCTCTTCAAGGATCAAGGCACTGAGGACCCTGAGAATGATGGGGGAACAAAATCATCTAGTTTGACAATAACCAGGAGGAAGAATGGGCGCCCCATCAGCAAAGGGGAGGCACCAACTACCCAGGCCCTGCCGGCCCCTCCAGCTGTGCTCAGATGGGAGGACTGAGGTCTCCCTACAGGGTACAGCCCCACACAGTTACTGAGCCCACCACATCTGCCCACACAGTAAAACTCCCCAACAGGGTATGGGAAGGGCAGGAATCTGCTGTCCTAAACGGAACATCCAGAATGTTCCCATGGTTCTCCTAAAGGCTGCTGAACCTCTTCCAGGAGCCCCCAAAATCACGAGGAAGGCTGAGATATGGTGGGATTATTCTTCATGTAGGAGAAAGCCTATTCTTGAAGACAAGTCTTCACCTCTAGAAGCTCGAGCACCCAGCTTCAGCAAGAAGGAATTTATATCTGGCATTCTACGACCCAGTTGTTCTCTCCACCTCCCATCTCTCCACGGCAGTCCCAATGGCTCAGGACTGGACACAGCTGGGTCTGTGGCTGAGCATAGAGACAGACGGCCCCATAATTTTAGCAATGACTCATCTCTCTTTTACTTTGCAAAGTATGACAGTGGCCAGCTAGCAAACTTCATCACAGTCTTATGTATGCTTTCTTCACTGAAGCTCCCAAAAGATGGAGTCGGTGTTTTTGTTCAACTGTAAATTAAAGACAGATGACACTCCTGAAGATTTCACGTTAAGTGATTAGTCAAGTAACTGGCCATATAGTACTAAATTCTACTTATATTTACACACTTAGGAATCCTTGAACAGTTCAATGTCCTGCAATCTACAAAATGCTTTTACTCCCTTTAACACTGTTAGAGTCATCACAAATAGTCTAGGCCTCATGTAATCTCTCATTTCCTCAGTTTATACACCTATGCAATGAGACAAATGAGAAAGTGAGTATGATGTGATTTAAGTCCCTAGGAACTAAACCATTATGCATGCCGGAACTGACCAATTTTACTTTTAGAACTCAGAAGACTGACACAAGAGCAAATTCAAAACAACTGCTAAACAGCTCTAGTGCTGGGACCCTTACAGCCATGTGGAAAATACCAAGCAGTGGAGCCTTCTGAATTGTTGCAAAGAGGAATAGAGTCCCAGCTCCTCATGAGGCCTGACTGGTGTTTCCAAAAGCCCCCAGATGTCAAAATGCCTGAAGGCTTGGGGCTTGGACAAGGCTGTTTCCACAGGGCCTAAGTTCTCCTGCCAAAGCTCTGTGCCTGTTCATTTCTTTTCTAGGTTGTGTTTTAAGTGCTTCTAAGTAGGACAGTCGTATCAGGAGGTCCTCATGCTTTGCAGGTGTCATCACAGTGCAGAAGGTGCGGTCAATTGCCATGGTCTGCGGGGCTGCTACCGTGGCCCAGTGACCATGGTCTGCGGGGCTGCTACCGTGGCCCGTGACTCACCTTGCAGAGTGACTTCTGCATGGCTTTTCTTTCATAGTCACTATATTGTGCTAACACCTTTACAGATTATTTTTAGATTGTTAAAATTGTATTTTTCAGCAATATTTTAACTTGAAATAGCCAAAGTTGTGTATCTGGTCCTCTTATCAACTAAATTTTTCTTTACTATAAATTTGACACAATTTTAATATAAACAACTCTAATATGGATAGCTAAAATATCTTTCAATTTCAATGCACGTGACTTCTACAGATGGGGAAGAGACCTTTATCAGTGTAATTTTGGCTAAGCTAATGGAAGGTGGCTAAAAGGATATCATTTTCCTTTATTCACCTGAAGTTGAGGTTGGGACATTTGCCTATTTCATTCTGTGTTACATTCAACTCACATTTATCTGGAGGATTATAAAACTGCCAGACATTTTATTGATTAAAACCACCACCCAAATATTACAATTAGGATTACTACAGAAGTAAATCCTCAGTTCGAAATGTGAAAGGAATACAAATTGATAATTGTTCCCATTCCACCTTCTTCACGGAATAGAGTGATCACTTTGGAGAGGATGATAGTAGCATCTGGTCATTTATCTGATGGCTTCTACGTTTATATGAAATTTTCTAAAAATACCTAAAACACACAAATTACTAAATTAAAACTAGTTATGCAGGTACATTTTGCCTTCATGTCTTTGCCTCTTGTGAGATAAGGTTTTTAACGTTTTTCTCTGTATTGAACCAATGTCAGTATTTTCTAGTCAGTCTTCCATTAATTATTCTAAATTGTAGGAAGCTTATATTAATTACTTGCATTTTCTCTGAAATAAATATTTGATTACCAGGTTTCAACTGGGACTAAATCCAATCCTCATAATAAGTGTTTCTCTCTCCATCCATCCACACTAAGTTCAATGTGAAATCAGAAGAGTGTAGGAATAAGAATTTGGGCACCCCCCCCCACCCCGCCCCATAACCTGAGGGCAGACAGGAGCCCACACCATAGGGTGGCGCCGTCGCAGTCACCAGCTGATTACCTATCCAGAGGATGTCCACACCCTGCACCCACTCTCCAAATGGAAGTACCAGGTAGTTTCTCTTTATCAGATATAACTCAAGAGATACAGAAGGCAAACTCATTGCCACCTTACTGTTCAAACTCATGGCCTTCAGTGATCCTCCTGCCTGGGCTAAATGTTAAAAAGCATAACAACTGTTTTTCGAAAAATAATGAAAAACAAACAAAAACTTGATAACAGAACAGATCATCCTGATTATACTATAATAAAGGTCATTACAGCACCAAGATCAAGATATCGGAGTGTATCTTCCTGTATTTTATAGGACGGTATTTCATAGAAAGATATACTAAGATATTTGCAGACTTCTGCTTTCCAGAGGGCTGCTTTCTTATTTCCTCTATGTCCTGGTGGTGATCGTGCTGTTGCGGGTGACACCAAGTCTCCGTGTGCGGTGACTTCTCCCAGCCTGACTGCTTTCTAGCCAATCTCCTGTCATTTCACCACATTTGCCCTCCAGACGCGTCCAGCCACACCGGCTCAGTCCAGGCTCTCCACTCGGAGTGAGCACCACCTCCTCGGCTGCTGTCTCTGCTCAGACCACCTTCTCTTTACCCAAGACTGAAGCCCAAAAGTCACTCTGCAATCCACCTTCTGCCCCACCTGCCCTGCACATTCCAGCTACAACACAATCGGCACACAGATCCCTCTACCCCAGGCCTCTTCTCCACAGCTGCTGCTTCAGCCCAGGCCCTGTCCCCCTGACCAGGGACAGCTCCTCACTGCCCACCCTGGCTGGCCCTCTCAGCTTCCGTCTCCTTCTCCACTAACTCCCACCCTCGGCCACCAGACTCAGCTTCCTAAACACACATCTAATGACACTGTCTCCTCTGAAAAGTGTAGTGGTTCCCACACCCTATGGGATAATCTACGCAGAGCATTCAAAACCTCATGGGGCCAGGAGGTCGAGGCCAGCCCAGGCAACACAGTGAGACCTCATCTCTAAAAACATTTTAAAAGTTAGCTGGGCATGGTGACACACACCTGTATTCCCAACTACTCAGGAGCCTGAGGCAGGAAGATCGCTTGAACCAGTAAGTTGAGGCTGCAGTGAGCTATGATTGTGCCACTGCACTCCAGCCTGTGTGGCAAAGCAAGACCCTGTCTCTAAAAATAAATAAATAAACAAAACTCTACAGTTTGGCCCTAATTTTCTTTTCCAACTTTATCTCTAGCTCTCATCTTCCTGTTCCAAGGACAACATAATATGAGTCAGCTTTAAAATGAAAGGAGATTCTGAGACAGGCTCCAATGTGTGTACCCTGAAGCCTTTATGCCAAGTGAAATACACTAGACACAAAAGGACAAATACTGCATGATTCTACTTATGAGGTATGTAGAGCAGTCAAAATCATAGAGACGGAAAGTAGAACCATGGGTGTCAGCGGCTGGAGGAAGAGGGATGCAGAGTTAATGATTAATGGGTACAAAGTGTTGGTTTGGGAAAACGGAGAGAGTTCTGGAAATGGATAGTGGTGATGGTTGCACAACGTGAATGTACTTAATGCCACAGAACCGTACGCTTAAAAATGGTTAAAATATACTGTTTCCATAGCAGCTGAACCATTTTACATTTTTTCCAGCAACATACAATGGTTCCAACTTCTCCGTGTTATGTATATCTCACCACAGTTTTTTTTAAAAAAGGGACAAAAAGTTTGAGAAACAAAGTTACCAGCGTGCTGTGAAAGCTGAGTTGAAGGACTGGCTTGAGTTTCCCCCACCATTCTCTAACAAGACTTCCCTACCACAACCCCCGAGTTTCAAGAAAGACATGGAAAAACGTGGAGAGCCCCAACAAACCAGATCCCAGGAGAAAAAGAGGGAAACTATTAAAGTGTCAGGCTAAGCAGACAGACCCCAGACCTCTTGTGCACAGCGGGACCCTCTCCCAAGCACTGAGCTCACTAAGCTAACCCAGCATCGCCACGATGCCTCCTGCAGGAAGCATGCTGACTCTAAAATATTATATGAAGTTCAAGAAGAAACCCTGCAAAGGAAAAGCCCAGCGGACACCTCCAATGGCCCCCATGTTAAGTTACACAATTGACAACAGAATCCTGTCCCCTGACTGTCCTCAGCAAGCCTGTCCATGTCACCCTCTGCCCACTCATGACACCTCCAATCTGACCATCGCTGAAGTGACTGCCCCAAGCCAAATGAACCACACACCTCACGCTCCACTGCAAGCGCTCTTAACCTTTTCTGGAGGTCAAAACCCTCCTGAGAATCCTATCAAAGCCTTGGCATTCTCCCCAGGAACTGGCAACATTTCAAAGAATTCACAGATGCCCCTGGACCCCTAGGGCTTACAAACACTGTCCCAGTGCCTGTCTCCTTCACATTTCCCTTCTGTACTGCACTTGAGAGGGACGCTGCAACCTCCTTCCATTTGTAAGAACTATATAACTCTAACAAATTTCAAGAATCCCTCAGGACTCTCTTTGAAAGGGCAGCCCACGCCCCCCACCAATGTCAGGACGTCAAGGGGAGGTCGTCTCACATCGGCTTGAGAGGCACAGCCCGTCCGATACGCCACATCCCCAAAGGACGCCCCTCCCTGCGACTGCCCTCACAGATGCACTGATGTGACTTATGGGGACTGCTGCGATGCAGTCTGTTAACACTGGCACCAGCTGCCACGGGCGAGTCATCTCAGGAACCTGACCTTGGCAAAGCATGTTTCACACTCGAGCACAGCTCATCCGGGTGGCCTCGAGCAGGGGCAGGAAGGCAGAAAACAGACAGGGAGGTGCCGGGGTGCACTGCCCCCGAAACCGCGCCACAGGAGTCACCTCACCCACACAGGGAGACTAAACCCTCAAAGCCAAATTTTCAAGCTGCTGCTGAGAATCCCATAAAAAGCAATGCTATTTCTAACCTCCCGCACCATGGAAAAATACACACGCCACCAAGCAACCCAGAATCTGAGGGTTTATTTTTACATCTTTTCCCCACATCCCCCACCCTGGCCTCCCCCACAAAATTTTAGGTGGAAAATTTGCTAGCTTTTTAGCAGTTTGACAATGCCGTGCTAGGCATGAACTGACGGAGCTGCTAGCACATTTGAGTTTAAAGCAAAGCATCAAAGTATTTATCCCATATGACTCCACAGGTCTGCTTGATGAGAAATTAATACACTCTAATCACAGAAAGACAGAATCCAACAAGCAGGCGGAGACGAGGCCCAGGTCCCAGGCCATGGGCAGAAGTGGCAGAGGTGACAAGTTTCTCTTTCCCACCTCTGAAAGTGGTGTTCCCACCACGGGCCTTTCTTCCTGCAGGCTGGCATTCTCTAATCCAAACTATAAACAAGGGCAATCGGCACCCCTGATGCCCTTGCTGCGTTTCTGATTTTCTCAATGCCATTCTTAACCCTTGATTTGGTTTGGCTGTGTCGCCACCCAAATCTCAACTTGAATTGTATCTCCCAGAATTCCCACATGTCGTGGGAGGGACCCAGGGGAAGGTAACTGAATTATGAGGGCCTTTCCCATGCCATTCTCGTGATAGTGAATTAGTCTCACGAGATCTGATGGGTTTGTTTCTGCTTTTGCTTCTTTCTCATTGTCTCTTGCTGCCGCCATGCAAGAAGTGCCTTTTGCCCTCAGCCATGATTCTGAGGCCTCCCCAGCCATGTGGAACCATAAGTCCAATTAAACCTCTTTTCTTCCCAGTCTCAGGTATGTCTTTATCAGTAGGGTGAATATGGTCTAACACAGTAAATTGGTATCAGTAGAGTGGAGCATTGCTGAAAAGATACTCGAAAATGTGAAAGTGATTTTGGAACTGGATAACAGGCAGAAATCGGATCAGTTTGAAGGGCTCAGAAGAAGACAGGAAAATGTGGGAAAGTTTGAAACCTCCTAGAGACTTGTTAAATGGCTTTGCCCAAAATGCTGATAGCGATAAGGACAATAAAATCCAGGCTGAGGTGGTCTCAGACGGAGATGAGGAACTTGTTGGGAATTGGAGCAAAATTGACTCTTGCTATGTTTTAGCAAAGAGACTGGCAACATTTTGCCCCTGCCCTAGAGATTTGTGGAACTTTGAACTTGAGAGAGATGATTTAGGGAATCTGGTGGAAGAAATTTCTAAGCAGCAAAGCATCCAAAGGTGACTTGGGTGCTGTTAAAGGCATTCAGTTTTATAAGGGAAGCAGAGCATAAAAGTTTGGAAAATTTGCAGTCTGACTATGCAATAGAAAAGAAAAATACATTTTCTGAGGAGAAATTCAAGCTGGCTGCAGAAATGTGCATAAATAGCAAGAAGCCTAATGTTAATTTCCAAGACCACAGGGAAAATGTCTCCAGGCCTTGTCAGAGACCTTCACAGCAGCCCCTCCCATCACAGGCCCAGAGGCACAGAAAGAAAAAGTGGTTTTGTGGGCTGGGCCCAGGGTCCCCGTGCTGTATGCAACCTAGGGACTTGGTGCCCTGTGTCCCAGCCACACCAGAAGTGGCTGAAAGGGGGCAACATACAGTTCAGGCTGTGACTTCAGAGGGTGGAAGCCCTAAGCCTTGGCAGCTTCCACATGGTGTTGAGCCTGCAGGTACACAGAAGTCAAGAATTGAGGTTTGGGAACCTCCGCCTAGATTTCAGAAGATGTATGGAAATGCCTGGATGCCCAGGCAAAAGTTTGCTGCAGGGGCGGGGCCCTAATGGAGAACTTCTGCTAGGGTAGTGCAGAAGGGAAATGGGGGGTAGGAGCCCCTACACAGAGTCCCTACTGGGGCATGGCCTAGTGGAGCTGGGAGAAGAGGGCCACCAACCTCCAGACCCCAGAATGGTAGATCCACAGACAGCCTGTACCGTGTGCCTGGAAAAGACACAGACACTCAACACCAGCCTGTGCAAGCAGCCAGGAGGAAGCCTGTACCCTGCAAAGCCACAGGGGTGGAGCTGCCCAAGGCCACGGGAACCCACCTCTTGCGTCAGTGTGACACAGATGTGAGACCTGGACTCAAAGGAGATCATTTTGGAGCTTTAAAATCTGACTGCCTCTCTGGATTTTGGACTTGCACAGGCCCTGTAGCCCCTTTGTTTTGGTCAATTTCTCCTATTTGGAACAACCGTATTTACCCAATACCTGTACCCTTATTGTAACTAGGAAGTAACTAGCTTGCTTTTGATTTTACAGGCTCACAGGCAGAAGGGACTCGCCTTATCTCAAATGAGACTTTGGACTATGGACTTCTGGGTTAATGCTGAAATGAGTTAAGACTTTGGGGGACTATTCGGAAGGCAAGATTGGTTTTGAAATGTGGGGATGTGAGATTTGGATGGGGCAGGGGCAGGATGATAGAGTTTGGCTGTGTCCCCACCCAAATCTCAACTTGACTTGTCTCTCCCAGAATTCCCATGTATGGGAGGGACCCAGGGGAAGGTAGTTGAATCATGGAGGCCCGTCTTTCCCATGCTATTCTCATGATAGTGAATAAGTCTCACGAGATATGATGGGCTTATCAGGGGTTTCCACTTTTGCTTCTTCCTCATTCTCTCTTGCTGCCACCATGTAAGAAGTGCCTTTTGCCTCCCGTCATAATTCTGAGGCCTCCCCAGCCACGCAAAACTGTTAGGTCCAATTAAACCTCCTTTTCTTCCCAGTCTCGGATATATCTTTATCAGCAGCGTGAATCCGGACTAATACAATCCTAAAGTTGAAGAATCGGGGACAATGGTGAGATGGAGCTTCAGACTCCAGTCCCCTGATGCTGGGTAGACAGAGGCCCGGGAGGAGACAGGAGGTAAGAGGAGACATGGGAGACACAGAGAGGGGTCCCAAATAAGGCTGAAGAACTCAGAAACTCTTTCAGAAGCCGAGGGAGACCCCTGAACTAGAACCCCCAAACCTGGGATCCCTCCCAGGATCCCTGCACTGGCCACCTTGGTGTCACTTCCCTGATAGCAACCTGAAAGGCCAGCAGAGGCTCTGATCCACAGCTTCCCCACTGCCCATGCAGGTGGGAAACCTCAGGGCACCCTCTGCAGGAACCACCTTCAAGGCTGAGTTTCAGTCCTCCTCAAGTTAGGAGCCCCCAGCATAAGGTGGTCATTCACATGACAATTCCAATTGTCTTTTGTGGGTTTTTTGGGGTTTTTTTTTTGAGGGGGGGTAGGGGGGGATTGCAGACAGGATCTCACTGTACTGCCCAGGCTAGATGCAGTGGCATGATCATAGTTCACTGCAGCCTCAAACTCCCAGGCTCAAGTGATCCTCCCACCTCAGCCTCCTGAGTAGCTGGGACCGCAGGCATGAGCTACCAGGCCCACATAATTTTTTTGATTTTTTAGTAGAGCTGAGGTCTCATTATGTTGCCCAGGCTGGTTTCAAATTCCTGAGCTCAAGCGATACTCCTGCCTTAGCCTCTCAAAATGCTGGGATTCCAATTCTTTTTGTTTGATAACATTTTGACGAGTTAATCTGTTTTATTGCACAGTGCCAAAGATCACTTTATACACACATCTGGTAAAAATAAGCAGGACTCTATTTACCAGTGTAGACAGCAGGGACCTATATTCAAAGGTAATAATTGCTTCTCCCAGTACTATTGGTCCTCTTTGATTTTACCTTAAAAAAGTTTAAATCGATCGCAAAGATAGAAGTTCAGGTCGGGATGCACCGCCAGGGTCTAAGGTTATTTTTTCATTGTTTCACTGTGTCTCCCCACAGGGACCACTGGTCTCACACTGGAAGACATCCACATGGTCCCTGGTCTGCACCGGTGCCTTCAGATCCCTTAAGGACCAAGAAGAAAACCAAAAGAGAGGCAGAGTTTTCTCCAGCTGCACCTTTCCAGTCTGTGCTGACAGCCAGCCAGATCTCAGTCTGAGGCTGCACTGTCTTATGCGGAGGTCAGGGAATGGTGCAGGGAGCCTGAATTAATGCTTTATTTGCCCGCACCCCAGTGGCTTTGTGCTTAGTCACGTCAGCAGCACTCCCCCACTCGCTCCAGCAGGATGCCATGTGAAATTCCTTAGCAAACTTCCATAGTCCTGAAAGAGGACAGAGAGAGCAGGACCTCTGCTATTTTCCTCCAATCCCCCCAGGACACGGATCACAGCAGAAAGCCAGCATTAGGGTGGAAAATAACAGCCAACATGTTGTTGAGTGACGACTGTGCATGGAATGCTGAATTAGGCATCTTCAAAGTAATTCCATGAGATAAATATTATCCCATTTAAAGATGAGAAAAGCTGAGACTCACAGAGGGTTTGGACTTGTCAGGGTAACAAAGTGAACGAAAGTTACCATGCCATAACTCGACCCAAGGTCTTGTGGCTTCTGAATTCCCCACACAAATGCAATATGGCAAGGGCATATGTTTTCAGATTCATCGAGGAGGGAAAAACTCAAAAGTGCATTTAATAACAACCTAAACACGGGGACCAGGCTGCATTTTAAAACCAAGTCCAAATAAATCCACTGTACAAGGAGACAGGCACATCCTGCAGTTAATGCAAAGCTCTAGGCCTCCTTGAGCCCTCCCAGGCAAGCAGACAGAGAGCAGAAGAAGGCAATACCACCTGTCCATTTTATCAGCTCTTAGGAATGTCTCACAGTCCAGCTGTGAGCTGCTTAAGGGACAAAATTTTGCAAGTAACAGAGCAAATATAAATTCCAGGACAGTCAGCTGTAAGAACCTATTTTAGAGGTGTAAAAGTTCTTACGACGCCTCGCAATCTAAGTCTGTGCTTGAAAACTGCCCATGATGATGAAGCGCCATGCAGTTCTGCAGAGACAGTGATTTCTTCTTTAGCTGCTCTGATTTTCAGGAAAAGCAACGTAGCTCTGTATTTAATTTAAAATCCACATATACCAGTACAGTCAAGACAAAGTTTTCCATTACCAATTTTGAAAGTTGCTTAAACTAATTGATGAGTGAGGTAACAACCCCACATAAGGGGGAAAATCAGATACTTATGTCATTTGCAAGAATTCTTTTTACTTTTGCTGAAATGCTGTAACTCAAGTTTCAGTCTTCGGGGGCACAGTCCAGTGGTGTGTTCCGTTACCTAGTAAAATTCTACTTGAAGACAGTGCTAGTTTTTGGTGGGTCGATTCAATGGCAACTGTACTTGAGACAATAAAAGAGAAATGAAACTGCACCCACGCCTTTGTCAGCCCTGGTAGAGAGGTGCTGCCGCCGCCCACTTCAAGCTGGCGGTGGGTGTGCCAAACGATGGAAGAAAAACGGCTCCTCCACACCCACCAAGCCAGCGAAGAGCAGGGATTTTCAAACACCGTGCTGTTCTGTCAGGTTAATAAAGGGATCGTGTGAATAACAAGCATTTCGTCAGTCACTGAACATCCACGAGGCATGCAGTCTGGGTGTTCCCTGTGAGCTCTTTCCACCCCAGCTTCCCGAGAGCCAATCGAATGGGCGTGAAATCCACTCAGGAGAGAGGAGAGAGACACACGGGCTCAGCAGTGGAGGAGCTGCCCCCACACAGAACCCAAGCGTGGTTTGCTCTCCCATGCATACTACTTTGCACCCAACTGTAAAAAGTCCATTTACATTCCAGGGTCTGTGTGCCTCAGCAAGGAAGCACCACAAATCCTCCTGGATTCTGCAGGTGCCTCCTCTGCTGCCAACAGCAACCAGAAAGGAAAAAGCTGGGTTATGCTCTAAGAGCTTCGAGGGGGATTCCTCATCAAGTTGTCTCATTTGCCAAAAGTTTTATCGAGCTCCTGACCCTGCAGGCACTGTTCTAGGCCCTGAAGAAAAAATAAATAGAAGGAAGGAAGACAAGCGGGAGAGAAGGAGGTCCTTGCCCTCATAAGGTTTACATTCTAGAAAGGGATTTCCCATAAGCAATGAGTCCCACCACCAGGCACATTAAAAATATAGAAAAAAAATGGACCTTATATTTTATAGAATATCTTACCTTCCTGAAAATTCCCATGTATTTCTTCACTTGATGTTCTTTGACATCAAGTGAAGCCTGATAATGAGACAGAATAAGCATCACTAAAATCACGGAGGAACTGAGAAAACACGGCATCGAGAGGGGCAGGGCATCCTGAGGCCAGAGGCTGATGCTGGCATGCCAGGTGGGGGGCTCCCGGCACCTCCCAGCTCTGCCACTGACTGTCCCCCACCAGGGCTGGCTCTGAAAACACACAGGTGTCACCCAAGCTTCTACTGTGAATAGATACCCAAGCCCCAGCCGTTGACATCCAGCCCCAAAGAATAAACACACCAATGAGGCGCACCCTTGTAAAAACAAACGCAGCCAGACAGGTCCACCATCGCAGAGCAGCTCCTGCCACGACGAGCTCTGCTTCTCAGACACCACCACAAAGAACAGTCACAAGTAGTTCCACTTACCTTTTCCACTCTACAGAAACTGATGGGAGTTCTCAGAAATGGCCCAACAGGAGGTTTGATGTCACGAACGTAGAGCTTGAACCACTAGAAAGAAAGATGAAGAACTTCTGTGAGCCATTTGTTTCTTTCTGTGTGTCCCCCTCCCAAGTTTCAAAAACGGGTAAATATTTGAGGGCTGTCACGAGAAGAGGCATAAATATCAAAATGAGTACAATAAAAATGCAATAATAAGCATCAAGTAATAAAGGGAAGGAAGAGAGAAGAATTACAGCACAGAATTACTAAACTGGGACAAAATCCCCCTCTGCCTCCACTCAGCCACAGGCGCACCGAGTCCTCATCTGTCAAAGGACAAACACTTGCTCCTGCAGAGGCACAGGCCTCCTCTTTGATGAGAGGCCAAATAACAGTATCCCGGTTGGACTGGTCTTAAAATTCATACACACCCTAAAGGCTGAGAAAAGACCATCTTCTTTCACGACAATCCAGTCTCAAGACAACATGGGTCCATCTAAAGGCGGGCAGGCCCTATTGATTCCTCCACTGAAATACATGTCTGATTTCATGGAAGAGGCAGGCCCTCTAGCAGTGACACTGCTGGGATGGTAACGTTCGTGACTCTGCCCGCAAGGCTGCCTTTACCTGCCCGCCATCCTGTTAGGAGAGTGTCCTCCCAGCTGGTGCTTCAGATTTTGTCCATTCCATACAACCTGTCACTGGCATCCCCATCCCAACTGAGTGAGCATGCTCTGTGGGCAATGCGCCATCCCAGGTGGAGAGCCAGGTATCCTTGGGTGACCGCCTTGAGCTCACAAAGTAGTTTCAGGTGAACTCAGCAAAGCTCGGCCTCAGACACCACAAGTGCCTCTCAGCACCCCGCCTGCCAGTGTGCAGGACACACTCTTGTCCAAGGGGGACTAAGCCACCATCTGTCTAGCTTGTGTGCTGCAGTTCATTCTCCAGGAGGCTCGTACCCCAAAGCGTGCTCCTGCCATATGCCACTCCTGAGTGATCAGCCCATGTAAAGACAGCCGGATAAAACACGGCTGCACCTAGCTAGAGGAGCCTGGGAGATTCCTGCGGAGCTCTACCCCAGCCAAACACCTCCTTCCCATCAGCGTTGGGAGCCTACAGACATTCCTTTCTCCTCCTGTTTCCTGCCTGCCGAGAGATGAAAACAACCCACTGCTGATTTTCCAGATCTTAGTTTTTATTCCTCCACTGGGGCTGCTCTCACCAGTCTTCCTAGGATGCAAACGCTCAGATTTCTTGGGAACAGAAGTCCGTGAAATAACCAGAAAGGTACTGTGGTGGGCAGAATTCTAAGGTGACCCCCTCAAATTGCTCACACCCTATACAACTCCCTCCCCTTGAGTGTAGGTGGAAGCTGTGATTGGCTTCTACCCAACCGAATACTGCGAAGAATGCTTCTCCCCACACCAGGTGACCTACATAGGATCCCAACTCCGTGACGAGGGAGCGACAGACTCCCCTGCTGGCTTGGAGAAGCAAGCTGCCACCTCGTGATGGGGCCTGTGAAGGGCCACTTGGCAAAGCACTACAGGGGCTCCCCAGGACCTGAGAGCAGCCCTCAGCTGACAAGCAGCAAGGGAACAGGGACATCAGTCCTGCAGTTACAAGTCAATGGATTCTGCCAGCAACATGAATGAGCCTGGAGGTGGATTCTTCCCTACTCAGACCTGCAGATGGGAACACAGCCTGGCCAACACCTTGACTACAGCCTGACCAGAGAACCAGCTAAGCCATGCCTGACTGTGGAGCCATGGAAACTGTGAGATAACAAATGAGTACTGTTTTCAGCTCCTAAGTTTATACTAATTTGTTACACAGCAACAGAAAACTGACAAATGTAACTTAGTAATTAGGCCAGGTGCGGTGGCTCATGCCTATAATTCCCGTACTTTGGGAGGCCGAGGCGGGTGGATTAGGATGCCAGGAATTCAAGACCAGCCTGGCCAACACAGTGAAACCCCATCTTTACCAAGAAATACAAAAATTAGCTGAGCATGGTGGTGCACACCTGTAGTTCCAGCTACCCGGGAGGCTGAGGCATGAGAACCACTTGAACCCAGGAGGCTGAGATTGCAGTGAGCCAAAATTGACCCACTGCACTCCAGCATGGGTGACAGAATAAGACCCTATCTCAAAATAAATAAATAAATAAAATAACTCAGTAATTAAATATGGGGTACATAATATAAAGCGTATATGCATATACTAAATGCATACACAACTGTATATTAGAGCAGGCCTCTGTCCTGCCTCATCTACCAAAAGTGGAAATTCATTCTCCTACTCAACTTTGAGCTCCTCGTGGGCAAAAACCACATCCCCGTCATCCTGGCATCCCTAACACTTTGCAGAGTATGTGGCACATGGGAGGCCTTTAACATTTGTTGTTTTTTTTTTTATTCTTAATTTTTGTGTGCACATAGGAAGTATATGTATTTACAGGGTACATGAGATGTTTTGATACAGGCATATAATATGAAATAAGCAAATCACGCAGAATGGGGTGTCCATCCCGTTAAGCATTTATCCTTTGAGTTACAAACAATCCAATTACACTCTTTAATTTTAAAATATACAATTAAGTTATTATTGATTACAGTCACCTTGTTGTGCTATTAAAAATTTTTTAAATGACCCAAAGTAATAGAATTATGATTTGTCAATGTCTAGACACAAAAAGGCCTAGCAACCGAACTTATTCAAGCCTTCAGAGCAGAGCCCATAGCTTTGAATTTCAAAATAGGTTGAAGATATTTGGCTTCATGTTCTACCCCAAAAAAATGAACACACAACTTCTCCAGCACTGATTTCATTTTACCAGTGAACCTGAGTCAGTGCTTAAAATGTCACACAGTAGTTATTACTTTTGTCAAATATCCTTGCCACTTCTCTGGCATCTAGCTATCTACAGTTCAAGGTTAAAAACAAAAAATTCCCTAAGACAATTTCCAAAGTAAGAATTTGTGACTCATTTTTAATTTTCCATTAGTATCAATAAATCTTTCCTTCCCAACTAAAGTGACAAAACCTGTATGGGTCAAATGACCAGGCTCTAATTCTAAAACAAAATGCCAATCCAATTTCCTGGCAACCTGTTTCACAATTTCTTTTGGATTTTTTTTTTTTTTTGAAATAGGGTCTTGCTATGGTATCCAGACTACAGTGCAGTGGCTGCTCACAGGCACAATCATAGCTCACTGCAGCCTCAAACTCCTGGACTCAAATGATCCTCCTGCCTCAGCCTCCCCGGTAGCTAGGACTACATGTGCACACCACCGTGCCCAGCTCTTTAAGATATTCTGTTTTTAAACTGATGATTTTTAACTATTTTAAGCAAGACTTTAAGCTCTGTTGAAAATAATTCAACACATACACAGTTCCTGCTACCCAACATTGTGTCTATTTTACATTCCGAAAGGACTACTTTTAATAACAGTGATATTTGAAAATATTTAAATCAATACAATTACTTAAAAGAGTACAAAAGAAAAACTTTATTCATTACAGAAACCTGTCACACTCCCCTGAAATCTATATTCAGGACTATATGATATATTCCCACTTCTCCATCAATCACTCAGCAAACGTGATCATCATCTCCACGCTTTCTCCCTCAGGCTTAGCCTCGCAGGCAGCAGGATTCTCACACCCAAGCCAAGAAAAACTAAAAACAGCAGTTCCATGACACGAGGCAGAGAACTGCAACAAACTCACCTCTTCCTTTCAGCATAACTTTAACTCTCTAGCTGTGAAAATAGCCACTGACCTGCTGCTCGGCATCCCCTGTGTAGGGGCCAGCAGGGAACTGGAGGGGTCACTGACCGACCCCTCCCCAGGTCCAGCCAAGAGATCAACAGCTCCAGGTCACAGCACAAAGACAGACCTGACGCCCCATCCAGGCCTCCTCCCTCTGTTCTAGTAAACACAGGCTTTTTCCATAACCTCACCAAACACAACTCAACATCAAGCCCAGGCCTCCAAGAAAGAAGGCTGAGCAGAAACACTAAGCCTCCCCCAAGCAAATCAAGCCTTCAGAAGAAAGGTTCATTCAAGAGGAAGCCACCGAAGAGAACCAGCAAGCACAGCCGCTCGCTGAGGAGAGAAGAGAAGGCACTGGCTGAGCTCCTCACACGCCACACCCTGCGGCACCAGCCATCAGAGCATCCACACGTGGGTTTCCAACAGCATGGTCCTGTGGGGCTGCCGATCTCACTAACCCCAAACCACCTCCTGAATGACATGTCCCAGACATGGCTGTGAACCATGGGCCCCTAAGAAGCAGAGCAAGAAGAGGCAGAGTGGGTGCAACTCCTGAAAAGTGGCAGGTAGTACCACCCTTGCACCAGGACAGGACTGCATGAGGGGCTGGAGGATGGAACACCCCAAAGGAAAGCAGGCACGCTTATTCTTAATCTTTACAGTGTTCTCACTCTCTCTTTAAGGTAAAGGAAGATGGGAAATTTGTTTGGGTAAAAGTTGAAGAGAAGCCTGGCCACAGGCTTCTGGCCTTTCTGTGGAGCAGGACTCACTCCAGCTGGTGGCTGGGTCCTGGGAAGCAGAGCCATTTAAAACACAAGGGGCTGGGTTCTGGGAAGCAGAGCCATTTAAAACACAACGGGCTGGGTCCGGCAGCTCACACCTGGAATTCCAGCACTTTGAGAGGCCAAGGTGGGAGGACAGCTTAAGTGCAAGACAAGCCTGAGCAATATAGCAAGATCCCGTCTCTATAAAAAAGAAAATATTAGCCGGATGTGGTGGTGCACGCCTGTAGTCCTATCTGCTCAGGAAGCTGAGGCAGGAGGATCTCTTGAGCCCAGGAGTTTGAGGCTGCAGTGAACTATGATCACACCACTGCACTCCAGCCTGGGCAACAGAGTGAGACCCTGTCTCAAAAACAAATAAATTAAGCACAAGGAGGCCCAGAGACAGAGTGAAGAGCCATCTCAGGAAAATCGTAACAGGACAGAAAACACACAGAGCAGCTGGTGACATATGAAATAGAAAAGAAAGGCACCCTTCCCAAAACCAACCTTGCTTTATGATGCTTTTTTCAGAAACATTGCAGATGGATCCACCCCATCACCATAGATGCAGTAACCCACCTGATTTTTGCATCAGGGACAGTTTCACATCATAAAATGCACGTGTGCATTCATTCATGCATTCAACCTGTAAATGCCACATCGTTTTTGTTTTGACAATTTTCTAACATCTTTACTAGCTGATGCACCACAGCTCCCTAGCTTCTCTCTCACAGGGCTGCATTATTCTGAGCAAATTGAAGCTGAGATATACCGACCATAGGTGTGTCTTTCCTGGGGCCTCACCGGCCAGCACCAGGAATCTGCACTCACTGAGTCTGGCCTCAGTGAAGAGCCAGCGGTCATGGTAACCCCAGTCAAGAGCAGCAGGAGGTCTCCCGCTGTCCCTGAAGTGTCCCAGCCAGGTCTACAAGGCTGCCATGCAGAGTGACCATGCACTGGCCATGGCTCCTGCAGGCTGCATAATGCCTCTGTCCCCGCAGCAGCCTAAAGCATGACCGCCTGTGTCCTAACAAAGCTGCAGCAAGCATTTCATCAGCGCCTTTCAGACTCGAGGAACACACATAGAGCACGCAGCATGGGGCATGGGGTGATACCCAGGGACGTGTATCATGCGGCATGGGGTGATACCCAGGGACACTAACTCGGCCAGGAGGAGCGAGACGGAGGCGAAAGCCAGGCGCCGTCTGGCAGCTGTCTCACTGCATTTGAGTTTTCTTCTCCCCAAATAGAAATGAAAGTCTCTTCAAACCAGATGCAACAGTAAAGTGGTCCAATTTTGCTTGCCGGGAACAAATGAGGAATGGCGATGGCCACCCAGCAAGTCCCCTCTTCTGGAGCACAGAGCACCAACTCCAGCCATTGCCGGGGCACAGTTCAAGTACCCAGTCTCTTCAAAGACCTGAGCCCTATGACAACCCTCTAGGGGATTTCTACCTGGACCAAGGCAACCCAGGCCCCATGCAGCTGCCACACACAGATCAGGAGCATCCCTCAAAGTCAGCACTGAGGGCCAGGTGTGGTGGCTCACGCCTGTAATCCCAGCACTTTGGGAGGCTGAGGCGGGTGGATCACGAGGTCAAGAGATCGAGACCATCCTGGCCAACACGGTGAAACCCCGTCTCTACTAAAAATACAAAAATTAGCCGGGCGTGGTGGCGGGCACCTGTAGTCCCAGCTCCTAGGGAGGCTGAGGCAAGAGAATCACTTGAACTCGGGAGGCGGAGGTTGAAGTGAGCCAAGATTGTGCCACTGCACTCCAGCCTGGCAAAGCAAGACTCCATCGAAAAAAAAAAAAAAAAAAAAAAAAGGACTGAACAGGAGAGTGGGGTGGAAACTGACTTGCTGGGAGCAGTCCCTGTACCAGGGCTCGTTCAGCTTTTCCCACCCTCTCCCTTCAACCAAGATCTCTCAGTCAAAGCAAAAGCAGTCTACGTGCCTAATGTCAACTAACACTCTCTTGGCTCAAGTGCTCAGGCAGCAAAGTTCAAAGGCCCCACCTCCTGCACGTCAAGAATTCCAGAGCCATCTACAGGAAGACAGGACAAGGCCAACCTCAGGGAACACTATCGGCATTCAAGGCCTTCACGCAACAGGGGCTTATCAGATGGTGAACATGCCAGGCCCTGTGTCAGATGCTGAGGACATCACAAGGAGAAGAACACGGAGAAGAGGCCTTCGACCCAGGCTCTTTGGTCTTCAGTGGTAGCTAAGACCTCCATCGGCAGACTCAGAAAGACCTCGTGAACTAAGTACCCAGAAAGTGTGCTGGAAGCCCCCAGTGGGAATTGGGAAATGGGCCTCCTACAGGCTCAGAGGGTCCCTCTCCACCCTTCGCTTTCACACAGGCACTGAACGCCTACCGTCACGATGCCGAAGAAACGGACGATCCTACAGTCGTCTACATCAGCAGCAAGAAATCATTTCGGTTACAGTCACTTGAGTCTTAGCTAAGCCTCATTAGAGTCTCATTATTTAAGTCTGTCAATGGTATAATAGGACAGTTCTATATTAACTAGAATGGTTTAAAAATCATGACACCCTATTTCCCAGCATTTCTGAATGGCAAATGTTTACTGCTTATTGGTGTATGTGTTGAGTTGTTGTTTAGGTAAACTGAGCCAATAATAAACATCTATTATTGGTCGTTCTCCTCCATTAAACTATGTTTGATCTTTCCTCTGTAAATCCCCCATAGTAGTAGTCATTGTATAGTTTCATACATTTCAAATGCAATATATACACATGTATACATATATACACAGATAATATCCAAATACATATATACATAAACACATTCTGGGTTGTGGTATTTAAATACATACACATACATACATATCACATGTATAACTTTTTAGTTTCTAAAAACAATACTTAGTCTCATTATTTGAAATACATTTTCTCTTCCCTTCTGTCGGAGATCACTTCTTTAGTGCTGGCTGTGGTCTCCACTCCTGCAGAGTTCTAGCCTCCCAGTGAAACCTGCTGATGCCCTGAGGAAGGATCCTTCGCAGCACAACCATGCAGGGTCCAGAAAGCTGAAAGCAGCTAACTGCATTCTGCTCTAGCCAAACAGAACTCACCCCATCTGTATTATCTATGCATAAACTTTGCAAATAAAGTCCTGGATCCAGTACTCTGAGATAACTTAATGAAAACACATTCTACTGCTAAAGTACCTTTGCCTTGGCTTCCAATGCTTTGATAACACTTCTATGCGGTAATGCAAATAGGCCTGGAATGAGCATACTTTGCACTCTCGACCCGGCCAATTCAGACTCTACATATCTGTAGTGAGCCCCAAGGTTCTACATTTCCTTCTCTTTTTTTCCTTTTCTTTTTCTTTTTTTTTTTTTAAGAGACAGAGTCACCCAGGCTAGATTACAGTGGAGCCATCACAGCTCACAGCAGGCTCCGCTTCCTGAGCACAAGTGATCCTCCCACCTCAGCCTCCCATGTAGCTGTGACCACAGGTAGGCACACCACCAGGCCCAGCTAATTTTTAAAATTTTTGTAGAATCAGGATCTTGCTATGTTGCCCAGCCTGGTCTCAAACTCCTGGGATCAAGAGATTATCCCACCTTGGCCTCTCAAAGTGCTAAGATGTCAGATGTGAGCCACCATGCCCAGCCTCTACATTTCTAACAAGCTCCCAGGAGACACCAGCACAGCAGTCCAGTGACATGGCTCTAGACAGCCCTGGTATGTTTGCAGATCAAGGTAGCCTGCCTCGACTCCCCTACAAATACTTGTTCAAATCCGCAGCAGCGAGAGCCTACTATGAAGGCAGCTATTCGAGTGATACCCGTAAGCATGTTAACATGGATGTCAGGTGATGGACAGGGCCATGTGGGAGGATGGAGGACAGAATATCCAAGGGGACACCAGGAGGAAGGGGTCGAAGAAGGCCGTGAGGACACTGAGTTTGAGAATGAGACCATGCCTGCTGCAGAAACCTATGAACGGTTCAAGATGAAAAGAGCACATCTCTCTGGAAGGAACTCCCACATTGTCGACTCAGACTGACTCCAAGTGTGAGCACATTACGTCAGACAGCTCGCTAGGGCCCCAGCAGGCTGGGAAACAGGCACGGATGCTACCAGCAGAAGCCACCACGCAAATGGGCTTCCCCTCAGGAAAAAAAAAAAAAAAAAAAAAGATCATCTACCCCGGTTCATTTGAAAAGACACAGATGCTCCAAATATTCCCACATTAATGGATCATTTTAATTGAAAATAGAGACATGCTTCTGCTACCTCATCAGAGCACTAGTTCAGAGCACAATATCTGACTATAAAGACTGTCACTGTGTGTAAGCCAGCTGCTTATATTTCATTGACCCAGTGTTTTAAAAAATTACCAAGTTCCTCTTCATTTTACACCATTCTTAGAATACTTCCCAGTATTTTCTCTATGAGACCACTGAAAAATAACCATTGGCATTGAAATCCTGCTCAGCTTGGGAGCCACTATTAACTAGTTAAAGTCTGGACATACTGCTCTACAAGCTACTAAATTAATAAGGGTAAAAATAAACTTCCAGAAAAGGCAAACCCTACATTAGTTCAGCCCTCTCGCATTCAAAGACATGCAGCCTTTCCTCATTCTTGTGGGTTTCATAAACTAAGAAGCACAGAACACTGTAAACTGATTTACTGGTTTCCATACATGCTGCCAAATTTCCACTTCTGCAAAACCAATTTCAATCAAACAAAAACCCTAAAGTTAATCTTCTAGTTCTTCACATGGTCCAATTTATTCAGAATGCAGGGTAAAAAGTTGGAAGACAAGAAATCAATTGTTGGCAAATAATGTCAATGTTAATTCACTGTCTTCATTTTTTAAATCACTACTTTGTCTCAGGATCATTTCCTCCTCCAAGTTCTGGAAAGTCTTTAAAAAGTGGACACTGCCAAACAATGGCCTTGTTATAAGCCAAAGTTTAGTTATTTTAAGGCATTTACTTTACTGCCTTTTAGCTGAAGTTCTCATGAAAATCTTTCCAAGCCACTAACTTTGTTAAGAATTTTTACAGGTTTACAATATAATACTGCATAGCTTCTAAACATTTCAGGGTTTTACTTTGCCCATTACTTTAGCCTTTAAGAAAGCAGCAGAGTCTGGAGTTAACAACTTAGTTAAGAGAAAGGGACGCCAAGAGGGGAAACGCTGGCAGTGACTTAACAAGGCTGCATTCTGAGGGAACAGCTAAAGGGCAGCCTGCGGTGTGACGCTCCTTATAACAGATAGCAGAGGCAGTCTGAAGGCACAGCATTTTGCATGTGCTGACTCCCTAAGAGATCTCCCTTCCTCTGCCTTCAGTAGCATGCTCAGATGTGCATATAAAGACCAAGAAGCCCCATATTTTCAGATGCTCAGATGAAACCATCTCCCACTAGGCCAGAATCCCAACAGCGGAGGGAGGCAGGGAGGAGAGTCAAGCCGAGGGGGGAGGAGGGTGAAGGAGGAACTGAGACTAAGGAAAAAAGATAGAGAGTCCAGGACAGAATCTGCAGCAGGGGAGGCGGAGTGGGCACCATCCGCAGTCCATCAACAGGAACAAAATATTCTGCCTCGGGACAAGAAAACAAAGGAAATCAGTAGAAAACTATAGTCTTAAACTTAAGAGGAAAATATCTCTCCAGGCACACCTTGGAAAGTACAAGAGTTTCAAAAGACTAAAAAGAATGTGTCAAGCCAGGTGCACTGGGAGTAGTAGTTGTCATCCCAGCTACTACAGAGGCGAGGTGGGAGGATCGCTTGAAGTGAGGAGTTCAAGTCTAGCCTGGGCAACATAGTGAGGCCTCATCGCTAAAAAATTGTTTTAAAAGAAAAAGAAACAATGCATTGGTCTGCTCGTGTTACCTTAAGTAAGTCAAAGCTCAGGAAGGACAGTGGGTGACTCACAGTCTGTGCCAGTTCTCATGGCATGCAAGCTGTCACCAGGGGCCCCAGGAAAGCTGCTGGACAATCCTATATGTGCATGATTTCCAATCAGCCAGCCAGAATGCGGGGCCCCAGTCTCTGGCTTAAACCTTCCAGAAAAGCAAAAGATGAGAATGAACAAATGAAGTAGCTGGGTTACAGGCGACGTCTGAAGTGAGGCTTGCTCATCTCAGTTAGAGAGCAGCAGGAGCTGGATCTGAGCGAAAACTGACAGCTGATCTCATACACGCAAACACCAAACACTGCAGAGGTTGTTTACAGAAAGTGAATTAGCATTCACAGGCTATGCCCCTGGGCAGCTTCACCATCCTGATCAAACTGTCCCCATTCTTCTCAAATTCCACCACCACATGTGACAGGTGGAACTGGTGATGCTGGTTTTAAAATGAATGGGATAGACCACTCTTCCAGTAACTGCTAAGGCTGCAGGCCTGTGTGCATACACTAAAAACAATACAACACAGACACAGACACACACATGCATGAAACTGACCAGTGATCAGAAGTAGTTTCCAGAAGTTCCAAACATTCCTTTGATAATTTTTAAGTGCACAGCAAAAAAAAAAGTGTATCACTCTACATCTACATAATTACATACCAAAAAATGTTTCTATTAGAATTATTTGGCCCTTACCAGTGAAAGTATATTTTGCAAAGATAGGTGTCACCGAACTGCTAAAGCAATGTTAGCAGTCGCATTCATAATTCAGAACTGCAGTCTGAGAATATTTTCACGAACTTCCCCCTTGCCACCCACCATTACTCTGTTGATTCTAACCAAGACCTAGGCCTGAACTCAGAAAATGCTGTTCTTTCACAAAGAGATTCCACATGAAAGGAGATCTAGCCTTCAGTTGACGTAAAAGATTTTCTGCCTCACTGGAACATAAAAATTGTAACTCTTAGTATTACTCTTACTCAGAATTCTGTTCAACTCTCTTCCTAGTCAGTGACTTGCCACCTCTGAGGCTGTGACTGAAACTGTAACTTACACTCGGAAGGCAGCTCCAAGGGTGGTGTGGGGACAGGACTCCAGGGATCTGCCCACGAGTCTGGCCAGGACTGCGGTGCTGGGCTTGCTTCAGAGCAGCTCCCTCTCCTCCACGGAGAAGCCATCACCAGGCAGCGCCTAAGCGTGGAGGCCCTGCAGCAGCCTGCCTTCTGCCTAAGACGGTCACTATGCCAATTCAAAACAAAACAAAACTGATTCCCAGCTGTGCCCAGTCCAAGCCCAAATCTGGAGAAGGCAGCCACTAGAGACCCTCGGAATCCTCCCGCCTCTGGACACCCGAGCCCCATGCCAGAAAGGAAAGCCAAGCCCAGGGTTGGGTGCCTTCCTCAGCAGGCTGTGTCTGTTGTCCCCGAGACTGCTCCTGCCCACATCTGGCCGCGGACCCAGTGCGAGGCACCAGGAGTTGTGCAGGAGGAATGAAGCCACGCCCTGCCCTAGAGGAGCTCCCAGGCTAGCTGTGAATGCAGGGCTGGAGGGCAGATGGCTTATGGGGACTCTGTAGCAAAATGACCTTCTGTGTTCCTGGGTCCACAGGTAGAAGTTGGGGGAGCCCTAAAAACAAGCCCCGAAAAAGCCTTTGTTTTTAAGGTCTGGGCGAGTGCTACTCACTGTCCAAACTACAGAACAACTGCGTCAAGGAGCCCGCCATTATTGCTAAAACACATGTTCACGACGGGCATCATCTCAGCTTCTGAGTCAGAATCTCTTGGAGTGGAGTCCAGGAATCTGTATTTTTAACAAGCTCCCCAGATAATGCTTAAACATATCGATGCTTAAAATCAGAGCTCTAAACCTAGATCAAGCAGATCCAAGCGGGGGTGAGGAGGAGGCTGAGTGCTCAGGGGTGGGAGGAGAAGAGGGACCCACCCAGGGGAGGGCGAAGACCTCAGGAGTAGTGGGGAGCAGGCTGAGGAAGACCCCTGGAGGCCTGAGCTGTGGGCAGCAGAGCGGAGTCCCAGGGCCACCCCCACAGGAGATGACGTCAGCAGACCTTGAAGAAGATCTCAGCACCAGGCAAGCAGGACCCATGGCCAATGAAGCCCTGGGTAGTGGGGCCAGGTGTGACTGAGTGACAAGTCCTCAGAAACGTGCCTGGGGAGGACAGTCCCCAGATGACTGATATCAGCCACCCCATCTTTCTCAGTGAGTCAGGGATCAAAGGAGATTTATTTCTCAAGAAAAATGAAGAGACGTGGCACGCCTTGCTCCTGGGTGCATGGAGCTATTCATCCCTGTCGCATGTTTCGACAAATTGTGATGAGCCCAGAAAAGGGCTCACCTGGGCAGCTGACGTTTGTGCTGCAGGACAGAGGAAGCCATGCTCCAGGCAGCACAGTGGGAAGGGGGAGGGCTTCGAGTGTCCCTGGAGGAACTGAGTGAAATGGGGACTGGAGACAGAGACTCCGGCCAGGCCACACAGGTAAGTTTGGTGTTGACCTTCAAAGCCACGCAGTGACAGGTCAGCCCTGCCGCTAGGTGGTAAGGCGGTTCTCAGAATGAGGTCCTAGACCAGGAGTTTGGAAGGCACAGGGAAGCCTATGAGGAGGGGAGAGACGGCAGAGGCTGGAGGCAGGGAAGTCTGTTCAGAGGCTGTTGCAAAAGTCCAGGCAAGAAATGTTGAGAATTGAAGGCAGTGACCACAGCGGGAGGAAAGGAGCCGTGTGGTACACACTTAGAAGGTAGAATCACAGGCCTTGGCGACACAGTGGACGGATCAGGGAGCCAGGAGGGGGTCAGAACGGCACTAGGTCCTGGCTTGGGCAACTCAGCTTTAACTCAGGTAAAAGGAAAGAGAGAGCTCTTATATAATTTTACAGATCAATTTGCCAACGTCTTCCTCAACCTTGAAACACTGCAGTCTGTTTATAGGCCAGTTGCGAATCCTCCAGGTTCGGGAAGACTGTAATTGAAACGCTTTTATGAAACAGCAAAGTTGTGAAATGCGCCCGTATGCTTTCTCCAGACACATTCTTCAACTACTCTTTTCAGCAATGCATCTCAGAAAGCTTCATCAACAAAATCAATCCAGATTCAGAATCCTGGAAGAAGGGAGAGGCTACGCAGAATCACCTCACGCAGTCCAAAGAACAGCCATTTGCAGAGAAAAGCACGAAACCACCTTCAACCTGCACGGCAGTCCCACATGGGAAGGAAGCACAGGACAACATCTACTCCGAAAAACAGGCTAGCGGCTTCCCTGCCAAGAATGCCATCACCTAAGCTATCAGGCTCAGAATATTTGCAGAGAGAAGTCAACTCCTCATTAGCTAAACTCATAAAGGGACACTGTGGAATTGAATGATGGTGAATACTTCAGAAACCATTTGTTCCTGGCTTTCTAAGCATTTTCCTGCATACTGTTGAACATGGGCCAAGCAACTGTCTAACGGTCTGCAGACACCCTTTGGAAAGAGCAGCAAGGCCCACTCTGAGGATAACTCAGGGGGCGGGGCTGGGAAGCCCTCCAGGTCTGCGGCCCCAGCTTCACCGGCCGTTAACGTAAAGCAGCCGCCTGGCAGGGCCACCTCCTCAAAGGACTCATCCTCACCACTTAGGCCCATCCCGCAACCAGCCCCCACTCGCTCTTTCAAACGGTACCCACCCACCCACTCAACCAACTGCAACTCTGGGCCTGGAAGGGGACAGGTGGGGCCCAATACACCAGAGGGGACAGAGCCGGCTCGTGTCCTGCCCTGCTCTATCACAGCCCCTCCCATGCCCTCGACAGACTTGCCCACCCCAGGGTTATATTAGTTTCATCCAAAATTCTTTTTTTTTTTTAATTAAATAGTACTTGAGGAACATAGAAAGTTTCCTCCAATATTCTAAAGTCATGTTGACTGTATGATTGTACTTTATGAAGTGAAATAAAATTATGAATCCAGGAGAAGCTGAAGTTCAGTTACCACCCAATCATGACCTTTAGAGGGAGAGCAATGCAGTCCGGCGGTCCACAGTCCAAGCCCGACTCCCTCACTTTAACCATAACAAACACTTACAATCGGCCAGCTGTGTCTCAAGCTTGGAACATGATTGATTCTTTTTCTTTCCATCTTTATAAGAACCCATGAGGTGGGTAATACGATTACCAACATCTTCCTTTTATCGATGGAGAAATTCGGGCACAGGAGGGTTAAGTGAGGCATCCAAGGTCACATGGCTGCCAATGGGCAGAGCTGGGACTCGAACCCAGGCCAGCTGGGCCAGATAAGGTGCCAGGTGCCCCTCGACTCCCCTGCCTCTCTCCCAAGCAAGCTCCTGCCTGCCTCACTGCACAGCTCTGTGTGTCAGCTGCAATCCCATGCCCTCACTGTCCTCACCAGGCTGCCCTGAGGATCCCTGAGATGGCAATGGGAAGGCTGGCACACAGGACTCAGCCCCACACACAGAGCTGCACAGGACTCAGTTTCCACACACAGAGCCACAGGGGACTCAGCCTTCACACACAGAGCCACATGGGACTCAGTTTCCACGCACAGAGCCACAGGGGACTCAGTTTCCACACACAGAGCCACACGGGACTCAGTTTCCACACACAGAGCCAAAGGGGACTCAGTTTCCACGCACGGAGCTGCATGGGACTCAGTTTCCACACACACAGCCAAAGGGGACTCAGCCTCCACGCACAGAGCTGCACAGGACTCAGTTTCCACACACAGAGCCACAGGGGACTCAGCCTCCACACACAGAGCCGCATGGGACTCAGTTTCCACGTACAGAGCCTCACAGGACTCAGTTTCCACGCACACAGTGCCACATGGGACTCAGCCCCCATGCACAGAGCCGCACGGGACTCAGTTTCCACACACAGAGCTGCACGGGACTCAGCCCCCACACACGGAGCCTCACAGGACTCAGTTTCCACGCACAGAGCCACACGAGACTCATTTTCTACACACAGAGCCGCACGTGTGCCCTGCTCTGCACAGCTCCACCCCCATCTCCTCTGTTCATCTTTGCTCTCTCAAGCTCTGGTGGCACTCGCAGTCCTGCCTCTCCCCCACCCCCACCACCAAGTCCCTCCTCCTTAGACACAGCACAGGTACTGCACACAGGTGGCATGCTGCCTGCAGCCAGGTAAGCCATAACTCTTGGGCAGTCTTCAATATAGATGAAGTCTTTACAAATCCTGAAGCTCCTCCCTGAAATTCAAAAGTAGGATAGAAATACTGCACTTTCTAATGACAACCTCTACGTTTCTAACCACACAGTTGATGGAACAAGTGTGCTTATCACTCACTCTGCTGACCTGGCCTCTAGGGTACGGCTGAGGTTAGGGATACAACCCCCAAAGGTTCTGAAGGTCTGAGGCTGGAAACCTAAAACCAACAGCAAGGATTCTCAGCTCACAACTTGAACTAAACTGGGATTTCTATAAACATTTGTTGAAATTGCTCTGTCCCAGGCAGGCACTGTGCTGGGCATTTTCTCAAAGTTCCCTTTCTACAAATGAAGAGGCTCAGAGTGCTCTGAAAACTGTTCACCAGGAACCAGAAATCAAGTCCTTGGCTAAGAAACCACATTCTTTCTTGGTAAACAAGATGAAGAAAATCTATCATCTAGCAAGTAGAACAGCAAGAACCTGCTGGTCTATTTTTCCACCAGTAAATGGAATGTTAGGGGCAGAGTTCTGCTATTCCCTGGAGCCAGGACTAATGTGCCCCAGCACCTCACCATTGCCAATGCCCTCATCAGTTCCTCACGCCTGTTGTGCTAAGACACACTCCATCGTAGCTGGGCTCTGAAAGCCCACGGCACCGTCACCTAGGAGAGGAATGAGGGGGCTGTGAACGCATCAGAGGAGGGATGGGGAAAGCAAGCTGGGCTGCCTGACCTGGAAAAGAGGGAACCAGGTGGGGCACCAGCAGTGTCTTCAGACACATTAGTCCCAACAAATGGAAGAAAAGTGAGCCCTGCTCTGAATCCCAGCCCAGGGAGGCCATAGGGAGGCACATTCAACTGCACCCAGTTGGTTTCTAGGTGCCATGGCGTCCCCAAAATAGGCTGCATTCAGCAGAGATGAGCTCCCTGCCCTTAGAGCTGCCACACCATGGTAGTCACCGGAAGGAACAGTGGGGATTCAAGGATGGACCCACCATTGATGTCTATGCGAGAGAAGATCAAAAAATACAAGGACAGTCCTGGAAAGACAGACATCTGTAAGGAGGGAGGGAGAGGGTGGCAGAAAGAATAGCAACAATAAATAATAAAGCAACAGGAAAAAGGAAATAGTCGGCTGAGTCAGAGAAATGCTACACTCAAGAATCCTGCCACCTCCCACTAATCGTCACATGCCCCAGTCACCCTGAACGGGAGCAAATTTTGCCAAGTTCACATAAAACCAATATTACTCAGCTATTTGTCAAAACGGATTAGAGAAAGATTTGCAAAGCACCCTAATACATTTAAGGCATTTACGACAGTACACAAAGGAAAATCTTCCACAGCCAGATTTCTGAGACAAAGCCAGATTTCCAGACCCTGACAGGGCCGCCAAAAGGCCAGGGAAGGCTGTTCTGCAGACACCAGCCAGCAGTGAGTGGAAGGGGACAGGCTCCATGCAGGGTCCCGAGAAGGCTCGCAGCAGAACAGGGTGCACTGCCCACACCTTGGCACGTGGGCACTCACCTACCCCTGGGCATAAGGAGATCAAGGCAATGACCTCCAATAGTGTGCTCTCAGGAGATTATCCAAAAATCACTTAGAGTCTTCTCTATTTAAGGGGAAGTAACTGACTTGTACTTAGCAACTACTATCCTACAAAATTTACCTGCTATGTTCCACTCAATGCCTCCCAAGAAATCTGAGAGGTCCTGTTATACCCATCTTAAAGACAGGGAACCGAGGCTGGACAGACCACACAGCCCAAGGTCAGTTACAGGAGCAGCGGTGCAAGAAGGGGCTTCTCCAAACCACACGTTCCCCTCCTGGGGCCTCCATCGGGCCAAGAGACACAAATGCTGATCTTGCCCTGCACACCCAGTGGGGCTCAGTCATTACAGGTAGAGCCAGCAAAGGAAAACAGGTGATGGGAACACTTCCTTTCTCAAAGCAGCCATGGGTGGCTGTAAAGGCAAATTATCCCACGTAAGTGATGCCCCTTGAGTTTGTGAGCAGCATAAATGGAGGGAGGGAGGGAGGGAAGGATGGATGGATTATAGGGGAGAATCAGAAAACAGGAGAAAGAAACAAGTGGAAGAAAATGAACCAAAACCACATACCAACGTATGCTTTACATACATATATATGGGCATTCGAAGACATGTGGTTTCTTTCACTAAGTACCTCTCTAAGAGCTACCAATGTGAGATGTTTTAGCACTAAAACTCATCTTGCTCAAAAGTCAATCAGAAATTAGGAGGGCTAGGTGCAGCAGCTCACGCCTATAATCCCAGCACTTTCAGAGGCTAAGGCAAGAGGATCACTTGAGCCCAGGAGTTTGAGACCAGCCTGGACAACATAGTGAGACTCTGTCTTTACCAAAAAATAAAAAAATTAGCCAGGCATGGTGGTGTGTGTCTGTAGTCCCAGTGACTCAGGAGACTAAGGCGAGAGGATACACTTGTGGAGTATGAGGCTGCAGTGAGCTATGATCACGCTACTGCACTCCAGCCTGGGCAACAGAGCAGGAAGGAGGAAGAGGAGGAGAGGGGAGGGGAGGGGAGGGGAGGATGAAGGAAGGAAGGAAGGAATCCACAAACTATGCAAATTCCCCTTTCACTTAGGAAGTCTTATGAACTTGCACAAGTGCTCTGTGGGAATGGCAGCAGCCAGAAATAGCATTTGTTTCAGGAATACTCAGTCATCCCGAATCAAGCACAACAAGATCATTGACCTAAATATTCAATGAACCCACCTAGAGACCTGCTGTCCACCATCACACTGGTCGGAAGTTGTACACAGCGGCAGCACTTGGCCATTCTGGATTAAAATCATGACCTGCCTTTAGATGGTGCTTCTGGGAGGCACCTTTTCACAGATGTCAAAGGCTAGTTTTTCTGGTGTAATCCTTCCCCTGCCCCATTTGAACATTATTGGTAATCTAGCTAAAGAAAGAGGAAATACATTATCATGAAAGGCTGAACTTCATACTAAGCCAGGAAGAAACATCATTGACCTAAATACTGAATTAATGAACAAGAAATTTATCAATTGGCAAATATCAATAAGGTACAATCAGATCATAAAAGCTTTTATGCAACCCAGTAAAAAGGAAGGAAGAACAATTCTGAAAAAGAATGTAATCTTTGGTTCACACTCAACAGATTACTCCACTCCCTGAGTTTCCCTCTTGTCATCTCTAAACATTTGCTCAAAGAAATTTGAATTTTGAAATCATAAAAGCAAAAATAAAATAAATAGCCAATTCCATGACCATAAAATATTCAAATAGATGCATCTCATTTCAAGTGTTTTCACCATCGTCCCTAGTGGCCATTCATTAGCAGATTCCATTTTAATGCTAAAAAAGAAAAAAAAAAAGGATTTCATAGAATTAACTCATTAAGATAAACCAGGAGCTTCAAAAAGAAAACCCTAACATTCTCTGTCAAGCAAAATACTATGGAAGCATGGAAGAAAAGCAAGGGTACCTACTGAAGGTGTCTGATTATTTAGAATTTAGGAATTTTCAACTGTCTTGGTTGGGAAAAAATGGACTTTGGACAGTGAAATTTCTTTTCTGAATACTAAGTAAATAAATGAAAAACAAAAAGAAATGGAACCAGACATTGGAGATCTAACATGTTTTCAACCACTATCTGGCCATTGTATGCTTCTTTCTTTTTCTTTCTCTCTCTCTCTTTCTTTCTTTCTTTTGAGATAGGGTTTTGCTCTGTTGCCCAGGCTGAAGTGCAGTGGTGTGATCACAGCCTCCAATTCCTCGGCTCAAGTGATCCTTCCGCCTCAGCCTGGCATTACAAGCCTAAGCCACTGCACCCAGCCCTATTGTATCCTTTTCTCTTCTTTACCATTATCCATCTATCCAAACTACCACTACTGTTAAAGCAGGTTTCTCAACCTGGGCATGACATACACGTTGGGCTGGACAAATCCTTGTGATGAGGCTGTCCTGTGGACTGTAGGCAGTCTAACAGCATCCCTGGTCTCTCCCCACTAGATGCTAGGAGCACCTCCCACCTCCCACTTGTGACAACCAAAAATGTCTCCAGACATTGTCAAATGGCCTCTGGGGCACAAAGTCACCCCCAGGTGACAGCCACTGCTATAAAGCATCCAGACCTATAAAATCATCCCCTATATGATCGCTCAGTGTCTCACATCCAGGCTGCAGCCCACACTCTGAAACCCAGGCTGCCACCCCACACACGCCTGCCCATGAGCACAGCATGGATGGGGCAGGGCAGTGGGTCAGGGAAACCCATCCCTGCTCATGGAAAAGCAACCGCATGTCCACGTCCTACCAGTGATGAGCCAAAAGTGTCATCCCCGAGTCTCACAAACATCATCATTACAGAACGAAAGGACTGACACTGAATTCCGCTCTGTCCCAGCCATCAAAAGAATGGTGAAATCTCACACTTAGGCCTTGACACTGGGCTTCTGAAGATCATTAAAAGGAAGAACATTTTCAAAGCAGAGCTTTTCCACAGAAACCAGGTCATTTTTATTCTCCACAATTCAATTCACCAGCTTAAAAACCAGACCCACGGCACATGGATTCAGGCCTTTCTGAGCCGGGGCCGCGAGGCCGTGCACGTCCGTCCCGCCGGACCCTGCAGCGCGGCGTGACTCCACAGCAGAAACGTTTTAACTGGAAATGATTTGTGACAGCTCATAAACAGCTCTGAATACAAACCACTGTCAAAGGAAGTATTAACAAATTTGCACTTCTCAGGTTCCCACATAGGCAATTTTCTCATCACTCTGACAACAGAAATGTTTAAGGAAAAGACAACAGACAGTTCTGAGTTCTTTGGGCAATATTTTCCAAATAAGTGCACCAAATTCCGCCAAACGGCAACTTCGCTCCAACAACACGGGTTTCCTTCCCTGGCACACACACCTGCCCCACTGGGCACCGACGTGCCTGGGCTCCCTCCATTCACCTAACCCCTGCTTTTGACGCCTTCCTTAGGAAAGAGAGGCTCTCTCTTCCACGCCAGCAGACACACCAGCTTACCAGGGCTCTCATTTTCAAAGGGCTCTCTATGGAAACATCCATGGGGTGCCAGATTGCTGGATGCTGGTGGGGTCGATCTGTAACCTGACCCAAGTACTCAGCACTGTTCACACCAGTCCTACACACCTGCTGGCATTCCTGGGATTTAAACCCAGCTGCCCTAATAAAATACTGATCCCAAAGCAAGAAGTCCTCAGAATGTCTTAAAACTGTCCTAACTCAGTATTTCCCAAACTTTAAGGTGCACAAGAATCCCCTTGGATCTTGTTAAAAGGCAGATTTTGATGGGGGGATGGGGTCCTAGGCTGAGGCTGAGACCACATTCCTAACCTGTGCCCATGCAGCTGATCTGTGACCCCAGGAGGGTGACTCAGAGACAGAGCCAAGAAAGGGATCCTATTTTAAAAGAAGAGCCATTTCTACTCCCAACATGGAGAGGACTCACCTCAAACGGCAGGAGGATGCTTTTAGATTCACCCAAGCCTCCCCCCACGTCCAGGGCAGTGTGTGATCTGAGTCCTGCCAACATATATAATCACTGTCTCATTTTCCCTAGAATAATCAGGCAGCAAAACCTTGTGCACACACAGCACCAGTTCCCCCAGGGAATCAAAGTGCTTTACATCGCGTCTTTCTTGGAAAGAAACTTAGTTTGATTTCTGGACAACAATTAACACATAATATACTAAATAAGTGATACATCATTTTCTAAAAGGGTAGCAAGCACGAAAGTTAGGCAGAAACAAGATCATGATGAACAAGAGTGATAAAAGTCAGGCCAAAATAACACCAATGCTGATGACAAATTGTCTCCTCACAATAAAAGCAATGATCAAAGCCATCCCTTCCCCAGCCATCCTCATCCTGATAAAATGGAATTCCAGTGCTCAGCAGAAATTCAAACACACCGCATCTCCCTCGGCCAGCTCCCCACCTCGGTGCATCCTCTGGTTCCTGCTCCACTCCAAGCACCCCACAGCCCTGGCCTGGGGAGCCGTCCCTAGGGCCTCAACGCTGCAACAGCCCCTATGGCACCCTGCCTCTCCCCTGGGCCTCCACCGTGATCTATTCCCCAGAGACCCTGACCCTCTGGAAACCTACGCCCAGACACTGCTCTGCTCCAAACCTGGAAGGGCTCCCATTCCACCTGGACCCTGGGCCCTATGGGAAATCACACACACCCACACATACGTTCACACATGCCTGTATGTGCACATGCATGCACATGTGCCCTCTGCACCCCTTGCTCCTCTCCAGCCATGTGGCCTTGACCACTCCAGGCAACCTCTTACCCACAGCCTTTGCACAGAGTTGCCTCAGCCTAGAATCTTCCCCAGTACCCATATGGTCACTCCCTGCTCTAATGCTACCTTCTCAGACCCCCATACATCAAACCCCACTCTTTGTTGAGAGTGGAGCCTTTCCATTGTCTGCCTCTGCCTCTCCCAGCACAGACCCTAGGCCGGGAGGAGCTCCCACTGTGTATCCGACAGCACCTGCTGGGTGTGGAGCATTCCGGGGGGGCCGGGCATCTGTCTGCAGCCCCTGTGCCCAGCACACAGCAGGGCTCTGGAAGTACCTGCTGAACCCAGACACCCTGGCTGTGTCTCCACCCCTTAGTCTCGAGCCCTCACAGGTTTAACCATTTGTTCATATTTCATATTTTCTACTATCATTTCATCTGATGATTACTGTTTTAGTCTCGGTGCCCTATTAAATAAGAAGAATTGGGTTTTTCTTTTATTTAACTTTTTTTGAGACAGGGTCTTGTTCTGTTGCCCAGGCTGGGGTGTAGTGGCACCATTTTGGCTCACTGCCACCTCTGCCTCCCGGGCTCAAGCGATTCTCATGCCTCACCCTCCTAAGTTGCTGGGACCACAGCCAAGTGCCACTAAGCCCAGCTTATTTTGGGGGGTTTTGTAAAGACAAGAGTTTCCCTACGTTTCCCAGTCTAGTCTCGAACTCTTGGGCTCAAATGATCCTCCTGCCTCAGCCTCCCAAAGTGCTGGGATGACAGGAGTGGGCCATCACACCCAATGTGTTCTTTTACATGTTTAATTTGTTGAACACAGGTGGACATTTTTGTTTCTTGAGGCTCACTCTAGGTCAGAGTAAGGACTCAGCCAATTCCGTAACCGCCATGAATGGAAAGATGCCGCTGGACTTCCTGGCAGAAGCATGGAGGGTCGCTGGCACTGTAGGTCCAGCTATGCCCATGGTCAGCTGAGCGACCTTGAAGAGGCGGGATTCTCTCTGTCTGCACCAGCCCTGCTCAGCTGGGCCGGATAAACTCCTCCAACCCCTACACCGCCCAGTCTCCAGACTGTGGCCCAGTGCAAACAGACACTGTCACTGCTGCTGAAAACACTCCAATGGCTCCCCAAGGCCTGTAAGATCCGACCCAGTCTCAGAAAAGAAAACCCTGAGTCCACCTGGGGACCCTCACTCCTCACCCCATCAGCTCTGGGCCCGAAAAGCTCCCTGCCTCCCCTGGGCCTCAGGCTGTGCCCTCCACCCAGACAGGCTCTTTTGCCTTCAGGGCGCGACACCGCCTGTCCGTGTTCAGCCCTCAGCTCCATCACCTGCCTCCAGAAATCCCTGGGCTTCCCCTTGGTGGAATCTTGCCAGGGCTTATGCGTCTCTGCCACAGGCCTCCCCTCCAGCACTCTCTCCCAGCAGCAGGTCTGCATTGACTCATCTGAGTCCTGGATTCCTGGGATACCCCATGTCGCAGCAGGCCCCCAAGCACAGGGCCTTCTGCGGCCTCAGCTCTAGGGTTGGGCACACACTGGGCACTCAGTGAGTACCGGCCTGGAGGGCAGATGAGCAGGCGAGGGGGGCGCCACCATCCTGCCATGAGATTTGTTATCAAAAACTCACCCGGCAGTGTCCTGTTCAGTGACACCTGAGGGCCAAAAGGTGAGTACAACCTGTGCCAGAGATGCTCCGATACCCAGAACCTAAGCTTACTTCTAATGAAAAGAAATAAAACATGGCAGGTTCTGATCATTGTGCCTTTAAGAGAATATCAAAAAAATTATTCCGAATTCCACTTTCTCTTTTCTCTGAATGCATTCCTTCCTCCCCCCACCTCATTTGCAGAACTCGAAGGGTAACACATACTGTACCTCCCACTAGGAATCAACCCCATTAGCACCATGTGTCATAATCAATCCAAAAAGGGGCCCTGCCCACGAGTACTAAATCAGCCTGAGAGCTCTTGGCCATCCTAACGCTGCTCATTTACCCTGCAGGTTTTGGAGTTCCTTCAAGCAGAAGTGTGGAAAAGGGAAAAAGACTTTTAAAATATTACTGTTCCTAGATGTATATCATGCTTCTTAAAAAAGAGTAAGCAACACTCTTCAGTCAACAGCCTGAACACATTCATGCTGAGAGCGGTGGCGCCCAGCAAATGCGTCCAGCTTCCCCACCACAGCCAATCACAGCGAGGCTCCGGGCGAGGGTCCTGGTCTCCAGCCTCACACCCCCCACCCCATGTCTGATACTCCTCCTCACCTCCCACCTTCTCCTGTCACCTTCTCGGGTCCTGACGACACACCCAGGCTGAAAGTGGCCACCGCCACCACCACCAGGCTCCTCGGAGACTGGGGCCCAGGCAATGTGATCACACATTTGTATCTGCAGAATATCACTGGCACTTGGGAGCAGGAGCAGTTACAGGGTGCCCAGAGTAAAGCAGGCCTGCACCCTGGACCCCCGGTGCCCCAGTTTCCACGCAAGCACTCACCTGTCTCATGCCATCTGCTCACAGAAGCCTCATGGTGCAGCTAGTGGTTTGGAAAACCAGCAAAACAACAAGACACAAAGAGAAGCAAAGCCTAACGAGACTACAAGGACACTATTCTAGGACAGTGCAACACTGCTCTGCAGAAGGGCTCAGAGCCAGACATCCCTGCGCAGAAACAGCTGTGGATGTGGAGGGCCAATGGCAAGTGAGGCTGGTTCTGCCTGTCACATGAAATGAGGCCTTGACCTCACAGAAGCAAAAGAGCATCTTCATTCCTCTCACTGGCAGGACCCCTTGTCATCCATCACATCTGCAGCAGTCCCACTATGCCCAATATGGTGGGGGGCACCACCAAGTTCCCAGGGTGCAGCTGCAGCACGAACCTCGTCATCAGTCTGTAACTGTAATAACATTAAGCAATTGGAAGTTCATCATTTGTGCATCAAAGGCTGCCTGAGGTCAGTCACCTGGTCAGACGTGGGGCTGTGGCCCGCCCTGGGTCTCCGCACCTAGCGGTACAACTGGCCAAGTATGCACAATGAATAACTGTGGAAGGCCAGGCACAGTGGCTCACACCTGTAATCCCAGCACTTTGGGAGGACGAGGTGGGCGGATCACCTGAGCTCAGGAGTTCGAGACCAGCCTGACCAACATGATAAAACCCCGTCTCTACTAAAAATACAAAAATTAGCTGGGTGTGGTGATGGGCGCCTATAATCCTAGCTACTCCATCCGGAGGCTGAGGCAGGAGAATTGCTTGACCCCAAGAGGTGGAGGTTGCAGTGAGCCGAGATTGCACTATTGCACTCCAGCCTGGGCAACAAGAGCAAAACTCCATCTCAAACAAACAAACAAACAAAAACCAATGAAGCTGGCAAGAGATACATTCTAATACAAGGAGACATTCCAATACACACTGTTACTCCTTGGAGAACCCAAGTCCCCTCCAAACAATCATATATCTATAGAACCATACAAATAACATTCTTTTCAGTTTGCTTCTTTTAGTCATGAAGGTTGAGTTTCCATATCCATGACTAACTTGTTTTGAAGACCAAGGAGAAAAGCACCACAGCCTCCTCAATAATGGGCCAAAAGTTAGGAACTCTGCATTTGGGATAAGTAATTTTTCTTCAAGATATCATCTCCTTAAAATGTAAATAGAGGCTTCATTGAAGCTGTAGATTTCTTTGGGCAGTATGGTCATCTGAACCATACAGTACTTCTTCCAAGTACTTTCCATTTGTTTGTCAGTCCTCTTCAATTTCTTTTCATCGATGCTTTGTAGTTTTCCTTGTAGAGGTCTTTCACCTCCTTGGTAAAGTTTATCCCTAGGTATTTTAATTTTTTTGTAGCTACTGCAAATGGAATTGTCATCTTGATTTCTTTTTCACCTAGTTGTTTGTCTATAGAAACAATATTTATTTTTGTATGGTGATTTTGTATCCTGCAACTTTACTGAATTCATTTACCAGTTCTAAGAGTTTTTTGGTAGAGTCTTCAGGTTTTTCTCTATATAAGATCATGCCATTTGCAAACAGGGATAATCTGACTTACTCCTTTCAAATTTGGATGCCCTTTCTTTCTTCCTCTTGCCTGACTGCTCTGGCTATGACTTCCAGTACATGTTGAATAGGAGTGGTGAGAGTGGGCATTCTTTTCTTGTTCCAGTTCTTAAAGGAAAAGCATTCAGCTTGTCCCCATTTAGTATGATGTCAGCTATGGTTTTGTCATTTATGGCCTTATTGTGTTGAGGTACATTCCTTCTATACCTAGTTTATTGGGAGTTTTTATCATGAATGGGTGCTAAAGGTTATCGAATGTTTTTTCTGCATCTATTGAGATGTTCATGTGGTTTTCGTCCTTCATTCTGCTGATGTGATTTATCACATTTCTTGATTTATATATACTGAACCATCTTTGCATCCCTGGGATGAATCCCATTCAATCATCATGTACTAGCTTTTTGATGTGTTGCTGGATTGGGTTTGTTATTATTTTGTGCAGGATTTTTGCATCTATGTTCATCAAGAATATTGACCTGTGGTTTTATTTGTTGTGTTCTTATTTGCTTTTGGTATCAGGGTCATGCTGGCCTTGTAGAATAAGTCAGGAAGAATTATCTCTGATACAATTTATTTGGAATAGTTTGAGAAGAACTGGTATTAATTCTTCTTTAAAGGTTTGGTAGAATTCAGCAATGAAGCCATCCAGTCCTAGGCCTTTCTGCTGTGACAGATTTTTATTACTGATTCAACTTCATTACTTGTTAGTCTGCCCAGGTTTTCTTTTTCTTCTTGGCTCAATCTTGGTAGGCTGCATGTGTCCAGGAATTCAGCCATTTCCTCTAGGTTTTTTACTTTAGTGGCATGTAGTTATTCATAATATTCCTTAATGATCCTTTATATTTCTCTGGTATCCATTGTGATGTTTCACTTTTCCATTTCTGATTTTATTTATTTGGGTATTTTTCTCTTTTTTTCTTAGTCTAGTTAATGGTTTGTTAATGCTGTTATCTCTTCAAAAATCCAAATTTTTGTTTCATTGATCTTTGTATTTTTTTGTCTCAATTTTGTGTATCTCTGCTCTTATCTTTACTTATTTCCTTCTATTAAGCACCAAAATACCAATGACATTCTTCACAGAAATAGAAAAAAAAAGCCAAAGTTTCATATGGAATCACAAAATAGCCAAAGCAATCCTGAGCAAAAAGAACAAAACTGGAGGTGTCACACTACCAGACCTCAAAATATACAACAAAGCTGTAATAACCAAAACAGCATGATACTGGCATAAAAACAGACACATAGACCAATGGAACAGAATAGAGAGAACAGATATTAATCCACATATACACAGCCAACTGATTTCTGACAGAGACCAAGAACACTCTTAAGGACATTCTCTTCAATAAATGGTGCTGGGCACGTTTACCTATGTAACAAACCAGCACTTCCTGCACATGTACCCCTGAACATAAAATAAATAAATAAATAAATAAATAAATAAATAAATAAATAAAGCTGGGAAAACTATATGCATATGCAGAAAAATAAAACTAGGCCCCTACCTCTCACCGTACACAAAAATCAACTCAAAATGAATCAAAAACCTAAATGTAAGACACTAAACTCTAAAACCATTAGAAGAAAACAGAGGGAAATGCTTCAAGACATTGGTCCAGGGAAAAAATTTATAAATAAGACTCCAAAAGCATGGGCAACAAAAGCAAAAATAATCAATTTTTTAGGTCGATTATATTAAAAATTAATCAATTTTTAGGTCGATTATATCGACCTAAAAGCTTCTGCACAGCAAGGGAAGCAATCAACAGAGTAAAAACATGATCTACAGAATTGGAGGACATATCTGCAGACAATGCATCTGATGGAGGATTAATATACAGAATATACAAGGAACTCAAACATTTCAACAGCAAAAAAAAAAAGATCTAATTTAAAAATGGGAAAATTTGAGTGCAGACATTTCTCAAAAGGAGACATATAAATGGTTAACAAATATTAATGTATGAAAAAATGTGCAGCATCACTAATTATCAGAGAAATACAAATCAAAACCACAATGAGGTACCATCTCATCCCAGTTAGGATGGCTACTATCAAAAAGACAAGAAATAAATGCTGGTGTGGATGCAGAGAAAGGGAACCGTTACACGCTGTTGGTGGGAATGTAAGCTAGTAGAGTCACTATAGAACAGTATGGAAGTTCCTCTAAAAACTACAACTAGAACTCCCATATGATCCAGCAGTCCTGCTACTCGGCATTTACCCAAAGGAAAGGAAATCAGGATATGGAAGAGACACCTGCACCTCCATGTTTACTGCAGCACTATTCACAATAGCCAAGATACAGAATCAACCTAGATGATCCACAACAGAGGAGCAGAGAGACAAAATGTGGAATATATACACCATGGAGTACCATTCAGCCACACAAAATGAAAAGCCATCATTTGCAGCAACATAGAGGGAACTAGAGGGTATTATGTTAAGAGAAATAAGCCAGGAACAGAAAGTTAAACACCACAGGTTCTCACTCACGTGTGGATGCTGTAAAAAGTTGATCTCATAGAAGTAAAAAGTAGAAAAGAGAATACTAGAAGTTGGGAAGGGTTGTAGGGAAAGGGGGATAGGGAGAGAGTTGTTAAGGTATGCAAAATTACAGCTAGATAGGAGTTCTAGTGTTCTATACCACTGTATGATGATTATAAGTAACAGTAACATAATATACAGTTTCAATTAGCTAGGAGGATACTGAATGTTCCCAACACAAAGAAATGACAAATGTTTGAGATGATGGATATGCTAATTACCCTGATCTGATCACAACACATATGTATCAAAACATCACTATGTACCCCATAAATACATAATTATTATGTGTCCATTTTTAAAATAAAATACTTCAAAAATGTAAATAACCGCAAGCAGTTAACACTTAAAAACACTAAGAGCTATTAACATCTTGGCGTAAAGTAGCTTAGCAGTTAAACTTACAAACCTACTAGCAGGCCAGTGGTTCATTCCACAGTTGCTACATCACATCTTACGGGGTGGTCGCTGGGCCGACACCAGCCAATAACCCACACAGGCACAGAAACAGAAAGCTCTGCCAGGGCAAAAGAGGACACTGGGCATCCAGAGGTGACACTGGACCCTCGGCGCCGAGGGGAAGTATGATGTGGAAATAAGGTAGTTTTTCTTCTGTCAGACATTTTACAATGTCTTACAATCACATCTTTAAAAAGTGGGGCTATGGCTGGGCGCGGTGGCTCGCGCCTGTAGTCCCAGCACTTTGGGAGGCCGAGGCAGGCGGATCACGAGGTCAGGAGTTCAAAACCAGCCTGACCAACATGGAGAAACACTGTCTGTACTAAAAAAATATCAAAATTAGCCAGGCGTGGTGGCACACGCCTGTAATCCCAGCTACTCAGGAGGCTGAGGCAGTAGAATCACTTGATCCTGGGAGGTGGAGGTTGCAGTGAGCCGAGATCGTGCCATTGTACTCCAGCCTGGGCGAGAGAGGGAGACTCTGTCTTAAAAAAAAAAAAAAAGGGGGGGGGGGGCGGTGCTGTGTGCAGTTGGACAGGTTTTCTGAACCACTGGGTCACACTGAACAATAAATCTCAACTGGACGTCATGAATAAAGGCTCCAGAGTGAGCGGGTTCTCCAGCAAATCCCGTGGCCTGTGAAAATTGTGGCAGAAATCAGGGGAAGCTCAGATCCAGTTCTTATGCACAGGTGTTTACAGTAGCAACCATGGAGCGCCATCAGCAAGAACACGGTGACTGGAGATTCAAGACAAGCACACCGCCAGACACAAACTCTGCAGACCTTGTGCATGCGTGGAGGGTGCTGCCAGGTCTGGGCCACTCACTAAGACCACCTTCATTCACACGACAAGTGGAACATGGCTGAAAATGGGCGGCCGTCAACTGGACCCACTAGCATGCTCTCTACTACAGAGTTTGAAAATTTTACCTTGATAAAAAGTTAAAAATAAAATTATTTAAAGAACAAAGAATAAAATGCAGTGGTTAGATGCAACATGGCATCCTGGACTGGACCTGGGAACAGAAGAAGGACATTAGTTGGTAGAAGAACTAGTGAAATTCAAGTCAAGTCTATGGTTTTCATTAGCAGTTTTCTACCAACGTTAATTTCTTAGTTGTGATACGCGTGCCATGATTACATATGATGTTAATGCCTTTACAGGAAGCAGGGCATATAGGAACTCTGCACAATCTTCGTAAGTCTTCTGAAAATCTACAATTATTTCAAAACAAAGCTTTTTATAAAAAAGCGGTGGCTTAGTGACAGAAAGGGGAGGCATACAGAGTTTAAAATCCTGCCATTGCCCTAAAAACAGAACCTGTAATTCTTACTACCTCCTGGCACCTAAGAAGCAAGCCTGGTTGGAATTTAAAAGATTGTCTGGTGAGAATGGATATGTTTCTAATCATGATATGTAGAGGTCTAGACTTTACCCAAGGTCTTTTTTGTCCTTAGCCCACCATCACTGTGTCTGTGTGCAGTGAATACTCATGTTCTATTAGGAAATTTTTTTAAAAAACCTTGTAGATAAAAAGACATTACAGATTTTCAGGAACAAAATTAACCTAGTTTATAAAGATCTCCTGTTATTGATCATGATCTACCTGCAGGGCTGTTTGTCTAACCCTGAGGTTATGAAGCACAAATGTTCTCCTTTCTAGTGTAACTAATGGAAAATCAGGTGTGCAGACCTGGTCTGCTAAATGTCACAACAGGAGAAGACAGCCTCTGACATGGCACACTCCACAGTTGATCTCTGGAGGCCAATTTTCCAAGACACTGACAAAACGGGATTCTAAGCCCATGGATCACATTTCCTTACAGACTCCTGCCCACTCCAATACCGACTGCAGCCGTAACAGCTGGCTAGCCACCCCTTAGGGGCTGTGGTATCTGCATTTTATACGGCACTGACCTCGGTGTGTGTACACCCTTCAATAGCTGGAGAGCCAGCACGCCATAAATCACTCTCCCTCTCCTCATCGTCAGTCAAGCACTTTATAGAAACCTGACCACAGATTTCTGTGAGTGATTTAGACAAGTGGCATGTGGTAACACGACGGTGTTGCTGTCTATCCCAAACTCAGGACTGCAGAAATGCACCAGAATGCACATCACCAGGCGCCAGGGCAGCGAGATCCCCAGGGCTGCGCAGGGACCCCAAGGGCACAGTGCAGTCTCAGCATGGGCAAAAGCAGGCAGAGCCTGAGGTCAGTGATGGCCGCAGAACACCCAAACCTCTGGAGGCTGCAATTAGCTCTTCAGTGAATGCTTTGTGGTGACTTCAGGCGATACAGGTTATCTGAATTTATCATTGTTCGCACACTTTAATTAGCCTCTAAAAATACAGGGACCCAACCTTCATGCCAATCTTTGTTCACACATTGAATCCATTTTTAACAATGCATTTTTAATTTGCTCTTGAGCATCTACTTATACATCTGTCAGTGCCTGCCTTGTAATTCCAGGCAGATACTGGCTCTTTAGAAAGGAGTAATAATAGCTGCAGTACTCTGAGCCCCGAGTGATGCTCTGTGCAAGACACAGGCTCAGCACTTTGCACACTGTTCCCCTTGGTCTCCACCAGGCCAAAAGCAAAAGTCAACAACCTGAGACAAGAAAACCAAGAGGAAGAGAGGCTGGAGAACAGCCGGCATGCACACCAGGTGGCAGAGCTACAAGGGCCCTGCCCCTCACCTGCAGGCCACCAGCTGCCATTCTGGGCTGGGTGATGTGGGAAACTCCAATTGCCTCTACCCCCTTGACACAGAAATGATCATGCTGTCTGCTCTGGTTCCCTCCACTGGAGAAACCTTGCTTTCCACATGTCTTAGGGATACATGGGCCATAGTGAGACGGACAGAGAGCCAGGGTCAAAGATGTGGGCCTGAGAGCTGGCCCTGAGCCTTTTGACTTGGGCTGACCTGGGCACAGCACTTAATCTACCCGATCCTCAATTTCACATATGAAAAGTGATGATGCCAATAATGCCAATGCCCCATATCATAGCAATTGGCAAAGTCCTGTATGAAGATTAATTAGGTGTGGTAGTATTTCCTGCTAGAATAAACTCAGCAAAAACTTCAGGCAGGCCTCCAAAATTGATATCACTTGAATCCAACGCAAGACTAAACACGGCTGCCCTCACGTGCCTGTCTCACCTCGTTTCCCCATTATTTCTGATACTGAATAAGCTCTCAAGAACAGAGGGGCTGGGATGAAGTCACATGTGCATCCATACAGCCCAGGTACACATGGGTCCTGCAGACTCAGGATGACTCCTGCCCAGGAGCTCCACATGGAATGGTCACCCCTGAGGTTTCTCCACATTTTCCCTCGTGACGCTGACTCAGGCACAGCTCCCACTTAGGGGAACCCATGTCCCCCATCAAACAGAGGGTGCAGTCGACCATAATAAGGCAGATGACTCTGCTCCCCCGGAACCTCATGTGCAGAGGAAGCAGTGCCCCACGGAACTGCAGGGGCCACAGATGGACCAGATGATTCTGTGCTCTTGCTTGTGTCTCCCACAGTACTAACAAAATTGCTAATGAGGCATATGATGCATGCTTTCTAAACATTTATTAAATTTAACTTTAAAATGAACACTCCCACCTGTCCATGAAGACAGCAAATCTCAACCATGAGGTCAATCCACAAGCTCTGCCAAAAGCTCAAATTCCACACAGAACATTCAGAAGTAAGACCTGCCGTGGATGTGGATGTGGATGTGCCTGTGACAGAGTGTGTCTTGGGGGAAGAGGGAAGGAGAGGCCTAAGCTTTTGATGGCAACACCTGCAGATGTAAACGTAAATGACTACAATATTAACCACAATACAGCCCACATGGGTCAATAAAGATGTTTAAAGATTTCAAGGATTCATTCGTAATTATAATAACAAAAAGAAAGGCATAGGTAGGGAACAGAGAAAACCTGGGGCCTTTACCCTAACATGTTATGTTTATGTTTGGCAATTAACTTTAATAACTGACAGATCAATAGGAAGGTTGATGGTGGAGGGTGGGCAGGATGAATGGATGTGCAGATGAATGAGCAGATCAGTGGGTGGATGTTAAGACAGATGGGTGGATGAATGGATGGGTAGGTAGGTGGATTAGTGGGTTGGATGCATGGATGACTGGGTACATGAATGGAGGAACAGATGGGTGGGTGGGTAGATGGATGGATAGAGGAATGAATGGGTGAGTGGACAGGGGGTAGATGGATTAATGGATGGGTAGGTAGATGAATGGATGGTGGATGGGTGAGTGGATTAATGGATGGATAGAGGAATGAATGGGTGGGTGGGTGGGTGGATGAATGGGTGGGTGGGTGCATGGTGGATAGATGGATGGGTGGATGAGTAGGTGGTGGTTGGGGCGATGATGGATGGATGGAGGAATGGGTGGATGGGTATATGGATGGATGGGTAAATGGATAGATGGATGTGTGGATGCATGAGTGGGTGGGTGGGTGGGTGGATGGATGGATGGGTGGGTGGGTAGGTACATGGATGGATGGAGAGATGAATGAGTGGGTGGATGGGTGGATGTGTGGGTGGGTGAGTGCATGGTGGATAGACAGATGGGTAGGTGGTGGCTGTGGAGATGATAGATGGATGGAGGAATAGGTGGATGGGTAGACGGATGGATGGGTAAATTGATCGATGGATGTGCGGGGGTGCATGGGTGGGTGGGTGGCTGGGTGGGTGGATGGATGGATGGATGGGTGGGTGGATGGATAGAGGAATGGGTGGGTAGGTGCATGGATGGATGGACAGATGAATGAGTGGGTGAATGGATAGAGGAACGGGTGGGTAGGTGCATGGATATATAGGAAGGATAGACGAACCAGTGGGTGGCTGGGTGGGTGTACAGGTGGCTAGGTGGATGGATAGGTGGGTGGGTGGATGGGTGGATGCTGATATAAAGTTTCACGTGCTGTTCCCATATTTTGTCTCAATCCTCCTCATAGGTTGAGAGATATTCCATGTCCACTCTACAGAAGTTAGTGATGTTCCCAAGGCTAAGAGCTGGAAGTGGAAGAGGCCGGGGACAGCTCAGCCACTTGGCTCTCACCTCCAAGGGGCCCTGCCTCCCACACCATGCTGCCCATGGAAAGGTGGCCTACTCCCTTGGAAAGTCCAGCTGTAAAACACTCTCAAAGAAAACACGGCCTGACTGGAAAACTAAGATCAGCTGGAGTCAGACATAAAGCCTTTAAGTGCTTCCAGCATAAAAAACAGCCCCAAGACACTCAGCTGCTGCAGAACTGAGAGATGTGGAAATGAAGGCACAGGGGCAGAGCAGGCGCCAGGCGCAGAGCAGGCCGGCAAGGAGAAGAGCACCCAGCCCGGGAAAGCTCCTGCCAGCACAGATGGATGGGTGGATTGGTAGGTGGACAAGCCCACTGTGTAACAGCTGAAACCCAGGTTGAATAGCTGGGGTCAGAGCTGCGTGAAAGGCCAAAGCTGTTGGATAAGATTTAAATAAACTACTTCAAAACTACTTTTATTAGAGTTAAGTAAAACAGTACATCTAATGGGTACAATGTACCCTATTGACGTGATGGTTACACTAAAAGCCAAGACTTCACCACAAGGCAGTATATCCATATAACAAAACTGCACTTGTACCCCATGAATCTATTTTTTTAATTTTTTAATTAAAAAATAACAATGCAGAGTGGCTTTCAAAAAAAAATACCACGTTTGCATTTAGTTCTTATTTCTTTTCCTACATACTATACAGACTACATGGGATTTTAAAGGGTAAAATATTACCAACCTCTTTACTATTTTTCTAAAAATCCATCATTAGTAAGTGCGTGAAGGTGGTTTTTCCATATCAAAGTGAAGTCCATGAAGTCCATGAAGCTCTTGCCTGCCTTACCTTAGTCAGATTCCACTAATCACCCGATCAACCAGCCACAGGTCCAGGCCTGAAACCAAAGTACCAGCAGGAATTAAACAACCTCTTCAAAGAGCTTCCTAAAATCTTAACCCTTAATTGGAAAATGCAGATGATCAAATCAAGCACTGGGGTGACCGGGTAAAACCTGAAATACTGGAATCCTAAACAAAATTATTTTGACGAATTTCCTGCAGACATGAAAACAAGGGATTCCAGTAGGTCAACAAGTCAGAAGCACTTCCTTGGTTTAATGAAGCTCTGTTACTTTCTCTTTTTCCTAGAACCCCAATCTTTTGTTACTGTTCTCAGATGATGTCTGTGTTTGTGGCTCGCTTCACATCCCTCTGGAGGGTTCATAAAGATAGGCCACGAAGCCCCATGCTTGCAGACACACACCCCAACGGACACTGGCCTCGCGTGATGACGTGTGTGAGAAACCCACCCCAGTGTGATCTCAGCAGTACATAAGGGTCTGTATGTCGTGAACCCCACGACATTTATTTTTAATCACAGTAAAAGATGTTAGATGCATGAGACAACATGACAGTCATCTTTGCAATCCCGGTCTCCAGCAGGAGTAATTATGGCGCAGGACCCATTTCACGCCATGTCCTCGTGAAAGCAGGATCCAGGATGTTCAGTCGGGGAGGGGACCATGGGGACAGAGGAGGATTCTCTACTGACAGCAGAGCGCCCTGCAGTGGGAGGCTGGGACAGTCGCCCCTACATTGCCAGCGGTCAGTCAGGAGGAGGAGCTGGAAGGCTGACCCTGGAGTCCCAGCAATACCGGCTTTCAGCAGGAGACCCAGCCTTCACCTGCTGCTCTCTCTGCCCCTGCATCCACCCCTCAGACACGCCCTGGGTCCCACCACGCTGACTCCCACATAGCCTGGGTTTTGCTGTCTACCTCGAGGCAGGATCACTGCCCCATTTCAATCCTCAGCGTATCAAGACATTGTGTACAGAGTGATGATGAGCGGGAGACCCGCTGCAGCACCCAGGAGGCTACCTTGGAAGCCTCCAGAATGAACTTCCGCGTGTATACACACAACGAAAGCACACAGCAGGCACCAGGGCCAGCACAGAACTCGACACTGGTTTGGGTCTTTATAAACCAATGCCCTGTGGGGTGCCATGTGAGGTGTCCAACAGACACAAATAAAGCCCGCCTTGGCCTGGCGCGGTGGCTCATGCCTGTAATCCCAGCACTTCGGGAGGCCAAGGCCGGTGGATCACTTGAGGTCAGGAGTTCCAGACCAGCCTGACCAACATGGAGAAGCCCCGTCTCTACTAAAAATACAAAATTGGCCGGGTAGTGGCACATGCCTGTAATCCCAGCTAATCAGGAGGCTGAGGCAGGAGAATCGCTTGAACCCGGGAGGCAGAGATTGCAGTGAGCTGAGATTGTGCCACTGCACTCCAGCATGGGCAACAAGAGCGAAACTCCGTCTCAAAAAAAAAAAAAAAAAAAAGAAAAGAAAAGAAAAGAAAAAAAAAGCCCGCCTCAACTAGGGCCAATTCTCTCTCAGGCAAAAATTGTGACATTAGACCACAATCTGTCGTCATCCCTCCAAAGCTGCTGTCTCATTTAAATGTCCTCTCATCTGGCAGTCACTGAAGACCTACTATGTGCTAGGCGCTCTGGGGGGTACCTGGAATATCAAAGTAAACAGGGGAGTCCCTGATCACTGAGTTCCTGGTCCATGAGAACAGATGCCTGCACAGTCCATTAGAAAATAACGGTGCACACGCATACACGTGCATGCGCACGTGCACACAAGCACACACATGCACACATACACACAAGCACACACATGCACACACACGCACATGTGCACACAAGCACACGAATGCACACATGCACACTACAGCCAAACTCTGACGATGCACAGGGCAGCACGGACCTCTAGCCCAGGTGCTGACGCTGTCTTGGAGCGCCTCAAGGCCGAGGGAGGCTGAAGCAGCACCTCTCAGGCCAAAGAACCCACAGGATGGCCATGGGAGAGGCGAGAAAGGGCCCAGGGGAGGCTGTGGGCATATGTGGGGGAGGCAGTGTGAAAGCCTGCTTCCGCTTCCCTGCCACCAGCTCACGGGGACACCGGGACCCCTGGGCCTGCAGCCTCAGAGCTCCTTTGGGACCAAGGGCTGAGCGTTCAGCAAGTTGACCCTGCGAGACTAGGGAAGCCTCAGGCTGCTCTGTTAGAAGGTGAATGTGTGACTCTTTCAAAGCACCCTGACCCCGCACGCGCCCATCTCCATCACCGAAGTAGGTCTGGAGTCGGGTCTTTCAGAATGCTGGCCTAGTTATTCAACTAATGCGCAACGAGTTTCTATGTCCAAGGCCATCCAAAACATGGCAAAGCCAAAGAAATATGTATATACTTGGGAAATCCCTTCCTTGGCCAAACAGGAACAGGGACCCTACAACTGGCATGAGGAGAGTTGCATGGGCCAGCATGCTGCCAGGAGGTCCCCAGAAGTACCCACGGCAAACCAAACAAACAGCACAGTCAGGAACTGGGTGAAGGCTGGCTGCAGCATAAACAGCTACAGTGGCAGCCTTTGGCTCCATGGCATCTCACGGCCGGTACAGCCTGCGTGGCCCAGGCCACCATGGAGCAAATCCCACGGGCCACAGCTGGAGGTCTGCCAGCCAGCAACTTGGGGCTCCACTCTTTCCAGTCCCGCCAAGGACAGCCAGGGCATCTGCGTCTGGTCCCCAATCCACACTGTGACTGGCGCAGGCATTACAAGAAAGTGGAACAGAGCGTGAATGAGCGTAGCCCTTCTGAGCCTACTGAAGGTCTCTCCAGCCGGATGGCTGGCCCGAGCCCCCTCTGGACAACTGCTACTTTCATTTGCCCTAAGACTGTATGATCATTAATACCTGTAATTCATTCTGACTAATCAAAATTCATCCTGGTTAATTCACTAGCTAATTAGAATTTAAAAGAGTGCCACAGCCATTCAGGCAAGCTCATTTAGGAGCTATTGAAATCCTCACACAAGACGTAGGTGAAAAGGGAGAGGGAGTCTGTTTAAACTTCTAAGTGGCCCCTGCACTCCCCTTTGTTCCCTCAAATCCCTGAGCTCAGCAGGCTAATCTCATTGGATTAGCTGCATTAACATTTCCAGTATCCTCTCCCTAACACCAGGCCCCTCCAACCACAGGCTTCATGGGTCACAAATGTTCTCTCGAGTCTGCAGTTACAAGCAGCAATTTTTTTTTTTTGAGACAGTCTTGCTCTGTGGCCCAGGCTGGAGTGCAGTGGTGTGATCTCAGCTCACTGCAACCTCTGCCTCCCAGATTCAAGCAATTATCCTGCCTCAGCCTCCTGAGTAGCTGGGATTACAGGTGTGCGCCACCACGCCCAGCTAATTTTTGTTATTTTTAGTAGAGACAGGGTTTTACCATGTTGGCCAGGCTGGTCTCGAACTCCTGACCTCAGGTGATCCGCCCACCTCGGCCTCTCAAGTGCCGGGATTGCAGACGTGAGCCACCCGCCTGGCCTTACAAGCAGCAATCTTAATGTCCCCTCTCCCACCAGAACCTCAACAGGAACAGGGGCTGGGGCTGTTGAGTAGGAGCAGGAGGCATCTTAGTGAGCTCCCCGGGAACGTGACATTGTAAAATCACATTTCCACACAGAAACACAGGCGTAGTCACCACCCGGGAGAGGCTGCCTATGTGTAGGCCCCTCTCCAGGTATTGAGTCTCTCCAGGATCCTAAAAGTAACCCAGATTTGGTGCAAACCTCACAGAGATGTGAACCCAGGCTGGCAGGATTCTGCAGTCCATGCCCTCTGGCCTGCACCACACCGCCCCTCAGTTCTGTGGGTGCTGAGTCCCACATCTGCGCATTCTCCCATCTGCTCTACAAAATAACCCAGCTTATCACAGAAAGAGCACAGAGTAGATGTAGAAAGTCTTCCTTTTGTGTGAACACTGACAGCCCAAATAAAGAAGGCATCAGGTGCATCCAACAGTGCTTCAAGACACTGATCAATCATAAAATATTGCGTGGCACAGGCACCTCTAATATCCTTCCAGTTGAGCAAAAATTCTACCAACAAGAGGCAATGCATGAAGGGGACCAGCCCAACAGCAGAATGTTTTTAAGAGGGGGCTCCTTCTCGTTTCACAATAAACCACATCCAGTCATCGAGCAATCTGTCTCCAGTTCCAATACTGGAAAATAAGGAAGAGAATTCCTGGGTTCATGCTTAGATGGCTCTGTGATCTCATGCCCTCCAGACTTGGGAAAGGGAGATATTCTGGCACCTGCGTTAGTTTACAGTTCCCAATAGTTCCTGGGGTTTTAGGTGGATTTTCAGAGCAAGCTTGTGGGTAAGGATGGCTGGGAACAGCCTCACTCCACTGTCCATTTCCTTCACAATCAGCCCAAGCGCCATGACTTCACAAGGAGGCAGACACACTGACCTTAAGAACCGGGGTGGGCGTCCAGGGAGCCACCAGACTCTACCCCAGCCTCCCATTTTAGAGACGAGATCTTAACAGCATGTGACCTCAGAGAAGATGCTAAATTCCCCAGACCTCAGTTTCCTCATCTGTAAAATGGGACTGATCACTACACTTCCCAACCTCATAAATGAATTACATGGGTCAAATGAAAGAACACATGCAAACTGCTGGACAGCAACGCGTCCATGAAGGGGATTCTCCATGGGGAAACTGAGGCCAGAGGTCTTGAGTGATCACAGTGACTTGTGCAGGGCTGTCACACAATTGTATGCACTGAGGGAATGGATCTTTGGTTGCTCGGGGGTCAATGCTACTTGGAGACCGAGCTAGGAACAAGAATCCATGTTCCCTGAATGTCTTCGAACTAACTGCTTTTTCCACTGAACAGATCACCCCAGTTCCACTTGGCCCTGGGACCAGGAGTGAAATTATCACCTCTGTCTCCAACACAAGAACAAATCAGCCACCCGGCGGTCACTGTCCACAAGCCCATGAACCACAGTACCTTCCTTAGTACTAAGTATATGAACTAGAAGCTCTGGGGACTAAGAGACCATCTACGGTGGCCTCAGAGAGCCACATCCTATCAGATTACAGAAGGAAGCAGGCAGGACACCAGTGACCCTGCCAGTGCCCAGGACATGGGGTGATGCACTTAGTCCCCTGCATTTCCCTGCCCCTGCGGGCACCTGCATCATCTTATCTGACAGTCAGAGTAACCCTGCAAGCAGGCAGATGTCATGATCCCATTTTCAAGATGAGGGAGCAGGACTCGGACTGGCCAAAGGCCACAGCCCAGAACAAGAGCAAGCTGGCCTCCAGAGCCCAAGCCAGCATGCCTAGCAGGCATCCTACGAGTGGGGCATCCAGGGATAACCCAAGATCACAAAGACAGAGACACCTGCCACTTAAGTCACTGTTTCATTCTCCATTAAATATAAAACAGAACTCTACCTGCACACATTATGCCCCCAAGCATGGTCCCTTATGGAATGTTACAATCCTCATCTCTAAACTGAGATGGAACCACGCTGGTTCCAAGTAAGACTATGGAGGGCGGGAGTCCACAGTTCCAGGGACAAAGCAAAGGGGAACTAAAACGTAACCTCAGAGGAAGATGTCAACACGTCTGCAAAAGAAAATTAATTCCAACTGTGATCTGAAAGTCCGACATGGAACACCAGGTGCAGGAGACACCCCCATTCCAACAGCAGCTCAGAAACCCTCCAGACTGAGAAACACGGACCAAGCCCCACGCAGGCAACGCCAGCACCCAGAGGAAGCAGAGGGTACAGAAAGGAGTTTAAAATGTTTTTCTAGGCCAGACGTGGTGGCTCACGCCTGTAATCCTAGCACTTTGGGAGGCCAAGGAGGGTGGATCACCTGAGGTCGGGAGTTTGAGACTGGCCTGACCAACATGGAGAAACCCTACCTCTGCTAAAAATAGAAAAGTAGCCCAGGGTGGTGGTGCATGCCTGTAATCCCAGCTACTCAGGAGGTTGAGGCAGGAGAATCGTTTGAACCCGGGAGGCAGAGGTTGCAGTGTGCTGAGATCGTACCACTGCACTCCAGCCTGGGCAACAAGAGCAAAACTCTGTCTCAAAAAAAAAAAAAAAAGTTTTTCTATTGTTAGATCAAAGCAAAATGATGGTTCCAGGGGGAAAAGATGGAACAGTGCTTCTCTGTGTAACTGTTTCCACATCTAACAAGAAACTGCTCTGCACAGAACTGCCCAGCCCAGCTCGGGAGCGACGGGTGCCAGATGGAACCACTCTCTGTAGAGAGTAAACCTTGCTATCCCCATAGCAACTCCACCGCGCTTCCAAAATGCTTAAAAAGACACACATCAAATTGTTTGCCACAATTTTTCAGAAAGTGACTTTTTATTCCACACCCTTAGCAAATCTAGTTAACTGGGAATTTTCTCATTATAAAAACAGGAACACATGATCATTGTACAAAATATGGAAAAGATGAAAAGACAGAATTTTTTAAACCACCCTTAGCACTATATGCCAAGACCTCTATTTTTAATGTCCTGGTGTATTTCCTTCCAGTCTGTTCTCCCGGTGGAGGTTCAAACAGATTCCTAACGGAGGCAAGGATCAGCGCCCAGCCTGCAAGAAAAGCAACCCACCCCAGGGCTGGATGTGCACCTCCCCCAGGGGCAGGACTGCAGATGTGTCCTCAGACTGGGAGGGAAATAAAGTCGACTCGTCCAACCAAAGCTGATCGCATATGCAACGTGGCTAGTGGTCTATTACATAGGCTAAAAGCCATCAGTAGGAATGAATTGCTAGGAGTCCTCACCACTATTTAGAATGTGGGGGGTTTTTCAGGTTTTTCTCCTTCTCCCGCACTTGGTTTTCACAATCCTTGTGGATTTTAAATCCAAGGCAACAAAACTAATACCAGAATAAAAGCACAGTCAGATGCCTGGAGGGTGAGTCAGACTTCCAGGTAGCTGTCGAACATTTAGTCTTCTTTGAAAAGATGGAAAAAAGATTCACAGACCATAATTTTCTCTACTTTGAACTTTTCCTGATCCCAAGAACAGAGGAAAACAGCTTAGGAGAATCAAGGTTATGATAGAGACATCTTGTCTAAAGAGAAAGCATCTACACATGATGAATTTAATAAACTTTAATAATCTGATGATTTTTTTTTTTGAGATGGAATTTTGCTCTTGTTGCCCAGGCTGGAGTGCAATGGCACAGTCTCAGCTCACTGCAACCTCCACTTCCCGGATTTAAGCAATTCTCCTGCCTCAGCCTCCCAAGTAGCTGGGGTTACAGGAGCATGTCACCACGCCTGGCTAATTTTTTGTATCTTTAGTAGAGACGGGGTTTCTCCATGTTGGTCAGGCTGGTCTGGAACTCCCAACCTCAGGTGATCCGCTCACTTTGGCCTCCCAAAGTGCTAGGATTACAGGCATAAGCCACCGTGCCGACCTAATCTGATGATTTTTTTACGGCTTGATAAATTGATTTCTAAGCAAATAAATAACTAATTTATCCAAAATGTATTTAGCCAGCAAGTTAAATTTGGGAGGAGAGAAGGGAAGGGCAAGAGTTGGTCTGAAAAACAATTGCTTCTCCTGGTTTCTGGTAGGTAGTTTACTTAGAGGAAAACAGTAAAATAAGAATGTAATGTAGGTGAGCAGCAGTCCATGGGGCGGGGCGGGGCTCACAGAAGGATCTCAGCCTCCCCGGCTCATCTCTCTCACTGCTGCTTATACTTCAGCCTTTCTGCAGTACTTTCTGTTTGCACGGAGGCCTGTCCCGACCCACAGAGGCTCAGGTGAGACGGCCTCGCTCTCACACCTGGGGCCCACCCAGAAGTTGGCAGAAGGGAGGAGTCCAGAGCGCCATCCAGGCCTACGAGTCTGTGGACCTGCCCACCATCCTCCCCTGGCCAGGGTGCCTGCTCACAAGTCCATCTGTTTATTCAACAAACAGTCCTGGCGGCCCGGTGCTGGGCCAGGACAGCGACAAGAAGACGATTGTCTTCCCTCCTGGAGCTCACAATGACCAGGCCCCGTGCAGGAGACACATGGGCCAGGGAAGGCCTCCTAGGGCAAAGCCAGGGGACTAATGTGCACACCCAGGGAGAGTTTTGGGTAGGGCAACCACAGAGGCCTGTGGGGCGAGGGGGTGCGTGGGTGAGGAGCCTCAGCAGGAGGGAGGCCTGAGGGGCATGGGGCATGCCATCAGGGATCACAAGGGTCACTGGCTGCTGCATCCAGACCAGACCATCGCAGGTGGGGAGGATAGCACCCGGTCAGAGGCCCTGCAGAAACCCAGGGAGAGAGGACACACGAGCACTGCTGGTGGTGATAGTCAAAAGTGATCATATTGGGATGAACTCTGGAGGCAGAAAAAACAGGTTTCAAACACGCACTGGGCTATGGGAAAAGGTGATGAAAGAAGTGTCTGAGACGTGTGGCCTGAATCACCGGGCAGACAAGGATGCGGGTGACTGGAATGGGACAGTGAGGGTGGGACAGGGCTGGGGAGCTGAGGGGCAGGGAGGAGAAGGTGGGGGAGTAAGAGTTCAGTTTTAGACATGCTGGCTTGGAGGTGCCTATGAGTAGAGATGCCCAGTAGGCAGGTAGGTGTAGGAGCCTAGGGTTTGGAGTTCTGGGCCAAGGTCCTCTACGGAAATACACAATCAGTCTCAACAGTTGCGACACAACTCTGCCTCTAAGCTCTCCAGCTGTGAGTATAAGGTTCTAGGCTCAGAAACCTCTCTCCACTGACAGCTAAAGGAGAGACCCCATTCCTCCGGGCTCTGAAGCTGGCCACACCTTACTGGCAGGCTGCATCACCCAGGGAGGGAAGGGGAACAAACACTCAAAGACATCTTTGCTTAGAGAAGGTTTCCATAAAACAGCACCAGAGACAGCGACAAACAGGTCACAGGAGCACCAGAGACAGTGACAAACAGGACACAGGATGGAGAATATTTCCAATAAGAGGGTTCCGGCTTCCCTGGCCCACTTCCAAACACAGCTGTCCCGCCCCTTACTGGGCTCTGAGCAGTGGGCCCCTCTGCCAACCCTGCCAACCCAAGAGCAAGCCAGAGGGTCCCTTGATGGCCTCTTAACAGTCAACAAGCCAATGCATTTGCTACATTACAGCAGCACTACATCATCCAGTAGCAGAGAATATATCTGAACGGCATGGCATTTGCCTTCTTAGCAGCCAGTGACTCGTGTCTAAGCAGACCCAAGAGCACCTCACCCGCTCATGTCCTTCAGGGCAGGCGCCTGCAAAGAGATGGGGCCATTGGTGGCAAGCTCTGTCCCCAACGCACTGTGTGTGGCAACAAGCAGATCCTCTGCCATCATCTAGAGTCCTCATTGATCACACAACTAATTACCAGGGGAGATCAGAAAGCGCCTCACCTGCCACCTAATCATTTGAACAATGAGCTGAAGCCTTGGTCATGAGGACGCTGGCTCCTGTTCCCTTCAGGGAACCAGGAGGACCACACCAGGGAGAGCCAGCAGACGTGGCAGCCTTCTGTCCCTGCTGCCAGCTTCGGCTCCAGAGCTGAGTTCGGACAAGCATCACAGCTGGCACGCGCCTCTCCCACACGCAGCTTCTAGGGAGCATGGCTGGAGGTGGCGCTTCCTGGGCTGTGAAGGAGAGAGCAGGAAGCTGCGAAGCCAGTGCGAACGGCGCAAACAGCTTCCACTTGGAACGCAAGCAGGGGATCAGGGGACTTGGCAGCCAGAGCAGAAGAGTCAGAGCTGCAGACAACAGTGAATAGCTGAGCTGGGGAAGGGATGCGGCAGCAAGAGGTGACACAGAGGCTTGTGGAGCACAGCACGGGGCAGCAGGAGCCACCGGACAAGGCCAGGCGGGGAAGGAAGGTGATTTTGTTGAAAGAGGAGAAACAGAACTGAAGTCAACTTGCATCCACAGCCGAACAAACTGTACCAGGACAGAAGCTCAAACCATGCCAGGCAAAAAGGGGCACAGGCCACAGACAGAGGCGGGAGGCGAGTGGGACAGACAGGAGAGGGGCTACACTGGCGGATCCACCCCACCGCTAGCACCAGGCCGAGTCTCTGCACTGCTCAGGACCTAGAACACACTCCTAAGTCCCACAAAAGCGCCCAGAAGACGCTCCTCTAACAGGGAGGAGATGAGAGCAGGCCCCCACGGTGGCCCCAGCCTGCACCGTACTCGGGCCACACTCCATCCTGCATGGCCCACCACCAGGAGAGAGCTTCACGGGGTGCCCCCTCAGTCCCCTTGATGTAACTATGTGTATCTTCGAATTCAGTTTTTAGTGCTATACCCTTGACCTCCCAAAATGACATTGACTAGGTGGGTGCCTGCCCAGCCACCAAGCTGCCATCCCTGGGACCAGTGACCTTCAGAAAACAGCCCACCATGTGGCTTGGACAACCATTGGGCATCACTTTCCAATTAGGTTTCACACATTAAAATAACATAAATTCTGGCCTGAATTCCTCATTCAGCTAATAGCCACATTAGAGAAGAAGAAACAAATCAATTAATTATACTTCTATGTACATTTCATTAATTATTTGTTCCTTAAAGCCAAGGAACATGAAATTAGATGCTGTCTGTGAAAAGCTTTAAATAGTTACGCGTTTTGCAAATAGAAGGCATTATTATTCCCATGCGAAAGTGATAAACCTGGCTTCCTGTCGTGAACTGCATGGAGTATGAAATGTAAGCATTTTGTGAAATGTAAACAAATATCAACCATTAAAGCACTGTGGTCGAGATAGAGTTCCCCACTGCAAACAATTCGATATGAAATCAAGGTAGGTGTTCTAACGGGCTTGTTTTCCTTTACCATTCGTGGCTGGTTGATTTGGTTTTCGACAAAGACGGGAAGAAACGCTCCACACCAGAACCAGACTCACACGACCTCGGGCAGGGCCGCAATCAGGAGGAATGGTGACCCAAAGGGCAAGGGCCACCCGACATGCTCACCAAGAGCAACGCCCCGCGCCCGGGCTCACTCCCGCTCCCACAAGCCTCTGGCCTTTCTGCGTACACCCACCTTTCACACGAGCCATGTGTCCACTGCCATTTCTTCTCAAGCAAAACCTGTCCAGACCCCTCTTGCCCTTCTCCCTCCCGCTTCCTCCTTTTGCCTCACCTGCCTTTTGCCTCACCCATAGTCATCTATATGCCTCTGAACTCGAAGACGATGCTGCCCGTGGCGCGCATTCCATGCAGGCAGGGAAAGAACCTTCTCTCATCCCTGCAGCCCCGCAGCACCCTGGACATCTGGAATGAGCTTCACCAGATTACAGGTCTCCATTCTTATAAATGCATGTGGGCCCTAAAAGGGTGCCCCTGCTCCAAGCATGAATAAATAATCTCACCCTCCTAAGGAAGATTTCTCCACACAAATAAAGCAGTCTATCAACATTTCTGATCACCAAACTGGTGTATCCAATCCTTCCCCGACCTGTGTCAGGATTCGCCCTCGAGGGTTCAGATAGCACGGACCAGAAAGAGGAGCCTAGGAGAGTCAGGGTGGCAAAGGAGCAAGATATGGTCTGTGGATTTTGAGTTCACAACAGCTAAAAGCTACAAAAGTAATTTAGAGTTTGAGTTTGAAATTTCAGGCACTGTAAGCAGTAGCATCTACCCATGACACTCACAGACACCCTCCCACCTCTTCCCCCACCTGCAGCCATGCATGGCCTGCCCTGCCCTCCCCCGTCTTAACACATGTTCCCACTGCCCGCCTGTGGGCCCCCAATTTTCTGAAGCATATACTCCTACAAGCAAAAATGTCTAAGCACACAGGTCATGTATACTTATCTATAATTATAAATTATATACATATACTATGGTAATAGTACATTGTACACATAATATACAAAGTTTGAAATAATGAAGTAAAAATAAGCATATGCGCTCTAATATTTTCTCGCTGCAACCCACTGACCTAGAATACTCTTTCCCCGTTTGTTAACCTTAAAAAAAAAATACGTTCTTTCGCTAAGTCTCAGCCCGAGGTCTATGTCTCAGTCCAGCCGCGCTGCTGTAACGAAATACCTTCAATGAGGTCATTTAGAAACAGCAAAAATGTGTTGCTCCTAGTTCTGGTGGATGGGATGTCCAAGATCAAGGTGCCGGCAGATCTGGCATTTGGTGAGGGCCCATTCTTCATAGATGGCACCTTCTCTGAGTCCTCGACGCGTGGAAGGGGTGAACAAGCTCCTCCGGCCTCTGTTATAAAGGCACTAATCTCACACATGAGGGAGGAGCCTCGTGACCTAATCCCCTCCTAGAAGCCCCACTGCTCAATACTGCCAATACTATCACAGTGGAGTTAAGTTTCAATTGAGGAGTTTCGGGGACACACAAACATTCAGACAACAGCATTTGGCCTCCTCCATGAAGTCTCCCTTGATTGACCAAAGTACATTGAGCCCTCAGGAAGCCAGGAGACAGCAGGTCTACTCACATCGTCCTCTGTCTCCCTGGTGTGGTCGTTAGCCCTGCGTGGCAACCATGGGCACACCTGTCTTCTACCAGTTTGGGGACAAAGCCATGTCTTTATCTACTGCCTAGTGCGTGGACGTCCTGAGTGCTCCATAAAAATGCACAGAGGAGGAAAGAGTAGAAGGAGAGGGAAGGGAGGGAGCGAAGGAGGCGTCAGAGCCACCACCTCAGGGCCTGGGGGCCTCACTCTCCTCCACATCTAAAGCCTTTCTTGAAAAACTGCTTAGTTCAAGCCATGATTGTAAAACCACTCTCACTTGCTAATTTCTTCCACCACACACATTCTATCTTCTCCTTGGTCTCTATGTCTCCAAAAGGCGGGAACTGGGTCTCTGACTGTGCCAGTGCAGGGCAGATGTCTCACGAGTACACACTTGGCTCACGAGCTGCCTTTTACTGAGCACTCGCTGTGGTAGCTGGCCTGTCCCACCTGATCTGCATACATATGATCTTATCTAATCCTCTCAAAAACCTACAAGGTGGGCAAACAGCTATTTCAGAGAAGGTGAACTGAGACCTAGAGAGTCAGTGACCTTCCCCAGGTTGCACAGCCTCCAAGGGGCCCGGCAGCACAGGGGCCCAGGAGGGACAGCTAGAAGGATGACTGAGCAACTGCCCATGGCAAGCCCTCAGGCCAGGAGGCAGCGCGATTACCCGAATCGTCCCAAGCACACCACGGATGATGCAGTCACCCCGTGGCAGCTGACACACAGGCCGGCGCTGCGGCCTGGATGCTGCCTCCTCGGTGGGTCCAATGGGGACAGCTTCCTCCATGCAGATGGCAGAACAGAAGCCATTCCCTCAGACACATAAATGTGCCCCGGCTATAAAACTCCAAAATACAAACAATGTTACAGCAACCAAAGGATGAGGATTCACATTAGAGGGTAATGCACCAAGAGTCCATCAGATAACAACTGCTCCGCTTCATTCCAAGTTCAACTTTATCAGAAAACAAATGTCATGATTTTTCTGGACTAAATTTACTATATATAGCTAGTTGTAACTATACCTACACATTTATTATTTTTACATTACTCTTCAGATGAAAAAATGCAAAATCCCAGGACCTCTAGTTTAGAAGTAAACAATTTTGAATGTCATATTCAAACCCAATAGGAGGAAAGCTAAGTTTTTTAGGGGCACAATTTTTTAACATTTTTTTGTAGAGATAGGGTCTTACTATGCTGCCCAGGCTGGTCTCAAACTCCAACCTTGTGCCTGACCTAGGGTTCAAGATTTATCTTAATAGCCAAAGTAGCAGAAAAACAAATGTTCAACCAAACCAACTGCCGACATTTCCTCGAGTCCTGCACACATCGTGTCCAGAAGGCCCCCGTCCCCACCAGGAAAGCAGGGACTCTGTTGCAGAAGCAAGCCAAACACCGAGGTCAAATCAGACAGAAATCGGTCAGCTCTGCACGCCTCAGCCAGTAACAAGCACAAGCTGGATTTGTCAGGCACCCAAAGCCCTGTGGGTCAATAGCAAGCACCCTCACAGTGACATCAGAGCCACCACCTCACTGAGGAAAATGGAGAACCGCCAAGGACTGTAGCAGAGGCGTGCTCCCCAAAAGACACTGAGGGACCCCACTGGCCAGACCACTGGAGGACTGCCACCCCATTAGCAGCCTTCAGCACACTCCATCTCTATTCCACAGGCCTCATCCCATCTCCAGCCTTTTGGAATCCATCTCCAAGGCCTCGGCACTGCCACAGATGAGGGCAGGTGTGCACCTGGGACAGAGTGTGGTGCTGATGGCAGGTCAGGCAGAGCTGAGAAGGACCCAGTCTGCGGTCTCAACCCAGGGAGATGGGGCACAGCATCACCAGCTGAGCTTCTGCCGTCTGCACCTGCAGTACCGGGGCTCACACACCTAGGCACCTCCTTGAAAGCTTTGGTACAGAACACAGAACTGTGCTGATATGTTCAGGCTCTGCCTCCCCACTCAAATCTCACCTTGAATTGTAATCCAAATTGTAATCCCCATGTGTTGGGGGAGGGACCTCATAGGAAGGGAATACATCATGAGAGTGGTTCCCCTGTGCTGTTCTCATGGTAGTGAGTTCTCACGAGATCTGATGGTTTTGTAAGGGGTTTTTCCTTCCTTCACTCTGCACTTCACTCTCCTGCTGCCAAGTGAAGTAGGACATGTTTGCTTCCACTTCCACCATGACTGTAAGTGTCCCAAGGCCTCCCCAGCCATGTGGAACTGTGAGTCAATTAAACCTCTTTCCTTTATAAGTTACCCAGTCTCGGGTATTTCTTCATAGCAGCATGAGAACGGACTAATACATGGGCCCACCAGGTCCTGTGGGGCCCACTCACTGTCCACCAGGCAACGCCAGGTGGAGGTGCACCCCCAGCACACACCAAAGAGCAGGTGAGCACCTTGCATAGTACATGAGGGTCTCCCCACCTGATGCGCTCAGGTGCCTGTGAACAAAACCACACTGATCATGACCAGCCCTAGAGAAAGTGGTGCCATCTTGCTCCCTCCAGCACGGTAAGCACCCTCCATTCCAGCTGCTTCCAACCCCTCAATGAAAGACTGTCTTTAATTAGTTCATCACCACCTAGTAAAGTGATTTTTTCATCTCTGTCAAGCTTTAGGAGCAACAGCTTAGGAGGTCAGGCACTGTTCATAGTTGTTGCAACTCTGGAAGGACTGAGGCCTTGGAGGAAAGCAGAAAACTTTAGCACATTTGCAGAGGACGTGGAGGTCCTCCACAGATGACACAAGCATGGAGTATGGAGGATCACGAATTTTCTGTCTGCCCATCATGAATTTTCTGTCTGTGTCCTTAGCAGCAAGACTAGCAAAGAGTGTGAGGTCCAATAGGGGTCATTTGAAATGAAGAGACACGACTGAACAAGGTATGGTGGGGCTATCCAGACAGCCAGGTGCTGACTCCACCCCCTCTCCTGGCCCTCATTCTCCATTGTGAGTTCAAGGCTACCGCTAAAGAGGGAGGATGAGGAGGCTGGGGGAAGACCAAGAGCAGTCTATGCCCATCGCATCCTATAATTTGTTTAAAAGACATGTTATTAGAATGTTTATTGCCCTGAACCTACCTGAGTAGAATTTAATTCTGTTTTATTTTATTTTATTTGAATTTTAAAAAGCACAAAGGTCTTACCCCACCTACTGAGATCATCCTCTAACATTATGATGTTTGGCCTTAACAAAATTCTAGCAAACAGCAAAACTCTTTTCAACGATGATCCAGATGATACAAAGTCAGATTTTCAAAATAAAAAGATAGGAAAGAAAATTTAAACATCATGTGCCCATATCGTTTACTGCCAAATTTGCAAAGATTTTTTAAATAATATTCGGCATTGACAAGGGTGCAGTCACCCTCTTGTCTGTGGGAATGTAAGTTGCCTCTCCCATTCTGAAAGCCCCATCTGGCAATATTTTTGGAGGACCCTTAAAAGTCTTATACCCCCCAATTTCCCTTTTAAGAATCTACCCAAATAATATTTTTAAAAATGTTCAGGCCAAGCACAGTGGCTCACGCCTGTAATCCTAGCACCCTGGGAGGCCAAGGCGGGAAGATTGCTTCAGCCCAGGAATTTGAGACCAGCCTGGGCAACATGCTGAAACCCGGTCTCTACAAAAAAAAAAAAAAAAGGCGTGGCAGCATCTGTAGTCCCAGCTACTTAGGAGGCTGAGGGGAGAGGATGCCACGAGCCTGGGAAACGGTGGTTGCAATGAGCCGAGATCACACCACTGCACTCCAGCCTCGAGAACAGAGCAAGACCCCATCTCCATTTTTTAAAATTATCAAATTATGTAATAAATTTCTAAAAAAAAAAGTTTAAAGATGTTCAACGCAATCATATTTATTTATTTATTTATTTTTAATTTTTTTTTTTGAGACGGAGTCTAGTTCTGTTGCCCAGGCTGGAGTGCAGTGGCGCGATCTCGGCTCACTGCAAGCTCCGCCTCCAGGTTCACGCCATTCTCCTGCCTCAGCCTCCTGCGTAGCTGGGACTACAGGCGCCCGCCACCACCCCCAGCTAATTTTTTGTATTTTTTAGTAGAGACGGGGTTTCACTGTGCTGGCCAGGATGGTCTCCATCTCCTGACCTTGTGATCCGCCTGCCTCGGCCTCCCAAAGTGCTGGGATTACAGGCGTGAGCCACCGCGCCCAGCCAATGCAATCATATTTATAACAGAGAAAACTGGTAACAGCCTCAATGTCCTAAAACTGGTTTTAAAAAAATTACAATATAACCATAGAATAGAATATTACACAATCTAGAAGTGGGATTTTTGGAGAATATTTAAATCACATGAAAAATATTCATGAAAGAATGCTAAGCTTCTTAAAAAGTACATAAATGACTTTATAATTAATCAATAAACCTGGAATCTACTAACCTACTAATCATCTCTAGCAGTGAGATCATAGATAATTTCAGTGATTTTTATTTTCTTCCTTCTTTCCCTATTTCCTAATTCTCTTCAGTACACATGTAATCAGGAAAAGAAAGCGTTATTTGTCCCACAGATGCTGCTAGGAGCAGCTACCCCAAGACAGGCCTTGCACCTTGGGTCATGACAATGCGTGGCTACTGAGAGCTGTTGAGAGTGGACAGGACCCAGACCAGGACAGTCTCTCTAGAGGCCTTCACCTCCTCAACAGTAACTTAACCAGCCCCACGCCAGGCTAGCCTGTAGATCAAATGCCACAAAGGTTCAGAAGTGCCCTGCAACATATGGGATGCCCAGTAGTATCTACATAGGGGTCAGCATCCATCCCAGCTGCTAGGGGTGGCTCAAGAGCTGCGAGAGACTTTTCCTGCCTGATACTGTGGACCAGTTTGCAAAGAGCTGACTGTCCTGCTAGGCCCATGATATGTGCATCTCTTGGGTACTCCCTTTAGGTCCCACAATCTCGAAGATTTAGCTTGTCCAAGGTGGACAACATTTCATAGGGCGTACACGTCAATATGCATGATTCATTTACCTATACCTCATGGAGCCAGAGACTCTTGGCCTGGCGCAGTGGCTCACACCTGTAATCCCAGCACTTTGGGAGGCTCAGGCGGGAGGATCACTTGAGGTGAGAAGTGAGAAACCAGCCTGGCCAACATGACGAAACCCCATCTCTACTAAAAATACAAATATAGCTAGGTGTAGTGGTGCATGCCTGTAATCCCAGCTACTCGATTTAGGAGGTTGAGGAACAAGAAGCGCTTGAACCTGGTATGGAGGTTGCAGTGAGCTGAGATGGATCACGCCACTGCACTCCAGCCTGGGTAATAAAGGGAGACTCTATCTAAGAAAAAAAAAAACAGAGACTCTTAAAGATGGGATAACATTTTTTCACTTTTAAAGAAACTGTAGGCCAGGTGCAGTGGCTCATGCCTGTAATCCCAGCACTTTGGAGGGCCAAGACGGGCGGATCACGAAGTCAGGAGATCGAGACCATCCTGGCTAACATGGTGAAACCCCGTCTCTAATAAAAATACAAAAAAAATTAGATGGGCGTGGTGGCATGTGCCTGTAATCCCAGCTACTCAGGAGGCTAAGGCAGGAGAATGGCATGAACCTGGGAGGCAGAGCTTGCAGTGAGCCGAGATTGCGCCACTAAACTCCAGCCTGGGCGACAGAGCGAGACTCCGTCTCAAAAAAAAAAAAAAAGAAACAAAGAAAGAAAGAAACTATAGTGCTCTTTGTCCTGGGATGAACTGGATCCCTCTGAGTGAAGAGACAGCTGGCGGGGCCATTACCAGCACACACCACCAGACCCAGGCAGTTAGCTGCTCCCAGGAACCGGGCAGTCACACTCCACCAGGCTACACCCAGAGGTGCCACGGTGAGGCTGATGGAAGTGGTTTAAAGCACCAGTGCAGAAGAAATATCTGGCAATACCAACACTCCTGCTGATTGTTGCTTTGTCTTTCTCTCAAGGAACTCAAGGGATAAGGTGGGCAGAGACAAAGCTGCCATGGTCCAGTCCTCAAAACCGAGGCTCTTGCCACAGGTAAGACAGGCAGAGAGCAGAGATTAGGATTAAAAAGAGGGGAGGGAGTTGAGGAGGGAGGGCCACAGCGCGGAGGCAAGAAAGACAAAACCCTGAACTTGCTGGCTGGATAGAGTCCCAGTGGGACCTGTATGGGGACAGGAAGAGAATGGCACCCTGCCAGCAAGTGGTCCCAGATGAAGAATTCCTGACCCAGGCCCCACCTCATTTAGCTCCAGAGGCAGATCCCAGAACCTGGAGCCATACTGCCCAGGCTGCTCCACCCTTTATTCACAAGTTGGTGACTCTGGGCAATGTCTTGACATCTCTGTAACATGTAGATGGCAGGAGGATCCATGTCACAGGGCCACTGTGAGGATTAAATTAGTGAATCAGTATATGGCAGCCCTCAGAACAGAGCCTGGCACACAGGAGAGGCTACAGAAGCACTTGGAGCTGCTGTTATTATTATCTGCCCACTTGCCCTGGTTAGAGGTCAGGGAGCCCTTCGGAAAGCAGCCTGGCCTCCTACAGCCTCTCCAGTGGCTGCCTTCAGAAGCAGTGAGACTTTCCAATGGAAATTCCCTTGCAGCTCTGTGCACAGGTTGCTGGCCCCTGGGGCCACGGACTCCGAGAACAATGCCTGGCTGTGCATTGCCGGCCCAGCCCTCTTCTGAAGAATCTCAGCAGCCAGGCCAGCAGCGTACCAGGAAGCCACACAGTGTGGCAGAAAGCCTGCCATTCTGCAAACCCCAGAGGCAGGAAGTCGAAGCACATCTGCAGAGGGTCCTCGAGACACCTGGCATGGAGGATGGCTAGCCAGTGTGAGTGGGAAGGATCTCTTTCTCTCAAGCCCTACTTTCAGGAGATTCTCTAGGTTCTTTTAGGAAGAGAGCAGATGAGGGCACACACACATCACTCACACCCACCCCCTTCCCTACCTTAATGCCACTCAGTCGTCCAGTCCCCAAGTCCCATCCACAAAGAGGAGAGCAAATCATTTGGCAGGGGCCCCTGGTATGAGGTGGCTTTGTAACATGAGCTGTGTGTCCGCAAACAACTAGGGCAAGACCATTAAGTTCATTACACCTGTCACTCTGCCAGCTGAGCTTCCAAATTGCCCAGATGAAAGTACATTATGCCCAAGGAGTGCCACCCAGGCCCTCCCAGGCCAGTACAGCCTTATCTATCGTAGACAATTTGTTCTCAGTGTCTGCACCTGCAGAAAGAACACAACTGTAAACAGCTTGAAACTTGGCTTTGAGACACTTTAGGCCCTGGGCAGCTAAGAACTAAGTTGAGGTCTCCTGGGAAGAAGCTAGGTGCCTGATTTCCCTGCTCGGAGGAAGAACAGGAGTGTGGACCAGAGGTGGGGCCAGGGCAGGGGAGGAGGCGGAGCAGCCTAGCAAAATAAAGGACACAGAGTTGCTCCTTGGATTCTACTGCCCTGCAGTAGAGCCAAAAATAAAAGCAAGGCACACCCTTTTCATTTCCAAACGGAGGCACAGCATTCTAGGCGGCAGGCAGAGGCCCTCTGCGCAGCTGCATGCACACCAGGCCCATGAGCGGCACCCAGCCGGCCGCCGGCTGCAGAGTGCGTTTGCAGTGCAAGCGTGTTGCAGACAGCGGTAATTTATTTATCCCTGTCATGTAACATTAACAATCTGTCTGGAGCTTGGCAAGCACCAACTTGCACTGTCACATAAACTGTCTGACAAACTTAAAGTTTCGTAAATGCTTCTCTTTTTCCAGCAGACAATAAAGCATCCTTAAAAAAAAAAAAATAGTTGTCATCTTTTCTGTTCCTTTTCTCTCTTCCTCTTCCAAAAAAAAAGGAAGAAAAAGAAAAAAAAAACAACAACAAAGGAAACCATGCAAACAGAAATGATCCCTCAGCAGGATTCTTAACCCTGAACCGCTCGACATTTTTCCGATGCTAAGTAAATGAGTAAATAAATGGATGTGGGGAGTGACGTTGTAGGAGACGGTTGAGAAGGGGGTACAGAGGAAAATCTGCAAAACAAAAGTACAGTCATTAAAAATTAATAAAGGGTGTGGACATCCAGACCCCACCCCCGTCTGCTCATGGGGATTGAGCCAGACATTCTGTGTCCTCGTTAAGTGGAGTCTGGCAGGCTGCCGGAGTGTTAGTGGGTTCTGGGAATGCCAATATATTAACCAGAGGACTTTTTGCATACCCTTTAGAGTTTTTATTCTAGAAAAGTCAACCATTTGGCACAGTGCAGCATTATTTTTGTCCGGGAAAGCTCGCAGCTGCCAATCAAGAGAGAAATTATATCTATGTTCTTTGTAATCTCCAAGACCTATCTGGAAAACAAGCTTGGTGGAAAGAAAAGTCTTCACAAAAACAGCTTAAAAGGCCAAAGTACCATTTTTAGTGAGAACTCAAAGAAAAGCAATCCATTCTTAAATCACATGGATATGTGACAATACAGACATCGTTTTCAATTCCTCCTGTGATGGAAAAAAAATGACATTAACTGAAAATTCAAACCCAATATTTTCAGAGTAATTAATAGTACAGGTACTAGCTTCAGTCCTTTCTTTGCCTAACAATGAAGCAAACAATGCCCCCCAAAAAACTCTCTAAAAAGTGGCAGGTCTTGTGGCCTAAATTTTCAAATAGTAGGCAGAACCTTTGCATTCCTATTTTGAAACTTAAGATTCACCTTCCATGTACACCCATAATATAGGTCAAGATGTAATTCTAGACTAACACAGTTCATATAGGCAGAAAGTCTCTTTGACATCAGAAAATAATGGCTTCCAGGAGATTTTTTTCTAAGACCTAAAAAAAGGAAGGAACAGAGGGAGAGAGGGAAGGAGACAGAGAGGAAAGAAGAAAGAAAAGAATAATTTTGGGCTACATAGCAATTTTGCCGCTATTCATATTTAATATCCATGTGCCACTATACATTCTGTTAACTATTTCCAAAAATTTTTCCAGGTTAATATGGTATGCTCTTCTTTTACACTGTTTTATCACTTCTTGAGGATAACATTTTTCCTTCTCTATTAACTCTTACACAGAAAGAAGGACACACCATAGAGACTGGATAAGCCCAGATCCCAAAGAAAGATGAGAAGAAACATGGCAAGGACTACCAGAAAGATCAGAGCAGTCTACAATTGCAAGAATTCCTGCCCAGGGCCCTGAGGTGGCTTTGGTTTTACGTGATGACGTAGAAGATCAGAGCAGTCTACAGTTGCAAGAATTCCTGTCCGGAGCCCTGAGGTGGCTTTGGTTTTACGTGATGACGTAGAGCAGTCACCTCCCACCCACCACAAGGAGACTTTATGCTTGCTACATGCAAAGACGTCAGGAGCTCAGGGGTCTCTGCTGGACTGCCTGCCAGAAACCATCCACAAGGAGCAAAAGTCACTCTCCTCTGACTGTGCTTCCCTATCAGGGAGGTTACCCCTGCAGCAGCCCAGAGCAAAAACAGAGAGCATCCCAGGAGCTGTGAGGCTGGTCTGCCAGGCTGCTAAGTCAACCAAGACTACAGCACAGTCCCAAACTGTAAACACCTCTGCAGACGGGCCCTTGCTCTCCGTGTGCCAGGCAAGAAAACTATTCTTAGAACACTGTCAGCAGTTGGGGGAAAATAAATATTTGTCTATGTATGTATATACTCCAGTGGGAGTGGGGTGGGGTGGAGGAGTCTCAAATAATGTGCCAACAAATTGGCACAAAATCCCTTAATAAGCAGCTGGCACTGGCTGCGTTCCACTGCAGGATTGTGGTCTTGCAAACCAAGCCCGTGAGAGGATTCAAGAGACAGCCCTGAAAACCTGCCGGGAAGAGTCTTCTCCAATGTAAATACAAACCTACACGAACCAGGACCATGGCCAACAATGGCAAGCCCTTCCAAGGGTAACAGCAGAATGTTAAGAAATTAGAGAGGTCTTTTAAAACAGGGGAGGAAGGCAGCTACAATTCCATTACAGCAAATCCCTTACTGGCATTTACATTCCCAGCCCTAATTCCTAACACTGTGTTCAATGTCAATAGCAAAATGAAGCTCTTAAAAAGAATTAAGCTTTCAAAGATCATAAGGAAGTTAGCCCCCTGTTTTAAAAAGCACTGCTTAGAAAGGTCCATCAAATAACATTTCAAGGGTTGATGGGAAACCAAATATAATTCAATAAATATACATGGATAATATTCAGACGTCCTCATTTGTCTATGTAATGACTCAGATTTGACACTATGATCCTTGACTGAACACAAAGACTATATTCCAGAAGAACTGTGCAGAGTACAAAGGCAGAGTTACAGATGGCAATACACTAGAGTTAAAGACTAGAAAAGACAATACTCATATGCAGACTGCAGACACGACTTGATGCAATGGCAGTCTCCCTGTGCAGACTTTGCAGAACCTTCTCTGTCATTCAATACTCAGTCCTGAAGCTCCACGGGAGATACAGAGAGGAGAATGCCATTCTTGGCTAGCCAAACCGGCAGAAAGGGCCGTTTTTAAAGGGAAGCTTCCCAGCACCAGCCTTTCGAGAAGGCACCAACCTCCATACCAGCCACAGGACCCTATTTTTGAGAGTCAATGCTGCTCACCATCTCTATCCACCTCTACCGCAAATAACTTACTAATACTAGCGCTCAGAACCCACATTCTGTACAGCTACTCTTACCTCACATCCCACAATGCCTAACACATAGTAGGCCCTCAATAAATATGTATTGAAATGGTAATTAACATTTAGAAAGCAGCGCTGGTCCAGGAATGAGAAGATGCCAAAATAATTAGAAAAGAGAAAAAGAGAAGGGAAGAAACCAAGACACAGAGGAAAAGAAAAGAAGCAAATCAAAATTATCCAATTCTAGCTAATTAAAAAATTTTGGGGGAAAAACAAAAATTACGCTAGTTGCTGTAGCTATGGGCACACAGCAATCATTCCTGTGCCTGGGCAGAGCTAAGGAGCCCTGCTTGCTTTAAAGAGCTTCTAGCTGCCCTGACTGGCGACGAGGTGTCCCTCCAGGTAGGTGACCCAAGAACGCAGTGCTCTCGGATGCACCTTCTCCCGGTGCCCCCCACCCACCATGCGTCCCTGTCGTCCTGAAAACCTCTGCCTCATCGGGAAACCTCCTCCTTTTCCAATTAAAAAAAAAAAAAAAGTTTAAAAACAAGCAAATGCCCTCTCCGCCACGATAGCGATTTAACCTAAACCGAACTCACTGTCTTCCACCGGCGTACTCACAGGGCGCGCCCCCAGGCCCACCCGGGGCGGCGCACCGGGCAGGGGTCCCAAGGAAACCTCCTAAAGGCTGTGCAGGGCAGACCCCTTCACAAAGGCAAGTGCCGGGCCGAGCTGGGTGCTCGTCGCTTCCTGTTTATTCCACGGTGAGAGGCAGAGAGAAATTCAACACACGCCTGCTTCCTCCGGGGCTCGGAGACCCAGCCTAAGTGCAACAGCAGCCGCCCCAGACAATCGACTTCCCAGCCAATGCCGGGAGCTCCGGGCGGTCCCGCGACCGACGTCAACGCGCGCGGGGGGACCCGGGGGGACGCCGGGTGAAGCGGGCCCGAGGAGCCGGGGCGCGCGCGGTGCAAGATGCGGGACTGAGGGGCTGCGGGGCTTGGCCCGCCCCCTCCTTCCCGCAAACTCCCCAGTCAGGTCCTGCAGGATCTTCCCGCTTCCCACTGACCTCCAGTCCCCGCCCGCCACGGCTCGCCGAGGCCTAGGGGCGCCGAGACAGCCGGGGCTGCCACCCGCGCGCCTATCCTGGCCTCCGGGCGGTGCAGAATTCAGTCTTGCAACGGCGGGACACCCCGCGCCCCAGGGCACCAGGAAACAGAAAACGGGGTGGGGGTCGGCGAGGTCCCTCCACCGGCGTAACCCCGCCCGCAGGCCAGCGCCGGACCCCCGCCGTGCCCACCGGCAAGCCCACCCGGGCGAAGCCTCACAGACCTCGCGCGCTCGGCGCCCAGCTGCTCCCTCCGGCCCCAGCCGACGGCGCAGGCTCGCGGACGTCCAGTTCCCAAAGCGTCCGGTTCCCGAGTCCCCCGCCCCTCTCGGCCACCCCTCCCTCCGGAGCGCAGCGGTGAACTTGGGCCAGAAGCCGCGACCACTGCGGCCACCTCGGGTCCGCACTCACCTGGGCCGCCACCCGGGAGCGGAGGCGGGGACTGCCCGCAGTGCGGCTCCGCGACCAGCGGCCCTGCTGGCCAGGGGGAGGGGCGCGGTGCGGAGCGCGGCAGGGGGCGCGCGGCGGGCCGGCGGGGAGCGCGGCGCGCCGGGGTTCTTTAAGAGCTGAGGACCTCACACCCGGGCCTCCCCCGCGCTCCCCGCCCCGCTTCCACTTTCCCAGGCACCCGCAGCCTGTCTGGCGGCGGCAGCGGCGGCGGCGGCGGCGGCTCCGCGGCTTCGCGGCTTGCAGGGGATCCCTGGCCGGCCGCGGCGGCGTGCGGAGCGGGCAGGGCCAACGCACTCGCCTGCTGGTCCCGCCGGGCCCGGTCCGCAGCCTCAGCGCGGGGAGAGAGGGGACGCGGCGCTGCGGCCGCCGGGGAGGTGTCCCGCCTCCAGTCGCCGGAGGGGGGGAGTGTCCCGCCTCCCGCCGCCGCCGTCTGTCTCCAGCCGTGACTGCGCGCCGCGGCTGTGTCTGTCTCCAACTCCTCCAGTCTCTCCTCCTCCTTCCCACTCCGCGGTGGGGACCCGGCGCGCGGCCAGGCCGCGGGGACCGGGGCCGCCGTGGCGGGGGCTCAGGGGTCCCCGGCTCACAGGCCGCGCCGACCCCTGCGGGGGGCGGGCCCGGAGGCCGGGAGTGGGCAGTGGGGGAGGCGCGCGGGCGCCGAGGCCGCGGGACCCGGGGCCGCACTGCCGCCCAGGGCTCGGGCCCGCGTGGCGCGCGCCCACCGCCGGCCGCACGGGGAACTCCAAGCCGAGCGCAGAGTCCGCGGCAGGGGCGCCCGGAGGAGCTGGCTCGCCGCCCGCAGGCCGGGGGCGGTTTCGGGAGGCGGGGCAGGGGGGCGCGTTCGAGCACAGAGTACATCTCGGGCTGCGTGTGCACCACGGGCCGCGGGACCTCGGGCAGCCGCCTAGAGATGCGTAGTCGGGCGGCAGGACACTTAGTAGGACGGATCAGTGCTTGGGGAGCCTTAAGGAGCTTGAGGCGCCTCCGGACCCCACCTGGTCGCCCCCTTAGTATCCTGCCCTTTAAAGGAAAGGGCTCCTGCCTAGAAGGTCAGATGGATACTTCGCGCTGTGACCCTTTCTCCTTGAAGGACCTACACTTCCTGTGAAGACCATTTTGGACTTGACCTCCACCTGAGTGCAGACAATATGCTATTTTGTTCAGAAGTACACGCATTGCCTCCAGCCACCCCTACCATGTTTGATGGGGGATTGGTTACTGCCAGAGCATATGGGCATTTTTAACCCAATTTTATTACAGTCACCAAAATTAGTTCGCCTCTACCAAAATTAAACCCCCTGCAGACATACCAAAATACTACACTAAGCAGGGGTTTTAGGCTGGGTTTAAGATAGATGCAGCTGATTAAAGGAGTGAACATTTTCAACTGTCCCCACACACACCCCAAAAAGTTGTCCAGCTCATATTTCCGTAATGTCAGAGAAATGAATCTTTTGAAACCTACGTTTTGTCTAATTTGTCAGTGACTTTTTTGTTAGTGAAATGTTGGCTGAATTCAGCTTCCCTTAAGCCCTCAGCTCTCAGCTATGGCGGTAATTGCCGCTAGCCTTTGATCAGTGCTCATATGTGATGTAATAATAACTACCATTCATGGAGAGCTCTGTGCTAAGCGCTTTACATGGATTGTCTGATTGAGTCCTCACAATAACTGGAAGCTATTACTTCTCCATTTTACACATGACGAAGTTGAGGCTAGAAGGATTTAGTAATTTGTCCTCAGACCACAAAGAGATAGTTTTACATCCCTAACTAGCTGCATAGAAAGCTGAGAGCTGAACGAGCATGCCATACTGCCACCTACCTACAGCAGCGCTGACAGTTCTTCAGCCCAGCCAGCAAACCAGCCAGCATCTGCCCTGTGCCCGGCAATGAGCCCGCTCCAGGTGGGAATGCCCAGGTCCTGGTCTAATTGAGAAGCTTGTAGCAGGGGGACTTTGAACCTGGCTGCCTGGGTAAACTTAAATGAGCAATAAGCTGATAAGTGCTTCACACAGGTTATCCTAATCTGACAAGCATATACTTAGTTTATATTTGATGTCCACAAATGCATAACTCACATGCTTTGGGGCTGGAGAAACTGTGCTCTTGCCCTCTTTAGGTAGAAAAAGAAATGACTTTTTCCATCTAAACGCCCCATGGACAATGAAGAAGAAAAGTTTTTCCAAAACCACAAAACAATGCCTTCTGTTTCACTTGCACATAATTTCTCTGTGTGTAACTTAACCCCCTTAAATTGAGGGCTGAATTTTAAAATCATAATCTCAATTTCTACCATTTGTGATGAATCTCAATCTCGCGTTGCCCTTTCTTGTTGTCTTATTTATAACTAGAAACTGCGGCTCTGTATTTCTATTTCTAGAAAATATGGGAGGAACCTGTCCCTGTGTTTTCTTTCTTTCTTTTTTTTTTTTTTTTTTTTTTTTTTTAGGCAGAGTCTCGCTCTGTCGCCCAGGCTGGAGTGCAATGGTGTGATCTCGGCTCACTGCAAACTCCGCCTCCCAGGTTCACGCCATTCTCCTGCCTCAGCCTCCCGAGTAGCTGGGACTACAGGTGCCCGCCACCACGCCTGGCTAATATTTTGTATTCTTAGTGGAGACGGGGTTTGACCGTGTTAGCCAGGATGGTCTTGATCTCCTGACCTAGTGATCCGCCCGCCTCGGCCTCCCAAAGTGCTGGGATTACAGGCATGAGCCACCGCGCCCAGCCTGTCCCTGTGTTTTCTACTCAGTCCTCCCTATATTTGTTTTCCACTTCAGCTATTCCCTCCCACACCCTTCCAGACACACACACACTCTCCCTATAGAAATGGAAGAGTTCGAGGTACTTAGATGTATGTTTGTTCTCTGTAAAATGCAATACGATTCTATATCGGCTTCATCCTGACCATTCGCTCATTCCAAGGGCCCAGACTGAAGCTCAGCAGAGCGGACACTTTGTTTTCCTCCGTTGGTGGAGAACTTGGACCCCAGTAGTGCCTGACACAAGGGGCTCAAAGGGTTTTTTGGAATGAATGGTACCTTAGTATTGGGATAGATGAGTAAACAATATTGAGGTAAATATTACTAAAATTGGGTGGAAATCAACTGAAATTGGTTTCAAAGAGTGGGAGGTGAAAAAGATTCTTTTTCACTGTCAATTCTTGCAGCCTGTCTCATGTCAATTATACCCTGGCCATACTTAGTCCATAGAAATTTGCTAGTCATTCATCTAAGGAGACATAAATAGAAAAGGGAAACATGAATGAATGTTGAGAAAAAGGGAATTTGAGGGCCTAGTGACCTCAAGTTGAATGTGAATCTAAGAATACAATTTTGTTTCTTGGATCTCATGTATAACATTTAGATGAAATTTATCCAAAATGATTCATCCTATTCCTTGTACTCTTTAATTTAAATGAGAAATAGAAGGAAATGAGAAAGAGAAGCTTCATGTGGGTAATTCTGGTCCTGGAGAAGTGGGAGCCCCACTCTAGATTCTCAGGACCAGAATCTACGACAAGCAGACCCGGAGCAAGGGCTCTGTCCCTGAGCCTTGACGACTTCTCCTGCGCATTTTGCCCCAACACGCAGCATCGCCACACCTCAGCGTCTATCTGTACACTGGAGGTAATAGTTACTACTTCGTGGGGTCTTCTGTGACACTGGCCATGTCCCCATCTGCATACCCATCCCCTCCCTGGGATCCTGTGGCCCCCGCTGCTCCGAGACCCACCAACCTCATTCACTTCCTTTGGGATTAGGTTGAAAATCACACAGGATGGAAAGAGAAGTGTTCTGCAGGCAACTTCTGCTCTCAGCCTGGCTGCAGCGCTCTCTCCTTGGGCAAAAGTCACAGCACCTGCTCTTTCCTTAGGGGCCGGGGAGTGAAGACAAAGGGAAAACACAGCAAGAAAGAAAGAAATGTGTGACCTCAAAGACAATCCATCCAGACATATTTGTGTGTGGTATCTACACATTACATCACTGAAAAATGATGAAGCGCTTCCTGACCTGTGACACATGTACTGTCAGATCTCTTACAAATATTACAGTACCTAAAGCTTCCCCAGCCCTGCGCACACCTCCCGCGTCTCAGTCTTTACAGCCACAGCTCTACCTGTCCTGTTGCCAAGGTGGCCTCCAAGTCCCCTGCACCCCACAGAGCATCCCAGGGTGGCTGAGTCTTCCCTGAGATCTGGGTCTCTGAGGCTGCAGTGATGGCAGCTGGTGTGAGGTGGCCTCTGAGGCCTCCCTTCTGAATTCTCCATTTCTCTCTGACACATGGTTCAGTCAGCTCCCTACTGGGTTATAAATTGCCAGCGAGTTAAGTGTTGAGCAAGGTACCCAGCCCAAAAGGTAAATAAATAAATGTTTACTTACTTTTCAATAAATATTAGCTTCCTTCAGTCCTTTTCACTGCCTTACAAGCAAGGACAAGCTCTGGTGAGTTTATACTGTGTCAGCTGAGCCCTGCGGGTCCCATGCTTCCCAGAATTCCTTCCTTGCAAGGTTCCAGGTCCAGTTGGCCACAGAGAAAGTTGTGTGAGACTTGGAAGGAGGAAGGCAGGTCGCCCTCTGCAGTGTCTCGTGGGGTTCCAGGTGCTGTGAAGCCCTTACACCTCCTTTACCTGAGGTCCCCTTGTCCCCACTGGGCCTCCCCCTGAAGCATCCCCAGTCCCGGGTGAGGAGTGTGAGAAGGGCACCTGTGGAGAAGGGCACCCTCCTCATCCTCAGGTCACCAGCATCCCTGAGGTTGAAGGAGTGCAAGACGGCCCAGGCTGCTCTGTCCTCATGGGCTCCAGGTGTCCCGGTGAGTGTGGTTTGTCCTCACTCTGTCTGCAGGCCTGCCGGTCCCAGTGCCATGGCCTCCCACAGCTTCTCATCAGCCACAGCGGCCCATCATAAATCCCTGGTCCCAGGCTGCTTTCAGAGCCTCCGCTTTTTCATCAAACACTGACGGAGGCAGGATTGCGTGCCTCTGCATCTCCCTGTCCCACTGGAGATGGGTCGTTTGTAGAGAACATAGCAATGTAGCTTTCCTTACCGGAACGTGCTCCATAAGAAAAGGGCGAATTCCTTGAAAAGGTCCCTTACGGAAGAGGATACATAAGTAGCCAACAAGCATGGGAAGAGGTGCTTGCTAGGTTTGCACTGAACTCATGAAATAGCACACCCACTGGAATGGCTGAGGTTGGAAACAGTGACAATTGTAAACATTCACCAGGGCAAGGAGTCAGTAGAACCTGCATCCCAGCAATTCTCCTCCTGCGAGGGCACAAGAGGACTGAGAGCAGACGTCCAACAAATGGCACCCATGAGGAGCTTCATGCTGGCTTGCTCAAACGCAAGAGAAAAAAACTGGAAATAACTCGAATGTCCATCAGGGGATGACAGATAAATAAATTTTGGTACACCCGTATAATGGAAGATTACAGAGTAGTTTAAAAACTGTGAAACTAACGAGCAGTGATATTGAGCTTTTTAAAATATGTTTGTTGGCCACGTGTGTCTTCTTTTGAGAAGTGTCTGCTCATGTCCTTTGCCCACTTTTTAATTGGATTGTTTATTTTTTTCTTGTAAATTTGCCATTATCGTCAGCAAACTAACACGGGAACAGAAAACCAAACACCTCATGTTCTCACTTATACGTGGGAGCTGAACAATAAGAACACATGGACACAGGGAGGGGAACAACACACACACTGGGGCCTGTCAGGGGAGAGCGGGTGGGGGTGGTGGGAAGAGCATCAGGTTAAATAGCTAATGCATGCCAGGCTTAATACCTAGGTGATGGGTTGATGGGTGCAGCAAACCACCATGGCACACGTTTACCTATGTAACAAACCTGCACGTCCTGCACATGGACCCCGGAAATTAAAATAAAATTTTTTTAAACCCGTGAAATTGCTGGCATACACAACATGGATAAATGCCACAAAAACTTATTTGAGTGACAGAATTCAGGCTCAAAAGAATAGTAACATATGGTTTTATTTGTGTGATGTTCCAAAACAGGAGAAGCTAACTGATGATGATAGACGTTAGATCCATGGTCACTCGGGATGGTAGTGTGTGGGAAGGGGCAAGAGAGCCTTTAGAGGAGAGGGAAATGATCTGTCTTCATCTAGTGTAGTTGCAGGGGTATATGCATATGTAAAAATTCATTAGTTGTATGCTAGTGAATTCACTGGCTGTGTGTAAACTTCATACACATTTATATTATACACCACATTTTTAAGGTTTTGCAAAAAGGGAACTCTTGGATGTGGGAGGACTTTGTAAGGTGGGGTCACTCAGCAGCAGAGCCAGCTCTCTCAGGCGGGGAAAAGCAGAGAGGCAGTCTGCCCACTGGATTAGACTCCCCAGACACCTCGCAAGCCTCCCTCCCTCCACAGGAAGGGCTCAGCTCACTCCCCTGGGCTGAATGAAGTGCCACTGAGGAGTGCCTGAAGCTCATTGCCTGCAGACACTCACACTGCACTGAGGCTTTAAACAGCACATTTCCACCCCATTCCTTGACACACCTTTGGAAACTGCCTTTGGCATTTTTTTAAATTATACTTTAAGTTCTAGGGTACATGTGCACAACATGCAGGTTTGTTACATAGGTATACATGTGCCATATTGGTGTGCTGCACCCATTAACTCGTCATTTAGCATTAGGTATATCTCCTAATGCTATCCCTCCCCCCTCCCCCCATCCCACAACAGTCCCCGGTGTGTAATGTTCCCCTTCCTGTGTCCATGTGTTCTTATTGTTCAGTTCCCACCTGTAAGTGAGAACATGCGGTGTTTGGTTTTTTGTCCTTGCGATAGTTTGCTGAGAATGATGGTTTCCAGCTTCATCCATGTCCCTACAAAGGACATGAACTCATCATTTTATATGGCTGCATAGTATTCCATGGTGTATATATGCCACATTTTCTTAATCCAGTCTATCATTGATGGACATTTGGGTTGGTTCCAAGTCTCTGCTATCATGAATAGTGCCGCAATAAATATACATGTGCATGTGTCTTTAGAGCAGCATGATTTATAATCCTTTGAGTATATGCCCAGTAATGGGATGGCTGGGTCAAATGGTATTTCTACTTCTAGATCCTTGAGGAATTGCCATGCTGTCTTCCACAATGGTTGAACTAGTTTACAGTCCCACCAACAGTGTAAAAGTGTTCCTATTTCTCCACATCCTCTCCAGCACCTGTTGTTTCCTGACTTTTTAATGATCGCCATTCTAACTGGTGTGAAATGGTATCTCATTGTGGTTTTGATTTGCATTTCTCTGATGGCCAGTGATGATGAGCATTTTTTTATGTATCTGTTGGCTGCATAAATGTCTTCTTTTGAGAAGTGTCTGTTCATATCCTTTGCCCACTTGTTGATGGGGTTGTTTGTTTTTTTCTTGTAAATTTGTTTATGTTATTTGTAGATTCTAGATATTAGGACCTTTGTCAGATGGGTAGATTGTAAAAGTTTTCTTCCATTCTGTAGGTTGCCTGTCCACTCTGATGGTAGTTTCTTTTGCTGTGCAGAAGCTCTTTAGTTAATTAGATCCCATTTGTCAATTTTGGCTTTTGTTGCCATTGCTTTTGGTGTATTAGTCATGAAGTCCTTGCCCATGCCTATGTCCTGAATGGTGTTGCCTAGGTTTTCTTCTAGGGTTTTTATGGTTTTAGGTCTAATATGTAAGTCTTTAATCCATCTTGAATTAATTTTTGTATAAGATGTAAGGAAGGGATCCAGTTTCAGCTTTCTACATATGGCTAGCCAGTTTTCCTAGCACCATTTATTAAGTAGGAAATCCTTTCCCCATTTCTTGTTTTTGTCAGGTCTCTCAAAGGCTCTGTTCTGTTCCATTGGTCTATATCTCTGTTTTGGTACCAGTACCATGCTGTTTTGGTTACTGTAGCCTTGTAGTATAATTTGAAGTCGGGTAGCATAATGCCTCTAGCTTTGATCTTTTGGCTTAGGATTGTCTTGGCAATGTGGGCTTTTTTGGTTCCATATAAACTTTAAAGTAGTTTTTTCCAATTCTGTGAAGAAAGTCATTGGTAGCTTGATGGGGATGGCATTGAATCTCTGAATTACCTTGGGCAGTATCACCATTTTCACAGTATTGATTCTTCCTATCCATGAGCATGGAATGTTCTTCCATTTGTTTGTGTCCTCTTTTATTTCGTTGAGCAGTGGTTTGTAGTTCTCCTTGAAGAGGTCCTTCACATCCCTTGTAAGTTGGATTCCTAGGTAATAATACCACACATCTACAACCATCTGATCTTTGGCATTCTTTAACCTCATTCCACCTGGAAAGGTGGGGACACATAGTGAGACTTTAGGCCTGAGTCACAGATTCTGCCTCAGGAATTTCTCTGCTCTGTCCAGTTCAGCCTGCAAGACTTAAGAACCTCATGTTCCGTTTAAAGTTTGAATTATTTGTTGGGCAGTCCGTTAGATGGCAATGATTAAATTAAATGCTTGAAGTAAAAAGGGTAAAGTGCTGTTGGTGGGAGTGTACATTAGTTCAGCCATCGTGGAAGACAGTGTGGCAATTCCGCAAAGACCTAAAGACAGAAATACCATTCAACCCAGCAATCCCATTACTGGGCATATACACATAGGAGTATAAATCATTCTATTATAAAGGCACATACATATGTATGTTCATTGCAGCACCATTCATAATAGCAAAGACATGGAGTCAACCTAAATACCCATCAGTGGTAGATTGGACAAAGAAAATGTGGTACATATACACCACAGAATACTGTGCAGCCATAAAAAAGAATGAGATCATGTCCTTTGCAGGATGTCGATGGAGCTGGAGGCTATCATTCTTAGCAAACTAACACAGAAACAGAAAACCAAATGCTGAATGTTCTCACTTATAAGTCAAAGCTAAATGATGAGAACACATGGACACATAGTGGGGAACAGCACACATAGGGGCCTTTCGGAGAGTGGAGGCTGGGAGGAGGGAGAGGATCAGGAAAAACAATGAATGCACGCTAGGCTTAGTATCTGCATCATGAAATAAACTGTACAACAAACCTCCATAACATAAGTTTACCTATGTAACAAACATGTACTTGTACCACTAAACCAAAAATAAAAGTTTTTTAAAAGTATGAAGTGCCTACGTAAGTAAATGTGTGGATATATTACATTTCTTATCAGTGTTGCTGATGTGTGTGTGTGCTGATTCTGTCAGTCCATTCCTGCTGCTATGACAAAATCTCTTAGACTAGGTAATTTATAAACAACAGAAATGTACTTCTTACAGTTCTGGAGGTGGGGAAATCCTAGAAAAGGAGAGACATAGACCAGGTGATCTCAGAGGCCCTTCAAGACCTTCCGCTCTTTCACTCAACAAATACTTATGGAGGTCTTACTGTGCACCGGACCTGTGCAATGTGTTGGGATGCAGCTGTGAACCAAAGCCCCTGTTTCACCGGGCTTACATTTTACATGGGATGTGAACTTCTGGTAGCCAACACAGAAAAAAAGAGGTTTCAGCAAAGAATGTTCCCATTTAGAAGTCAGTAGGTGTTCTAGACTGCCTCAGTCCCTACAAGCTTCATCCTGCCTTTTCTAGGTAAAAATCTAAAATCATGTCTCCAGGACCCATGTCTCCAGGACCACAAAGTCTTCACCCAAGAAAGACAGAGGAAAGCCCAAACAGCCAAGTGGGATTGGGAGAAACAAGTCCTGGAGGAAAGGGTAGGAATCACACGGCTCGTACTATCTCAGCTTCTTGGGCAGAAGCCTCCCTTCAATTCACTTGGCCACTGAAGGTGTGATAAAAACATTTAGAAGCAAGGCCAGCCCTCAATCAGGCCAAAATTGTGATGCAGGCAACTTATTCTCAGTTAGCTGCCAGCTAATCTCAATTAAAGCACAAGCCAATAGCTTGACATTCTTATACATTTTAGACTCTCAAGGGACGTGCCCTCAAGGGTGAAGCCATCTCAGAAATGTCTCTAATACCTCCTTGCCAAGCAGATTTCCAACTCTCCTGGAGCTCATGCTTGCCCAGGCAGCCCACACCAAATGGGGACCATGCTGAGTTAGAGGAGTTTATTCCTGCACTGAGCTGAGACCTGGGTTCAGCAGGTGGCCTCTTGCAGCCCAGGTTCAGCTGTCCTGTGCATGCAGAGCTGCCAGCATCCTCTGCACAAGATCACTATTTGAAGCAGCTCTCGCCCACGCTTTCCTTCTCCAAGCAGACAGCCATGGTACTTCCAACCATTTTTCATGTGCTGTATTCTTGAGTCCTCTGTCATTCCTCTGGACACTTCCAGTTGACCCTGGAGGGTGGTGGCCAACAGTAAGTACAATGCCATATGTGGTTTTTTTCTAGTTAGACCAGGTTGGTCACCTCCCTGCCAGGGCAGATGGGGTAGTACAAACTAATATTGCAAGAGTTCATTTTAGCCACCTATCACAAATTGCCTACAACTTCGTATCTAAAACCCCAAAGTTCTGTTTCAACAGGATTCTTTGAAATGCAAGTGGTGAGACACAACTCAAATCGATGCTGGAAAGGGAGTATCTTGGCTCACTTTATCTGTGAAGTTCAAGGGGTGGATGTGGCTTTAGGCAGGTCTGAAGCCCATTTCGAATGAAGGTTTTTGTGGCTTTGTCTGTCTCTCTCTCCATTCCCACTCTGCTGCCTCAGTTGAGTCTGATTCTCAGCTGGGGCCTGTCTATAGGGCAGCAGTGGCCCCAGGTGCTCCAGTCTCCCATCCTGTCTAGTGTCCCCGATGAAAGAGTGTGCCTTTCCCAAGAAGCCTGGCAGAAAGGTCCTGGGAGAACCCTGGCCTGGGTCGATCCCACGTTCCCCTGAGATCCCAACACCAAAGCAGAAACACAAGTGGGCTAATGGATTAGGGCCAAGTCCTGGGTCTTCTGCCTGTGTCTTTGGCCTCACCTTGCACAGTCTCCTGGGTTCAGTAGACTGCTTTACTCAAGAGACAGGGAGGCTTCAAGAAGGTGAAGCCAGTGTGCCTCCTGGCAACTGGCTGGCCCTACAATACAGCTGTGTCCTTTAATAAAAGAAAGGTTTTCTTTTTTTTTAAATCTGAGGGCAGGACTTTTCTGATGCAAACCATTTCAAAACCGTCCTATATCCACTACAATTTGACAGCAGGGGTAGCATGATGCTATTTGGAAAATTATATAAAAGCAAGGAGGACAAGGCCCTGTAGGTGTCAGGGGTATTGATGTCCAGCTGCCCAGGAATACCAGGAGCTTCTAGAAAGGTGTTTCCTGAGGATTTGTTGTACTCAATATATAAAGACATTAAAAATAAGAGTAAATCATTGGCTCACAGGCATGAGTAGACACATGACCTACATAAAAATTAAACAAACACATAAAACGTCCCAGGTATGGACGACACATCAGTACCCGCACCCCATGAAGCCAGGGTTTTCCAGCAACTGGGGACTTGCCTACAGCAGAAAATCCCCGAGAGAGTCCTCCTCAATTAGGAGCGCGGAGGAGGAGAGAGGCTAAGAAAAGCATCACAAGTCCAGAGATTAAATCCTTCCCATAGACCACAAAAGAGAGGCCAATTACAGGAAAATTTCATCTTAATGGCCGCTCTGGTTGAATATTATCACTGCTGACTGTGAGTAACTCAGTATGTGTGAGTTAAGCCCTCTGCTTCACAGAAGAGAATACCCTCTGCCAATGAGCTGTGGCTTCAGGCTGTGTGATCTGTGCAAATGTATTATAATTAATTGAGCTTTAAAAATTGACTTTGAAGGTCTCAAGGTCTTGGAAATGGCTGTCGGCTTGGAAAAAGGCATCTTCTGAGAAGGTGATCGAAGGTACTTAACTGACACGAAGCATCTCTAAATTTATTTATTTGGAGGGGGTAATTTTATTTTTTAAAAAATCTTTGTGTTCAAAAGGGATAAAATTTACAATTTTAAAACATAGTATTAGAACAAAATAAAGAGCGGCTTAGTAAAGTCGAAGTTGAATGAGAACATCAGTGTGAGTTCACACACTTTAAAAGGGTTTCTGATTCTGTCACCGGAGCACGGACAGCCCCTGCTTCCCTCATTACATGTGTGCAGCCTGGACTCAGAGGGAAGGCCAAGGCCCTCAGAGAGAGAGCCCTGGATTTCAGCCTCTAATGCTCCTCTCCACAAACAGTGGCCAGAAATCCTTGGAAAGTCGCTGCTTCCATGGTGAAAATGGGGAAAATTAAGATGGGCCCAGCACATCTTGTGGTTGCCAGAGAATGTTTTTCAAAATATGTGAGATCTTGCTAAATAAAACAAAGAACCCCCACTAGCCAAAGTGATGTTTTGCATATCAAAAAGAAAGTGCCCATCACAGTCCACTGGAGCACATGAAGCCTTGAAGAGGTCCCAGTAACCCCACGAGAAAGTAGTCAGTCTCAGCTAAACCCAAGGGAACAATCTCAAATGATATGCAGAAACAAAGATATCATTAGAGTAAGCTGAAAAAATCAGTGTTCATGTCCTTTGTTCATTTTAAGACAAAATGTATTTTTTAAGACGTTGGCAATGTAGAGATGAAGCAATCCAAATACTAGGGGAAGCATAAGTGTAGAAAATATTAGCTAAGTGAACTCTCATGAACAATTGCTCTTACCATGTGACCCAGCACTCATGCTTCATGGCATTTACCTGGTGCATGTGGATGCGTATAGCAGGTTTTTTCATAATTGCAGAAACTTGGAAGCAGCCCAGATGTCTTCAATAGGTGAATGGATAAATAAACTGTGGTGCAGCCCAATATTGGAATATGATTCAGCACTAAAAAGAAATGAGCTATCAAGCCATGAAAAGATAGAGAGGAAATTTAAATGCACATTATTTAAGTTAAGGAAGACAATCTGAAAAGGCTACACCCTGTATGAGTCCAACTCTATGACACCCTGGAAAAGGCAAAACTATGGAGACAGTAAAAAGATCAGGGGTTGCCAAGGGTTGGATGTTGGGGGACGGATGAATAGACAGAACATAGAGGATTCTTCAGACAGTGAAACTACTCTGTCTGATACTATAATGGTGGATATACACTATCATACAATCATCCAAACCCGTAGAATGTACACCAAGACTGAACCTCCAACTCCTGGGCTCAAGCGATCCTCTGCCTCAGTCTCCCGAGTAGCTGAAACTATTGGTGCACACGACCACATCTGGCCAATTTTTAAAAATTACTATAGAGGCAGGATCTCACTATGTTGCCCAGGATAGTCTCAAACTCCTGGCCTCAAGCCATCCTCCTGCCTCAACCTCCCAAAGTGCTGGGATTGCCACCACCCAGGCTCGCCCCTGGTCCTTAGTTGGCAATAAAGTATCACTCTTGGCTCATCAGTTGCAACATCAGCATATCACAGTAATGCAAGTGGTTTACATTGCAGGACATGGGGACTTGGTGAGGGGACATGAGAATCTTCTGTACATTCTGTTCAATTTGTCTCAAAATAAAATATATTCTTTAAAATAAAACTACTAATTTATTATCAACTCATCTCATAAAATGGACTGATGGGAGACTAAGCCAGTATCCTATTAGCAGACACAACCAGAAATTAAGAGTGACCCCATGTCAAAGAGGTTTGCCCAAGCATTGCAGATACAGGACTGAACAGACTGCCATCCTGGCCATCTCGAATGTCAATGTTAGTAATAGTTATTTTATTATGATATTGAACTCATCATCTATAATGCCATATTTGTTGCTTCAATTATCACATTTAACCTGCCACAAGCTTAATAATATATATTCTTTAAAAAGATAGTTTGTGGATCAAGAACTCCCAGTTAAGCCTGGTAGATGAGCTGTGTATGTTTGTTGCTCTCCCTTCAAAAAAACTGCTAAAATAATAATTGAAAAGATACAAACCCACTTGTCGAAGGGAGAAGAGACCAATGGCAGACATAAGATTCCAGAGGATTTTTGGAGAGTGGAAAGAGCATGGAGTTGGCTTAGAAAAGCATCCTGGGCTGGGCGTGGTGGCTCACGCCAGTAATCCCAGCACTTTGGGAGGCCAAGGCAGACAGACTGCTTGAGGTCAGGAGTTCGAGACCAGCCTGGCCAACACGGCAAAACCCCGTCTCTACTAAAAATACAAAAAAAAAAAAAATTAGCTGGGTATGGTGGCAGGTGGCAGGTGCCTGTAATCCCAGCTACTGGGGAGGCTGAGGCAGGAGAATTGCTTGAGCCCGGGAGGTGGACGTTGCAGTGAGCCGAGGTCATGCCACTGCACTCCAGCCTGGGTGACACAGTGCAACTCCATCTCTAAAAAAGAAAAAAAAAAAAAGGAAAAGAAAAGAAAAGCACCGTGGAGGTGGATAAATATTTAGATCATGGTGTGAGTTTACCCTCCCTGCAAACCCCTGAGAGGCAGCTGGAATGAGGAGACGTGAGATGGGGCAGGAGCTGCTCAGAGAGTGATGTGACCACTGGGCCCCTTCCCCGTGAGCAGCCAAGAGACCTCCCCCCCACCACATTCTCTCTGTCTTTCTGGAGGCCAAGGGTCATCTTCCAGAGATGCAGCTTCCCAGAGGCTCTAGATCAGGGTACCAAATGAAGCAGTGCTAAGGCGGGAAGACAAAGCACCTGACTGTGGGGCCTTCTGCCCTGCTCTCAATCAGCTCTTCAGCAAACATATATCGAGTGCAACTTTGTACTAGGTACTCTTTCAGGAGATTTGATGGTGAACCAAACAGGCAAAGTCTCTGATCTCATGGAGCCTGCATCCCAGTAGGGCAGACAGGTAATATTAAAAGTGCTGGTATCCCTGGAAGAAATGAAAGTAGACACTGGGACAGAGAGTGCAGGGCCATCTACTATAGGTAGGAAGTCAGGGAGGCATCTCGGAGGAGGTGAATTGGAAGCAGAGACTTGCATGGGGAGGAGGAGAACTTCCAAGATATGGGGACAAGAATTCTGGCCATCAAAGGCCATGAGACAGGTGCACACTGGGCTTGCTCAAGTAGCAGGGAGGAGGCTCGCTGGTGCCAGGCACACAGTGATCCAGAGGAAAGTAGGAAATGAGCAAGGAGAGGCTGATGGGCCCCGGGTCCTGCAGGGTTTGAAGATGATGATGAGAACTTGAGACTGAATTCCAAAGGAGATGGGAAATCACTGGGCCTGTGAACACTCGACATCCTTTCTAAAAGGATCATTCTGGTAGGAGGGGGCTGGTGTGGAAGCAGCCGGACTGGTCAGGAGGCTGCCGCAGAGCACCAGCCTCACCACTGGCAGAGCATTGCGCATCATCACCCACACCCGGCAGGAAGGAGGCGCAGTCTCCTTGGGCACCGATGACTGGCCTCGGGGAAAGGAGCTCCACCCACCTGGCATCAGTTGAAAGGTGACAGAGCCCTGATCACTGCATAGTGCAGCCACCAGTATGCTGGACAGCAAAGACCAACACACAAAACTTCCAAGTTTAAGCTTCTTGAATTTTTAATGTTCAATTATGAAGCAGTTCAAACGTGCAAGTAAAAGAATACCATGACATCTATATCCTCAGCGAGATAAATCAGAAACTGATATTTCACTTTATTTGCTTCACATCTTTTTGTTTAAAAAAAAAAGAATGAGGGAACTAATAAGGAAAAGTACAGCTGTAGCTTAAGTCCTTTCTCTCCCTTTCCTCCCAGGTAAACATCACTGTGAAATTTGTGTGCATTATACCCATTCTGTGCTTTTATTACATATTATTACATCTATAAACAATCTATACGATTGCTTTGTTTGTGTCCTCAAAATTACTTAAATGATATTATACAGTATGTGTCATTCGCATCTTGCTTTATTCACTCAATATAATATATTTGAGGCTGGGCACAGCGGCTCATGCCTGTAATCCCAGTACTTTGGGAGGCTGAGGTGGGCGGATCACCTGAGGTCAGGAGTTTGAGACCAGCCTGGCCAACATGGTGAAACCCTGTCTCTACTAAAAATACAAAAATTAGCTAAGTGTGGTGGCATGCTCCTGTAATCCCAGCTAATCGGGAGGCTGAGGCAGGAGAATCACTTGAACCTGGGAAGCAGAGGTTGCAGTGAGCTGAGGTTGCACCTCTGCATTCCAGCCTGGGTGACAAGAGCAAAACTCTGTCTCATAAAATGAAATAAACTCTCTCTATATATATTCATATGAGGGATGACTTACTTATTTTAGCTGTTGAAGAGAGTGGCATTAAATGAACCAATCTCACTTTTGAGACATTCTTCTACTGTAATAACAGCAACATCAAACACTCATATAGCATTTGCAGTATGCCAGCTACTATCTAAGCACTTTATTTGCATTAAGTAAAGTCCACAAAATGAGCCTATGATATATGCTCTATTATGATAACCCTTTTAGAGATGAGAAAACCAGCTACAGAGAAGTTAAATACCTTGCTCCAGGTCACACAGCTGGTAAATGGCTGAGCTGGAATTTGAATCAAAAAAGTTTGGCTTCAGAATTGCTTTTTTAATCACATACTATGCTGTAAAAGAAGTTATTTCCAATATTTCACCATTATACAGAGTGCTGTAGTAAACAGCCTCGTGCACATCTTCTTGTGTAAATACGGCAGTCTCTCTAAGGCAGAGAGCCATAAGTGGAACTGCTGGGTTGTAGGATATGTGCATGCTTGGTGTGGTTGGCTGAGTAATGGCCCCCAAAGATGTCCATGTGGTAATCCCTGCAACTTGCTAATATGCTATTTTAGATGGGGAAAGGGACCATGCAGGTGTGATTAAATTGGGGGTGAGGGGGTTATCCTGGATTATTTGGGTGGGCACAATGTAATCACAAGAGTCCTTATAGGAGGGAAGCAAGAGGGTCAGAGTCACAGGAGATGTGATGTTGGAAAGAGAGGTAAAATGGGGAGAGGGAAAGAGAGAGAGAAATTTGAAGATGCCACGTTGCTGGCTTTGAAGATGGAGGAAGGGGTTATGAGCCAAAGAATACAGGAAGCTTCTAGCAGCTGGAAAAGGAAAGAAGGTAGATTCTCCCCTATAACAACCAGAAGGAACTCAGCCGTGCTCACTCATCTTGGACTTTTGACCTCCAAAATGTAAGACAATAAATGTGTGTTGTTTTAAGCCATCAAGTCTGTGGTAGCTTGTTACAGCAACAATAGCATACTGATACCTCTGGAGTATGCAACGAGCAGCTGGGCAGTGAGGTGGACATGCAGAATGTATGGAGGGGATTCATCCTCATGCAATGCCTGATGAGATTAATTTAAAGAAGCAATAGGGGTCATCTCCACTAAAAATACAAAAATTAGCCAGCCATGGTGGCTTTTGCCTGTGGTCCCAGCTACTTCAGAGGCTGAGGCAGGAGAATCACTTGAACCTGGGAGGAAGAGGCTGCAGTGAGCCAAGATTGCACTACTGCACTCCAGCCTGGGTGACAGAGTGAGACTCTGTTAAAAAAAAAAAAAAAAAAAAGAATTACTCTGGTTGCTAAGTAAAGAACAGACTTGAGGGCAGGACATAAAAGATGAAAAAGAGTGCCCAAGTATACCCGAACCTGTGCCTCTTGAGAAGCAATGTGAGAGGTTTGACACTTTTTGGAGAAATTGTCATCACTGAAGTAATGAAGTAATCCAGCTATTCACTAAAGAAAAAAACCAGCAAATAACAACAAGCCCCAGAGAGAGATGACCAGTATCCAGAGTTGCTGCAGTATTTTATCTAAAATGTACAATTTTAACAAAACTCTAAAACATCCAATTTTAACAAAAAGTTAGGAAGCATGCAAAGAAAAGGAAAGCATGACTCAGAGACCAGAAAAAAAGCAGGCAACAGAAATTGTCTTTTAAAAAACTAAAAGAAGCCTGGCACAATGGCTCACACCTGTAATCCCAACATGTTGGGTGGCTGAGGTGGGAGGAGGTCAGGAATTAAAGATCATCCTGGACAACATAGTGTGATCCTGTCCCTACAAAAATGAAAATATTAGCTGGACACAGTGGTGCACACCTATAGTCCCAGCTAATCTGGAATCTGAGGAGGGACTATCACTTGAGTATCACAGGAGTTCAAGGCTGCAATGGGCTATGATCATAACACTGCACTCCATCTGGAAGACAGAGAGAGACTCTATCTCAATAAAGAAAAAAAAAAAGCAAAAAACTAAGAGAACCCGTGCTGAAATCAGTAAAGTATGATACCATTGTTATATCAAATAAAGAATATCAACAAAGAGATAGAAAATTTTTTGTAAAAAAAGGAGCCAAATGGAAATTCTGGAGTTAAAAAGCACAATAACTGAAATTAAAAATTCATTGGAGAGGCTAACCTGGAAGAAGAAAGAATTAGCAGACTTGAAGATAGATTGATAGAGCTTATATACTCTCAAAAACAAAGAGAAAAAATAATTAATAATGAGTAATTATTAAAAATAAACAACACTTCAGAGAAATGTGGGAGACCATTAAGCATAACCACAAATGTATAATGGGAGTATCAGAAGAAGAGGAAAGAAAGAAGCAGAAATTATATTTGAAGAAGTATTAGCTGAAAACTCCTAAATTAGCTGAAAAACACTAACCCAGACATTGAGGAAGATCAACAAACTCCAAGTTAGACAAGCTCAAAGAGATCCACAAACAGACATTTTGTAGTAGAAATGCTGAAAATCAAAGACAAGAAGAAAATCTTGAATGCAGCCTGAGGAAAGCAACTCAACACTTACAAGGGAGCCCCAATAAGATTAATAGATGACTTATCACAGAAACGATGGAAGCCAGAAGACAATGGAAAACATATTCAAAGCGCTCAGGGTGGGGGTTGCGGGGGGGGCTGTCAGCCTAAAATCCTATATCCAGCAAAACTATCTTTCAAAAAATGAAGGTAAATAAATAAATAAATAAAAATAAAAATGTTGAAAACCTGAAGGTAAACTAAAGACATTGTCAGGGGAATAAAATCTGAAATAATTCATTGCTAGCCAACCCACTTTACAAGAAATAATAAAGGAAGTTTTTCAGGTTAAAATCAAGCAACTCCCAGCAGTAATTTAAATCCACAATGTGGTTGAACCTTGGAAACATTATAGTACATGAAAAAAGCCTGTCACAAAAGGTCACATGTTGTATAATGCCATTTGTGTGACACATTCAGAGCATGTAAATCCACAGAGACAGAAAGCACCTGATGGTTGCCAGGCCCTGGGGGAGAGGGAGAGATGGAGAGTAATGGCTTAGCAGGCCCAGGGCTTCCTTCTGGAATGAGGAAAATGTTATGGAACTAGATAAAAGTGGTGGTTGCACAACATTGTGAGTGCACTAAAAGCCACTAAATTGTTCACTTTAAAATTGTTAGTTTGTTATGTGAATTTCACCTCAGTAAAAAAAATCGAATCAAACTTATTTTTTAAAAAGTAGAGGCCGGGAGGGTGGAGCCAAGATGGCCAAATAGGAACAGCTCCGGTCTCCAGCTCCCAGCCCCAGCGACACAGAAGATGGGTGATTTCTGCATTTCTGCTTGAGGTACCGGTTTCATCTCACTAGGGAGTGCCTAACAGTGGGTGCAGGACAGTCGGTGAAGCGCACTGTGCGCGAGCCGAAGCAGGGCGAGGCATTGCCTCACTCGGGAAGCGCAAGGGGTCAGGGAGTTCCCTTTCCTAGTCAAAGAAAGGGGAAACAGACGGCACCTGGAATATCGGGTCAGTCCCACCCCAATACTGCGCTTTTCCAACGGGCCTGGAAAACGGCACACTAGGAGATTGTGTCCCGCACCTGGCTCGGAGGGTCCTATGCCCACGGAGTCTCCCTGATTGCTAGCACAGCAGTCTGAGATCAAGCTGCAAGGCGGCAGCGAGGCTGGGGGAGGGGCGCCCGCCATTGCCCAGGCTTGCTTAGGTAAACAAAGCAGCCAGGAAGCTCGAACTGGGTGGAGCCCACCACAGCTCAAGGAGGCCTGCCTGCCTCTGTAGGCTCCACCTCTGGGGGCAGGGCACAGACAAACAAAAACTCAGCAAGAACCTCCACAGACTTAAAGGTCCCTGCCTGACTGACAGCTTTGAAGAGAGTAGTGGTTCTCCCAGCACGCAGCTGGAGATCTGAGAACGGACAGACTGCCTCCTAAAGTGGGTCCCTCACCCCTGAGCAGCCTAACTGGGAGGCACCCCCCCAGTAGGGACAGACTGACACCTCATTCAACGGGGTACTCCTCTGAGACAAAACTTTCAGATGAACTATCAGACAGCTGAATTTGTGGTCTCACGAAAATCCGCTGTTCTGCAGCCACCGCTGCTGACACCCAGCCAAACAGGGTCTGCAGTGGACCTCTAGTAAACTCCAACAGACCTGCAGCTGAGGGTCCTGTCTGGTAGAAGGAAAACTAACAAACAGAAAGGACATCCACACCAAAAACTCATCTGTACATCACCATCATCAAAGACAAAAAGTAGATAAAACCACAAAGATGGGGAAAAAACAGAGCAGAAAAACTGGAAACTCTAAAAAACAGAGCACCTCTCCTCCTCCAAAGGAACGCAGTTCCTCACCAGCAACAGAACAAAGCTGGATGGAGGATGACTTTGATGAGTTGAGAGAAGAAGGCTTCAGATGATCAAACTACTCTGAGCTACGAGAGGAAATTCAAAACAATAGCAAAGAAGTTAAAAACTTTGAAAAAATATTAGAAGAATGGATAACTAGAATAACCAATGGAGAGAAGGGCTTAAAGGAGCTGATGGAGCTGAAAGCCAAGTTTCGAGAACTACGCGAAGATTGCAGAAGCCTCAGTAGCAGATGCGATCAACTGGAAGAAAGGGTATCACTGATGGAAGATGAAATGAATGAAATGAAGAGAGAAGGGAAGTTTAGAGAAAAAAGAATAAAAAGAAATGAACAAAGCCTCCAAGAAATTTGGGACTATGTGAAAAGACCAAACCTACGTCTGATTGGTGTACCTGAAAATGATGGGGAGAATGGAACCAAGTTGGAAAACACTCTGCAAGATATTATCCAGGAGAACTTCCCCAATCTAGCAAGGCAGGCCAGCATTCAGATTCAGGAAATACAGAGAACGCCACAAAGATACTCCTCGAGAAGGGCAACTCCAAGACACATAATTGTCAGATTCACCAAAGTTGAAATGAAGGAAAAAGTGTTAAGGGCAGCCAGAGAGAAAGGTCGGGTTACCCACAAAGGGAAGCCCATCAGACTAACAGCTGATCTCTCAGCAGAAACTCTACAAGCCAGAAGAGAGTGGGGGCCGATATTCAACATTCTTAAAGAAAAGAATTTTCAACCCAGAATTTGCTATCCCGCCAAACTAAGCTTCATAAGTGAAGGAGAAATAAAATACTTTACAGACAAGCAAACGCTGAGTGATTTTGTCACCACCAGGCCTGCCCTAAAAGAGCTCCTGAAGGAAGCACTAAACATGGAAAGGAACAACCGGTACCAGCCACTGCAAAAACATGCCAAATTGTAAAGACCAGCGAGGCTAGGAAGAAACAATAGCAACTAACGAGCAAAATAACCAACTAACATCATAATGACAGGATCAGATTCACACATAACAATATTAACGTTAAATGTAAATGGGCTAAATGCTCCAATCAAAAGACACAGACTGGCAAACTGGATAAGGAGTCAGGACCCATCAGTGTGCTGTATTCAGGAAACCCATCTCACGTGCAGAGACACACATAGACTCAAAATAAAGGGATGGAGGAAGATCTATCAAGCAACTGGAAAACAAAAAAAGGCAGGGGTTGCAATCCTAGTCTCTGATAAAATAGACTTTAAACCAACAAAGATCAAAAGAGACAAAGAAGGCCATTACATAATGGTAAAGGGATCAATTCAACAAGAAGAGCTAACTATCCTAAATATATATGCACCCAACACAGGAGCACCCAGATTCATAAAGCAAGTCCTCAGTGACCTACAAAGGGACTTAAACTCCCACACA